>NC_089490.1:117755543-118065182 GCF_036850765.1 Saccopteryx bilineata
CAAAGAAAGAGTGGTCTTAAATGACACACTAGATCAGTGGTAGTCAACCTGGTTTCTACCACCCACTAGTGGGCATTTCAGCTCTCGTGGTGGGTTGTAGTGGAGCAACCAAACTATAAATAAAAAGATAGATTTAATTATAGTAAGTTGTTTATAAAGATTTATTCTGCCAAACTTAGCAAAAATCCGACATAAAGTACTTGGTAAGTAATTATTATTATATGCTTTAATTTACTGTAACTCTGCTTTATAAATGTTATAAAGTAAAGTTACTTCCCTACTTTATAAATCACTATTACTATGGAACCGATGGGTGGTTAGAAAATTTTACTACTAACAGAGATACAAAAGTGAGTGATAGGTTTAAAAAGGTTGACTTATCCCTGCACTAGATCAACTGGATTTAATTGATATCTTCAGAACCTTTCATGCCAAAGCACCAGAATATACACTTTTTTAAGTGCTCATGGTACATTCTCTAGGATAGAAACACAAAACGAGTCTCAATAAATTTAAGAAGATTGAAATCATATCAAGCATCTTCTCTGATCACAATGATATGAAAGGAGAAATAACTTAAAATAGAAAAACTGAAAAACATTCAAACACTTGGAGGTAAAACAGCATGTTATTAAATAACAAATGGGTTAACAGTGAGATCAAGGAAGAAATAAAAGATTTCCTTGAAACAAATGAAAATGAACATACAACAACTTAAAATTTATGGGATGAAAAAGCAAAAGTAATCTTGAGAAGGAAGTTCATAGCATTACAGACATACCTTAAGAAGCAAGAAAAAGCTCAAATAAACAACTTAATCCTACATCTAAAAGAACTAGAAAAAGAACAACAAACAAAGACCAGAAGTAGAAGAAAGGAAATAATAAAGATCAGAAAGGAAATAAATGACATAGAGGCTAGAAAAACAATACAAAAGATCAGTAAAAGAAACAGCTTGTTCTTTGAAAGGTAAACAAGATTGATGAACTGTTTACCAGAATCATCAAGAAAAAAAAGAGGACTCAAATAAATAAAATTAGAAATTAAATCAGAGAAGTAACAAATGACACCGCAGTAATTCAAAGGATTATAAGAAAATACTATGAAGATCTATATGCCAAAAAATTGGACAACCTAGGCAAAATGGATAAATTCCTAGATACATACAATTTTTCAAAACTCAATTTGGAAGAAGCAGAAAACCTAAACAGACCAATTACAACAAATGAAATTGAAAATGTTATCAAAAAACTCCCAGCAAACAAAAGTCCTGAACCAGGTGACTTCACAGGCTAAATTTACCAAATATTTAAAGAACTAACACTTATCCTTTTCAAGCTATTTCAAAGAAGAAAGAAAACTTCCAAACTCCTTTTAAGAGGCAAGCATAATCCTACTTCCAAAATCAGGTAAAGACACTACAAAGAAAGAAAACTATAGGCCAATATCCATGATGAACATAGATGCTAAAATTCTCAATAAAATATTAGCAAACCAGATCTAGCAATACCTGAAAAAAAATTATACATCATGATAAAGTAGGATTTATTCTAGGGAGGCAAGACTGGTACAATATGTGTAAGTCAATCAATGTGATTCATCTCATAAACAAACAAAAAAAAGGATAAATATCACATGATAATATTAATAGATGCAGAAAAAGCATTTGATAAAATCCAGCACCCATTTATGATCAAAACTCTCAGCAAAGTAGGAATACAGAGAACATACCTCAACATAATATAAGCCATCTATGACAAAATCGTAGCCAACATGATACTCAATGGGCAAAGGTTAAAAGCACTCTCATTAAGATAAAAAAAAAAAAAGGCCAGATTGCCTCCTTTTACCACTCTTATTCAACACAGTTCTGGAAGTCCTAGCCACAGCAATCAGACAAGAAGAAGAAATAAAAGGCATACAAATTGAAAAAGAAGAAGTAAAAGTATTGGGGTTTTTTGCTGATGACATGATACTATAAATAGAAAACCCAAAAGTCTCAGTCAAAAAACTATTAGACCTGATAATTGAATCTGGCATGGTGGCAGGATATAAAATTAATGTTCAGAAATCAGTGGTATTTTTATACACCAACAATAAATTATTTGAAAGAGAAATTAAGAAAACAACCCCCTTCACTACTGCAACGACAACAAAAAAATAAAAATAAAGTACCTAGGAGTAAATTTAACCAAGAAGGTAAAAGACTCATACTCAGAAAATTATAAAACATTGAAAAAAGAAATCAAGGAAGACACAAACAAGTGGAAGCATATACCATGTTCATGGTTAGGAAGAATAAACATCATTAAAATGTCTATATTACCCAAAGCAATCTATAAATTAAGTGCAATTCCTATTGAAATGCCAATGGCATACTTCAAAGATATAGAACAAATATTACAAAAATTTATATAGAACCAAAAAAGAACCCAAATAGCGTCAACAATCTTAAAAATGAAGAATAAAGTGGGAGGTATCATACTTCCTGATATCAAGTTATACTACAAGGCCATTTTAATCAAAACAGCTTGGTACTGGCATAAGAACAGGCATATGATTCAATGGAACAGAACAGAGAACCTAGAAATAAACTCATACCTTTATGGTCAATTAATAGTTGACAAAGGAGGTAAGAGCATACAGTGGAGTAAAGGCAGTGTCTTTAATAAATGGTGTTGGGAAAATTTGACAGGTATATGCAAAAGAATGAAACTACACCACCAATTTACACCATTCACAAAAATAAGCTCAAAGTAGATAAAAATATTTAAATGTCAGTTGTGAAACCAAAAACATCTTCGAAAAAAACATAGGCAGTAAGCTCTCAAATAATCCTCATAACAATATTTTTGCCAATTTATCTCCACAGGCAAGTGAAATAAAGGACAGGATAAACAAATGAGACTATATCAAACTAAAAAGCTTTTGCACAGCAAAAGACACCATTAATAAAGTAAAAAGACAATCCACACTATTGGAGAACATATTCTCCAAAAAGTCTGATAAGAGGTTAATAACCTAAGTTTATAAAGAACTTCTAAAACTTATACCAGGAAAGTAAAAAATCCAATCAAAAATAGGCAAAAGAAATGAATAGACACTTCTCCAAAAAAAACATACAGATGGCCAATAGGCTTATGAAAAAATGTTGAACATCAATAATCATCAGAGAAATGCAAATTAAAACCACAATGAGATATCACCCCACATCTGTCAGAATGGCGCTCATTAACAGAACAACTCACAAGAAGTGCTGGCAAGGGTGTGGAGGAAAGGGAATCCTCCTGCACTGCTGATGGGAATGCAGACTTAAGCAGCCACTGTGGAAAACAGTATGACATTTTCTCAAAACACTAAAAACGGAACTGCCTTTTGACCCAGCTATCCCACGTTTAGGAATATATCCTAAGAATACCAAATCACTGATTCAAAAGAAGATATGTACCCCCATGTTTATTGCAGTATTGTTTACAATAGCCAAGATTTGGAAATAGCCCAAGTGTCCATCAGTGGACGAATGGATTAAAACGCAGTGGACATATATACAATAAAATACTACACGCTGTGAAAAAGGATATCTTACCTTTTACTACAGCATAGATCAGGGGTCCCCAAACTACGGCCTGCGGGCCACATGCGGCCCCCTGAGGCCATTTATCCGGCCCCTGCTGCACTTCCAGAGGGGCACCTCTTTCATTGGTGGTCAATGAAAGGAGCACATTGACCATCTCATTAGCCAAAAGCAGGCCCATAGTTCCCATTGAAATACTGGTCAGTTTCTTGAGTTAAATTTACTTGTTTTTTATTTTTTAATTATTGTATTTGTTCCTGTTTTGTTTTTTTACTTTAAAATAAGATATGTGCAGTGTGCATAGGGATTTGTTCATAGTTTTTTTTATAGTCCGGCTCTCCAACGGTCTGAAGGACAGTGAACTGGCCTCCTGTGTAAAAAGTTTGGGGACCCCTGGCATAGATGGACCTGGAGATTATTATGCTAAGTGAAATAAGCCAGGCAGAGAAGGACAAATATATGGTCTCACTTATATGTGGAAGCTAAGGAATAAAGTGAACTGAGGAATGAAATAGAGGCAGAGGCTGGGTCACAGGAACCAGAGGGACAGAAGTCAGAGGGGAGGGGGATGAGAGAATGGGATCAGAGAAGGTAAAAGGATTAATGAAATTATATATACATAACACAGAGATATAGATAACAGAACAGTAAGAAGGAAGTGGGGAAAGAGTTAGGAGGAGGGGGCAAAGGGAGTATAAATAGGTACATGCGGGTGGAGTGTGAGGAAGTTATATTCAGTGAGACACTTGAATTCATGTAAACACAAAAATTAAAACTAATAAAAATTTTTAGGCCTGACCTGTGGTGGTGCAATGGATAAAGCGTTGAGCTGGAAATGCTGAGGTCACCGGTTCAAAACCCTGGGCTTGACTGGTCAAGGCACATATGGGAGTTGATGCTTCCAGCTCCTCCCCCCCTTCTCTCTCTCTGTCTCTCCTCTCTCTCTCTCCCTGTCTCTCCCTCTCCTCTCTAAAATAAGTAAATTAAAAAAAAGATTTAAAAAAAATTTTTAAAAAGAACACATAGTGAAGGAAAATATTTCCAATGCAAATAACTGTCATAATGATGATTTTTTCTGAACTATATAAAGAACACCTACAATTAAATTCATTAAAAGCTCAGTAAATATGGATAAAATAGTTTTACAGAAACTTCATAAATGAGGCTAACCACATTGCCTAATAACATATGAAAGGTTGCTTAACACTAACTCATCAGTAAAAAAAAAAAAAAAAAAAAAAAGCAAGTTAACATGATAAATATATGTTGTTATTAAAAATGACAAAATTGGATTGGTAAAGTTTATAAAGTTCAGTGATACCAAATGCTAATAGTTATGTGAAAGAATTAGAAACTTTTAATGTCCGATTCTGCTAAACTTAATACCATTATGACTTTATAAAACAGCATTACTTAATATGAGTGGATATTAAAAGGCATCACCCAATGACCACTACTAGTGGCACACATTGGATAACATTTCTCAAGTTTTAGAATGAATAAATGTACAAGGATGACCAATAGCAGCATTGTTTGTAAAAGTCCAAAATTGGCTTGATATTATCAACTGAATGAATGAATTAATATATATTGTGGTATGTTCTTATAATGGTATGTGTATGACATACATATACACAGTGCTTTAAACAAAATGTATGTAACTCAGAAACTTTTAGATAAACTGGCAACTAAATGGAGATATATAGAATAAACATAAAGGATAATATCCATAATGCCTTATATAGAGATTTAAAAATTTAGCATCTCTGATGTTATGGTTAAAATGTGATATGTAGAATAAATATAATGAAAAGCTATCATAAAGTCTTCTTAATGCATATAAAAAACATCTCTGATCATACTTTAAAAACCTTTAGGGTTAAAATAAATTCTAACCATATATCTAAAAGAGAAATGTTTAGCATGGTTCTTAAAATCTCATAGTTTTTTTTTATAAAAATTCAAGGATATTATTTCTAAATATCTCTTTAACTATTCCCATGATTCTGTCACTGATCACAGAAATACCCTGTCAAAAAAGACAAATAATGATTCTTGCTGAAGCAAATGAGACTTTATGACATCACACTTTGAAGAGCCAACAGATCTGTAATTTTATCCAGTTTGACAGTTATAAAGGGCATTTCAAAAACTGATTGTATCTGCTATGATTTTAAGAGGGTTAGCATACAACTAGGGAAAAAATGTTCACAAATCTCTTCTCTAGGGAAAGTACTCTAAAAGATGTTTTTCTTAATTCACAGATACTGTCACCTTTTTCTTTAGATTGAATACAGATTATTATGAAATATGCCATTTTTTACTGCTCTGTGATGTGTATTTCATGATACACATAGATTTTTCTATTTTTCACTATATTATACTAAATAAGCATTGCTTCTGATTTGTGAAATTTTAATTTCTTTTGTTTCTATAGTGCTATACAAATTTAAACATTAATTTTTAAGATATTTAGTAAAGTAATGTATTATTCAGGTACAGGATTTTATTTTAATTTTACTTCTTTATGTTTAATGAGAGAGAGAGAGAGAGACAGACAGACAGACAGACAGGAAGAGAGAGAGATGAGAAGCATCAATTAGTAGCAGCACCTTAGTTGTTCATTGATTGCTTTCTTATATGTGCCTTGACTGGGGGCTCCAGTTGAGCCAATGACTTCTTGCTCAAGCCAGCAACCTTGGTCTCAAAGCAGTGACTTTGGGCTTCAAGCCAGCGACCTTTGGGCTCTAGCCAGTGACCATGGGGTCATGTCAATGGTCTCATTCTCAAGCTGGCAACCTTGTGCTCAAGTTGAGGAGCCCGCAATCAAACCAGAGAACTTGGAGTTTCAAACCTGGCTCCTCAGTATCCCAGACCGATGCTCTATCTACTGCACCACCACCTGCTCAGGCCAGGTATAAGATTTTTACTAAGAATTAGTTGGTTTATTTTATATTTCTTGGTTAGGTGGATTCCTATTTATATAGAAAACATATAAAAGAATATTTATTTCGGCCATATATCTCCTTGTTTTGATTACTCAAAACCTATTCACCATAACCCAATGCCCAAAAATGCACGTTGTCTAATAAAAATACTTTAGAATCTGCAAATAAAGTTTTTTACAAGTGGCATCTCTGTTTGTACTAGAAGAGCCATTGCTCTTTTGTAAATGGAATCAAGGCATTGGTGGAAAAGAAATACTGCTTTCAAGTTAGCTCAGCATATGATTTACAACTGAACTAACATCTTCTGATTATATTTTGAAAAAAATGTAATTTTTTTGCAGACCACTTTCCCATTAACCTGTAACAAATTACTTCAAATAATTAAATATTTTGTCTTTGTTTGGGTTCAATTAGAAACTCCCAGAATTAAAAATTTGATAGTACGATTATTTGGGAGATGAAACTAAGTAACTCCTATAGGAAAATGTGGAGGTCAGACAGCAAATTTAGGAGTTAAGGCAGATTATGTTCTACAGGATTAAGTCTCCCATAGGTTAAAAAACCTGTAGTATTTCTTCACCAGTTTCCTTCAGTCACTGGCTGACGATTACTTGGGGCTGGATGTTAATTCTTAGTACTTCTGCTCTGCCCAGCAAATGAACAAAGTGGAAGTAAAGTCTAATCACAAGGAAAATGAACAATTGAAAGATAGCTGAGTGCATACTTCCCTGGGAATGCCCAAAGGGATACAGGTGAAATAACAAAATTGTCTTCTGGAGTCTAAGTCTTTCTCCTTATCCTGCAAAAACTTACTCTTGTTCCACAGAAGTTATTCTTACTACTTCCATACCATTCAAACATGTATTTCATTGTTGGCCAACACTTGTTTTCCTAAATTTAGTTGCCAAGTGAACTGAGACCTGAATTCCCAAGAGAATGACTATTAGTTATTATGCTCCTTTCAAGCCATTTTGCTGTAATTATCCATTACTGGGCACAGGCAAAGAAACTATTGTGAATTTGCTGATTTTCAGATATACTCTTACTTGTCCACATTAGGTCTCTTGAAATAATAAGGGTAATTTTTTTTACCAGTACAACATTTCTTTCTTTGCCTCCCTGTGTCCTGTAAAACAGTTTCTGCACATCTTGATAGATATATGTGTATGGTCTCTGTAAAAGCCCAATTGCATGCCAGAAGCTATAGATTGGAGACATATATATATACACACACACACACACACACACACACATATATACATATATATACACATGTGTGTATACATATATACACACACACACATTTTTTTTGTGTGTGACAGAGACAGAGAGAGACAAAGAGGGGGACAGATAGAAAGGAAGGGAGAGAGAGATGAGAAGCATCAATTCTTCATTGCAGCACCTTATTTTTTCATTGATTGCTTTCTAATATGTGCCTTGACCAGGGGGCTACAGCAGACCAAGCGACCCCTTGCTCAAGTCAGCAACCTTAGGCTTAAGTTGGTGAGACTGTTCAAACCAAATGAGCCTGTGCTCAAGCTGGTAACCTTGGGGTTTCAAAGCTGGGTCCTCTGCATCCCAGTCTGACACTCTACAGTGTGTCTGTAAAGTCATGGTGCACTTTTGACAGGTCACAGGAATGCAACAAAAGATGATAGAAATGTGAAATCTGCACCAAATAAAAGGAAAACTCTCCCAGTTTCATACCAAGTAAGTGCAGTTTGATGTGGGCTCACGCACAGATTTTTTTAAGGGCTCCTTAGGTAAATATCCCCTATAGCCTCTACAGACTCGTCACTGACTGATGGCCTACCAGAACGGGGTTTCGACACCAAACTGCCGTTGTCCTTCAACTGCTTATCCCACCAAGTAATATTAATCCTATGTGGTGGCGCTTCATTATAAACGCGCCAATATTCATGTTGCACTTTGGCCACAGATTCAAATTTAGTGAGCCACAGAACACACTGAACTTTCCTCTGTACCGTCCACATCTCGACTGACATGGCCGTGGGCTGCTCTGCTGTATACACGGTGTTACGTCATCATCTGCGCATGCACACATGCTGCCACATCATCCTACAGAAACTGGGAGGGTTTTCCTTCTTTTATTTGGTGCAGATTTCATATTTCTATCGTCTTTTGTTGCTTTCCTGCGACCGGTCAAAAGTGCACCATGACTTTACGGACTCACTGTATTTACTGCGCCACCAGCTGGTCAGAACAAAAGCTAGATTTTAAATAATGAATAGTACTCTGCTATAGAAAATATGGTCTTGAACTAGCAATTTAGGGTCTCTGCTATTAGATTCTTAGACTTTTCCTTAAGACTTGCCAGAAATAATAATCAGTGTCCTTATTTTATCACATATCATTTGTTCCAAAGCCTGAGTCAGTGCAGACCTCTTTCTTGCTCTGTTACATACTCTCTATCAGTGGTCTCTGGTCTGAGTCACTAAGTGTGTTACTAATATCCCCAATATCCTAAGAGGACCACCAGATATCTTTCTTAGACATAGAAGTTATAATGAACAATGAGTTGTTCTTTATCTTGGATGAGATATGTTAGATCATGTACTTCTACAATATTCACTAATAAATTAGTTCCCTGTGCCTCTGTATGGTTTATATTAAATCTCAGGATGCTCGTCTCCATTTACCATACTTTTTTCATTCCCAGATATGATTATTTAATGTCATCAATATAAATAAACAATTTCCATCTGATCAGGTGGTGGCGCAGTGAATGGAGCATTGGACTGGGATGTGGAGGACCCAGGTTTGAAACCTCAAGGTTGCAGGCTTGAGTGCGAGTTCATCCGGCTTGAGCACAGGCTTATCAGCTTGAGTGCTGGTTGCTGGCTTGAGCACGGGATCATAGACATGATCCCATAGTCGCTGGCTTCAGCTCAATGGTTGCTGGCTTGAGCAAGGGGTTACTCGCTCTGTGGCAGCCTCCCCCCCCCCCCAGGTCAAGGCACATATGAGAAAGCAATCAGTGAACAACTAAAGATGAAGGAGCTGCAACAAAGAATTGATGCTTCTTATCTCCCTGCTTCCTGTCTGTCTGTCCCTCTCTGGCTCTCTCTTTGTCTCTGTCACAAAAAAACAAAAAACAAAACAATTTCAGTTTTATTAAGACATCCAGATTACCAAGTTTTCTTTGAACTAATTGGACAAAGAGCAATAAAATATTTATAACTGTAGCATAAAACATTGATGTATTGCTGTCTATTCCAAAGAAATACAAATTGTTCTATTCCTCTTTCTCTATAGGGACAAATAAACAACAACAACAAAAAACAAAAACAAAAACATTTTTACCAGATCAACAGTTGCATTTAAGTGCCTGAGGCTTTTATTATTTTAGTACCAAATGCATCTTCAGCATATCAGTGGTGATAAGGACTATCATTGGTTATCTTAACAAAGTCTTCTACCATTTTCTGATCTAGAAGAAATTTTGGTAAGTTAAAAAATGGTATGATACAAGTACCGCACCTAACTCTTGTAAGTCTTCAAGAATAGTATAATCATTGCCATTCAAATTGTGATACTGTATTCTTCTGATTTTCTATCTGGGACAAGGAATTGTGTATAGTTTTAGTGTCTTCCACTTGACATTCTCTGCAATGAAGTCTTGGTTCTTACTCCATAAGAAGTCAACATGAAGGTTCTGTCAGCTGCTAGGTGTGTTTGTTTTTATTTCAAACCCATGACTAGACAGATGACCAATGCTTGGTTTTCTCACCGTTGGATCCACTGTGAAGCAAACTTAGGGCAAAAATGCATTGGTCATCTGACTGTTATTTTTTTCCTCTCTAAGGGAGGATCATATGCTCTTTTAGGTTCCTTGGAGTTAGCTTAAGTTTCTGACATATCTAATAACCTTTGGAAGGTCTATTGCCAATCAAGAAATTTCCACAGTGGTGACTGATATCAGCCTTCTGCTTAAAAATGTTTATTGCCCTCATCTTATATTTCTGTGTGTATAAATGGCCCCCTAGTGGCCATTCTGATCTTGCTCCTTATTACAGTAATAGCATCCACCTGGCTGTTTACAATTACATGCTTCTATTTTGCTTCTTCTATTCTTATAACACAACTATCCCCACTGATTCTATAGTTCAAATTACTATATAGGACTGAAATGACCCATTTTGAACCCATGTCCTTTTCCTCCCCCAAATTTATTTTTAAAGACCTATCCTTCCAGGTCCACATTAAATTCATTTCTTTGTCACAAAACTTTTTCAGATTCACCAGCCAGACTGAGTCACTCCTATGCTTTCCTTATTTTTAGTCTGTACTAGATTATCATCACATCTCAGGCTTTATATTAGAGGCAGTTGTATTAAATGTAAGATCCCTGAGTACAGAAATATTATCCAGTTTATTATTTTATCTCCTGAAACTCTTCTTCTTAAATCCTATCCTTCTTTGTGGAATAAAAATTAATCTAAATAAATATTAATGCATAATAGGAAAAAATATGAAGTATAAATTACAAAGATTCTGGATATTTATATATTTTAATAACTAATATTTGTTAATTTGTAAATACTAGATATTGAGCAATAAGTATGATACAGATGTGCTAAGATATATTCTATAAAAATGTATTTATTGTAGATGAGAATTTTATCCTAAATGAATGGCAAATAAAGTAAATGTTTATTCATTTTAATGGAACAATTGATATGCATTACACCAAAATCCTTCTATATCTAGTATATCACATTTTCTAGTGACTAATTTAAATGAAGTAACATGGTGAAGTACTTGTAATGATCCATTTACACACACACACACACACACACACAAACATATTGGAATGATTAAAGGAAGGAATATGATAATAGCGATTTCTTTATGTTAACAATTCTTTAGTAGTTTATCTCAAGATCTTCAAGGTTTTACAAACATTAACATTTTCCTCTTATCCAGTGAGTTAAGTGCTATTATTTAAGTTTTATAGTGAAGTGATGGAGGCACAAAGAGATTAAGCAACTTTTTTCAAGGTTACCTACAGTCAGTGTGACAAAGAAAGGATAGCAGTCAGATTTATGACTCTCACTCTTATACTTTACTATCCTTGGGCTCTGTGTATTTGTCATTCAAAATATTCACGTGCAAAATTGAAAATCCAGTAAACAAAAACCATACTGGTGAAAACCAAGTATTTGAATATTATACATGATATTGATTAAATAAGTAATAGCTCTAAACAAAAATCTGGAAAGGTAATTTTATTGAAAAGAGATGGTCTATAATTGTGTAATGAAATAAAGATAGAAGATAATGTGTCACCTTAATGCCAATCAACTTTTATATGAGTATATTATTGTGGTAATAAAATTCTAATATGTTAAAAAAATAGTTTGCATATTTGAAACTTATTAACATGGGCTTTGGTGATCTATAGACCTAAAAACTACATTTGAGTAACATGTTTTCTTTGCTCTTTGTTTTAAAATTTTATCCTGTCAGATTATAAAGGTTAAAATTATGTTTCTAAATGACCTCTACATAAAACAAGAACTTTATTTGAAAAGAAAATCAAAATTTATTTTTTTATTCTGGTAAATCAGACAAAAGAATAAACTTTGTGCAATAAGATTGCCTAATCAATTATTAATCCGCACCTATAATATATATTTATTTAATAATTTTTTATGATAAATAAAATTGATTCAGGCAACTACTGCAAAATTCTGAGAATTCCTTTTAAGTAGTGTTCTTCTGAGTTTTTTTTTAAATTTTAATTGAATTTAATTTTTTTTTGTGGCAGAGACAGAGAGAGTCAGAGAGAGGGACAGATAGGGACAGACAGACAGGAAGGGAGAGAGATGAGAAACATCAATTCTTCATTGCGGTTACTTAGTTGTCTGTTGATTGATTTCTCATTTGTGCCTTGACGGGGTGGGGGACCTACAGCAGACCGAGTGACCCCTTGCTCGAGCCAGCGACCTTGGGCTCAAGCTGATGAGCCTTGCTCAAACCCGATGAGCCGGTGCTCAAGCTGGTGACCTCAGAGTCACGAACTCAGGTCCACCGCATCCCAGTCCGACACTCTATCCACTGTGCCACCATCTAGTCAGGTGTAGTTCTGAGTCTTTTGAAAACTATCTAACTAGAGGAAAATGAGAGTCAAATCATCTGAAGTTTTTTCACTATGAGCCAAGCTTCTGCTTTTGCAAATGGAGAGAAAGTCTGCAGGTCCCTTGATATTTGCAGTAAGAGTTCTTCCATATCCCCAAATTTGTTGTCTTCCCACTAATAAAGCAATACCCTCATCTATTCTTAGTCTAATGTGAAAGGACAATAGAAGGGAGAAAGGTCTGCACCATGGCTGATGGACTAATCTGTCTTTGATAGGTTGCTGTTTTCATTCAGACTCTTCAACCTATATCTCTCTGCAAGTGACATAATAAACTGCACATATTTAAGGAGTCTATTTTGATAAGTTTTGACATATGGATACACCCATAAAACCATATCATGGTCAAAATAATGAATCTCTCTCATTCCCCCAAGTTACCCCAATTACCTTTCTTGCTTTCCACTGCTTCTCACTTGTTGTTACCCCTATCTGTTATCCCCAAGAAACCACAGACCTGCTTTCTCTTACTATAGCCTCATTTTCATTTTCTAAAATTTTGCACAAATATAATTATGCAATATGTATTTTATTCAACATTATTTTATTATTCACCTATGTCATATACATACATGCGTCATATTTTATTACTGTAGAGTAGTTGATTGTATGGGTATATCACATTTTTGAAAATCTAGTCTCGTGTTGGTGATCATTTGAGGTATTTTCCGGTTATGACTCTTACAAATTTAGCTCCTGCAAACATTTGTGTACAAGTTTTTGCATGCACATACATTTCATTTTTTCTAGGTAAATCTGTATCAATGAGAAGTCCATATCTTATGATAGGTGTATGTTTAACAGTTTTTTAAAAACTATCGAACTACTTTCCAAAGTGGTTGTATAACTTTACATTCCATAGACCATGTCCAAGAGTTCCAGTTTCTCTTTCTATTTGCTAACTCTTAGTATGGTAACTATTTTCAATGTTAGACATTATATTAGGAATGCAGTGATATCTCATTGTGGTTTTAATTTGCACTCCTCTAATGGCTAATGATGCTCAGCGTCTTGTCATGTGCCATCCATATTTCCTCTTTAGTGAAGTACCTGGTCAAGTCTTTTGCTTATTTAATTTTTTAAAGATTTTATTTATTCATTTTAGAGAGAAAAGGAAAAGAAAGAGAGAGAAAAGGAGGGAAGGAGCAGGAAGCATCAACTCTGACATGTGCCTGACCAGGCAAGGCCAGCGTTCTGAACTGGTGTCCTCAGTATTCCAGTTCAATGCTTTATCCACTGCACCACCACAGGTCAGGTGGCTTATTTAATTTTTTTAAAACTAACATCTATATTAAGCAAATATGAAAGATACTATACCTGAAATCTGCTTGAATGGTATGAGGTTAGATCTTCAAACCGTAATATGCTTATGCAATACTTACACTATAATCACTTTGCAATCGTAACAACAACCAGTTATTCAGTAATAGCATAAATAAGTGAATGACTACGTTTTTGTTAAAACATTGTATTAGCTGGTTAACTTGATCTGATAAGAAAATATATCTATAGTATTGTTTGCTCCTCCAGTGTACCAACAGCCTTCTGTATTTGTGCTTTCAGCAAATAACAGAAATGCTGATATTTTTAAAATAAAAAAATTGTATTTTTGTTTTGTGAAAATGTAATTGACTAAATAAAATTTAAAATCTTTTGTGATTGTTCACTATTCACAAAGTATTGTGCTTTTTGTTGTGCTAAAAATTAGAAATAAATACATATTATCTGGATGTGGACCCAATTCACAAAAACCATATAACCAAACTTTTATATATCTAAAATATTTCTAGTAATTTTTTCATTCACCATTGGCACTTTAACATACAGATGGTAATTTAATTTTTTTTAAACTTTAGGATATATAAATAAATAGATAGCAAAGAGTCTTATCAATTTCTTGTAACTTTTAATATTTTTAAATGCCTTGTTTGTTCCAGTTTATGTCAAAGTTCAGTGCATTATTTTTATCTGTGGTTGCTCAGCTTAGTGTGCTTTCTATGGTCTCTTTAGTCTCAACTTTCCTGATTCCAATCTCAAATTTGCACTCAAATTCTATATCTGTTTCTGATATTCCTCATCTCAAAATCTTTCCTGCTGTTCCATCTGCCTGGACTACTTCCATTGCCCATCTTTCATTTGGTTAATGCCTAAATTTTTTGTTTTAATTTACAATTTAGATATTGCCTCCTAGTTTTCCTTGACTTCCTTAAGATATGGTCTCTAATAATACTTTATATACACATGTTTTCCAGAGTGCTTATTATATTTCTGTTTAATTATTTTTTCCTGTCCACCTTTTCTGCTAAACTTTGAGCTTCCCATCTCCCTAAGGGAAGTGACACAGAGAAATAAATATACACTCTGATTCTTGTATTTCTTGTATGTTAAAACCAAATTTAGCTTGTCCATATATCAGATGGATGTTTGATCTGAACATAATTACACATTTAATACAACTTAAAATGCATTGTACATATAGCACATTAAGCATGTTATACGTTTAGATATCTGATACAGGAAATATGTTTTTATTTTTTCTGTGTTGTAAATTTTTTGGATCAGGACAAATCATATATCATACATATAATAATTGTTATTTTAACATACATATAGTCATTGTTATTTCTTTTAAAACTGTAGGATTTATATCTATAAAGCATAAAATGTATGCAGAAGTTCCTGTAAAATATCTCTGAGAGTCTTGTGGACACAAACAAATACCAGACAACTTTAATATCAACATTGTGAAGTGTGAGCCTAGATAGAAGCATGAGGTGAGTAGGAGCCTGTCTGGACCAGACGTGTGGGGGTGGAGACAGACTGCCATGTTTTTCAATGACGTCTAGGTATAAGCTTCCCAGTGAATCAGGTGTCAGAGCCAGCAAATCAGAGCTGGAATCTGGTAAACAATTAATTATTTAAGCTAAAAGATGACAACAAGATATATAAGCTGAAGAGACAATTAGTAATCAGGTTAATGCATAAGTAAGAATAAAATCCAGAACTTCCTGCTAGGAAAGTTGAAAAGAATGTATAATTACATGCAGATAGAACTGATGAATTATATTTGAAAAACTGCTCCCAACCCCAGAAATTGGAACAGTGATAAGCAAGGAGCAGGCAGAGGTAAGACAAAATAACTCAGTGTTCAGTCAGTGAGGTTAAATTTTATCCAAAAGGCAAACTATAAATGCTACTACCTAACAAGTTAGTTGGTAGAGCCACAAACTATATCCAAGAGAAGCCTGTACTAGGGAAAAGTTTTGCTGGGACCATGGCAATTTAATTTTGTTATATTTAATAAGAACTATTGGAAAATTAAATTTAAAAATGAGAAAACAAGTGTTGGTAGATATATGATAAGGTCTGTGTGTTTTATAAGAGATCTGGAATATTCTATTAAAATTAGTTTTTATTTTATATGGGCATATGTAAAAAGTTAAATAGCTCTACATACGATCACCAATGATTAAGTGTTTTTTAGTGAAATAAGGTATGTCACTAAAAACTTCTGAAAGAATATGCTATCTTATACATATCCTTATCGATTTTGCCCAGCAACCCTCATAATTTCAAAAAAATAGAATTTTGTTCCTCTACAAATTCTTTCTAAAATGATGTGTTCTATTGAGTTATAGTTACAGTTAATAATCAACAGGAAGCAAACTGAGCGCCGAAAGCTATCATGACACTAAATTTTGGGATATTATTTAATAGCAGTTTGGAATTTAAATAAAAACAAATTTCAAACTGTTATCTGTCAAATCCAAGCTAATACATCTAATCTTAAATATCTGCTTAAACTAAGATATTTTATCACTCCTTATGTATGCACTTTAAAAACATTTTTGTATATTTTATGTCATACCCAAATGAACATTTACAAAATGAAACATTAACAGACCTATATCAAAACAAACAAAACAAAATAAATGCAGTTTCACTTTTTATATCTTGTTTTGAGTAAATTTGAGATCATCTGTTTCAGAAATGACTATCTACAGATCTATAGTTGGGGAAGATTCACACGACAGATGGATATAAGAAAGAGAAAGACACTAAATATAAATATGATATGTAAAAGTTAGCATTCATTAGTAGTCACAAAAGAAAGTACTTATCTTAAAATTTGGTTAATAGGATTTAAGAAAATAAAGTTACAATATAATTCTGAGATTTATAAGTTATATAATTAATATGCCATTAAGGCCCATTGCTAATTTCACTGAGAAATGACCTTTTCATTGCATCTATCTGTCCAGGCTGACTACAATTCATCTTATTGTTTCTCATAACTCAGTTCTTATGGTTTTATGAAAGTATATGGAGCAGTGTCACTTCTGGCTCTACCCTGTGTAATACTATATCACAAACTCATTTAAATAGTGATATTAATGATTTTAGAAATCACTACCAATGGTTGGCAGCATCGTTGTTGTTAATGTCTCAAGTGAGCCATGCAAGAGAATTTTATCAGCTTGAGGCTGAGGTATTTGATGAAGTAATAACAAACTAGCTCTGAATTGTCTTTTATTACCCTTTATCTCTCCTAGAGAGAATATAATCTTATTCAAATTATAATGGCCTCTGTTATCAGTGAGGTTTACTATTTATTTACTTGCATCCAGATATGCAAATGCACATGCTTTTTGCTTTTTCAACCTACCTGTAATGAAATTTCTTCACTATCAGAATTATGTACAATCACAAATTATAAACTAGTTACTAGTATAATTTGCTTAGCATAAAAAAACCCTACTCATTCTTTTAATATGCTATATTGATTAAAGGAGTAAAATCCAATCATTCTGGTTGAAATACAGTATGTGCTAAACAACTCTTAAGACAAGATCACTTTTTCAATTAGGAAGTAGTTTTCTTTAGTTTTTCTCTTAAGTGTAATCTGAAGCTAAATTGTGCTAAGGTTAATTTAGGTTAAGTAAAGAACTGTTAGACTGTGGTACTCCTACATAGCACAGGACACTTGATATCTACTAAGTATTTACTTTTTATTTCAGTTTAGTTATCTTTATTTGTAACACTGTTCTTTATTTTTGTATATACTGGGTCATTTCAAAGAGCTTTCGGTCTTATCAATTTTATCGCTTAACCAATCTGTAAAGTAAGGCAAGAAAAGATAATTAAAGTTGACAGAGAGAGGAACTACAATTCAGAGAGTTGTTTTGGTGTCATGTAAAGAGAATTACAAACCATGATGATAGACATAGACCATATTTTAGTTGTTACAGATTTAGTTTACTTTGGTTGAGTTATCAATTCAAATGGAGACTGTAGCCAAGAAATTAAGAGAGGGCTGAGATTAAGAAGGGCAGCAATGGAAAAATTAGGAAAGATCACTAAGAGACCAAGGTTAGCATAGATCATCCATACACTAATATTTTCCATTACTGTACATGGACACAAAGGTTTGTGTTCAAGAAGGCTGATAGAAAAAAAAATTAATTAATTTGAAATATGATGTTGGAGGGGAACTCTATGGGTACCCTGCAGTGCCCGAAAGATAAACAAGTGGGGCCTAGAGCAAATTAAGCCTGAAACATTGGAGGCAAAAATGACAAAGCTGAAACTGTTTTATTTCAGCACATCATAAAAAAGTCTAAATTTATTGGACAAGACAATAATGATGGGAAAATAAAAGGCAGCAGGAAAAGAAGAAGACCAAATGTCAAATGGATTGACTCCATAAAAGAAGCCAAAGGCATGAGTCTAGAGCTGAGTAGGGCTGTAGAAATTAGTATATTGTGGACATCACTCATTCATAGGTTTTCTAAAAGTCAGAGACAACTCAGTGGCATGTAACACACACAAGGGAATCAAGGTAAGAGTGTTTCCTGGGCCAGTTATCTTTCCTCTCTGCTTAGTGGGCTTTTGACTTTGAGAATAACCCTTTCTTTCTTTACTCTATTATATTGGAGGTGATGAGTATGAAAACATGATGGAAAATATATAAAATTATGTAAGGTGAGTGAAGACAATTTAGGCTATTAAAAGGTTGTTTTAAATTTTAGAATGTATAATTTAGGTAGGCCTTAATAAGATAGTAATAGACTAGAAGGAGAGGAAGTAGTATACCATCTTATTTAAAAGAAGCAGGTATTTGTAATAATAACTTCCAATGAAACATTTTTTTGTGTGTATGTGTGTGACAGAGATGGAGAGAAACAGAGAGAGGGACAGATAAGGACAGACAGAAAGGGAGACAGATGAGAAGCATCAATTCTTCATTGTGGCTCCTTAGTCTCCTTAGTTGTTTATTGATTGCTTTCTTATATGTGCCTTGACCAAGGGTCTATATCAGATCAAGGGACCCTTTGCTCAAGCCAGCAACCTTGGGTTCAAGCTAGTGAGCTGCACTCAAACCAGATGAGACCACGCTCAAACCTGTGAACTCAGGGTTTCGTACCTGGGTCCTCTGAGTCCCAGTCCGATGCTCTATCCACTGTGCCACCACCTGGTCAGGCCAATGAAACATTTTTGATATATTATCAGATTTTGTCTTTCCAATAACCTGATGAAATAGAAAGAACAATTGAGACATGCTCATTTTATAGATGAAAAAACACATTTGAAGAAGTTGAATGTTACAAACAACACGTATTAATTTTCCCTACCAAGATATATTTTAACCCTTTAATATTTGCAGGGCAATGTCCTAGTTCCATTTCAAATTCTTTCAATTCAATGTCTTTGTAAAATTAAAATGTTAATATTATATTAGTCAATAACATCAACAAAGGGAGGATTGTGCTTGTCATATTCAGTACTAATTTCTTTTTATTAAGCTCATTAGGGCCCAGCCACACTGTATTTTTTCTTGGTTCTAAAATACACCCCTTAATTCTCTTCTGCTTTCTCTGACTATTAAGTATTTCAAGACTTGTCCATCATACTCTGCTTTCCAGTCTTTACATTTTGACATCAAACATTTCTTTTTTTTTTATTTTTTTTTTATTTTTTATTTTATTTATTCATTTTTAGAAAGGAGAGAGAGAGAGAGAGAGAGAGAGAGAGAAGGGGGGAGGAGCAGGAAGCATCAACTCCCATATGTGCCCTGACCAGGCAAGCCCAGGGTTTCGAACCGGCGACCTCAGCATTTCCAGGTTGACGCTTTATCCACTGCGCCACCACAGGTCAGGCAAACATTTCTTTACAGTTGCTATTTTCCCAGAGTCTTATATGGTGAACACCTTATCATTTGAATCTTAACTCTATTCCCAAATTCTGATCATTTATTATATCTACCTATTTTTTTCATTTTTTTACTTGATTTAGAAACAGAGGAAGGTAGAAAGAGAGAGGGAGACAAGAGCGTCAATCTGTTCCTATATGTGCACTGACCAGGGATTGAACTGGAAACTTCTTGTGATTCCAGACAGTGTTCTAACCAACCAAGCCATTCAGCCAGGATCCCACTTGGAACTAGAGTATGAGCACACTGGCACCATGATCACAGTAGTGTTTTCAACTCGTCAGAACTCTACATAGCACATTGTAAGCACCTTATATATGTTATGCTAATGAATTAAGAATGGCTATCAAGTCATCTTACAACATTAAATAACACTTAGAACTAATAAAAATAACATTTATTTAAAAACCATTCATTATACTGATTTTGACATAAGATTAAATGATTTAAACGCCATTATTATTATTTTTTATATCAGAAAAGTTGGACACAGAGTGTCTTTAATAGTCAGTAACTCTTGGCCCTGGCCGGTTGGCTCAGCGGTAGAGCGTCGGCCTGGCGTGCGGGGGACCCGGGTTCGATTTCTGGCCAGGGCACACAGGAGAGGCACCCATTTGCTTCTCCACCCCCCCCCCTTCCTCTCTGTCTCTCTCTTCCCCTCCCGCAGCTGAGGCTCCATTGGAGCAAAGATGGCCTGGGCGCTGGGGATGGCTCCTTGGCCTCTGCCCCAGGCACTAGAGTGGCTCTGGTCACGACAAAGCGACGCCCCTGGTGGGTAGAGCGTCGCTCCCTGGTGGGCGTGCCGGGTGGATCCCGGTCGGGTGCATGTGGGAGTCTGTCTGACTGTCTCTCCCCGTTTCCAGCTTCAGAAAAATACAAAAAAAAAAAACAAAAAAACAATAGGCAGTAACTCTCAGTACTAAGATTTGGATACATAGTCTTAACTTCTTCATTCTATAAAATTCTTCTTGACCCAATTTATTATGAATTATTTTCTTTAAATAATTATAATTATAATTAATAATTATAGTATCTCCTTTAAAAGATTATAATTATTTTAATACATTGCACAAGTCTAAGAAGTGCCATTTGTATAATTATTACATCAACATAGAAAACAATAAAAATAAATTCCCTTGGATTAGGCAACATGAAGTCAATTGTTTTATTTGTAATAACTTATCAACTTATATTTTCTTCCTAATTCCACTGTCTTCTGCTCTTTCTGACTGGTAAGTAGTTAAATATTTTCTCACATAACTCTATCATTTTTCTATTCATTATTAGGAGAAATGTTAGTGAAGTAAAAGTAGAAAAAATTAATATCTTAATTCTATAATATTTAAATTTAAATATGTATTGGAAAGCTTGAATTAATACTTGAAAGGAGAAACTCTTATCAAAATCAAAATACAAACACCAGTGATAGTTGCTGAGAAAAGTAGAAAAGTTTCTAGGGTATACAGTTGTTTATGTTTTAAAGACAAAAATTTAAAACTCTTATTCTGATAACCATAAATATTATATTAGTTATCAGAAAAATTTTGGATACTGGGTGAAGAGGGAGGAAGACCTATGTAAGACTTTTTCTCATTCTAAAAAGGGTGGAGTCTTTCTTCTATGCCTTAAATTGAAAGGAAAAATGTAAGACAGAGGAAGCAAGGCATTAACTTATAAACATCATGAATATACATGAAATACCATGAAGCTCTCTCTGTACCCTGTACTCAGTATACAGTGTTTAGGAAATAGCATAAGTGAATGATGATTCTTCAATAATCTATATTAGGGTTATTTGAAGTGCATTCTGCAGAACTCATAAATCCGATCTTAAGAAGTGTTATACAAAAGATTTATACAGGAGAAAATGTTTAAAGCAAGTTTATCAAGTGTTATTCTTGAAAAATTTTTGAGAACCTCTAGTATATCAATGTAAATTGTAGGTATTTAAATTCAGTTATAGGTTGCAGTGATTCCCAAGTTAGCTTGAATTCAAAAATACATTTCTATAAAAAGGAATGATATGCCTTAAAGTTTACTTGGGTATTGCTTATTGTTCTGATTATCAATAATGGAAAATTAGCTTATCTCATTTATCAGTTAATGTAAAAAGAGGACTACTGTGGTTATGATGATAGAAGATAAATGGAGAGAACTGACATGGTAGGAGTTTGTTATAAGAAATTGACAGTTCTTATAAGTAAGATTCTCTTTATTCAAATACAGGCTAAATTAAATTGCTATCATCTTAGAAAAAATTAGAATAGATTAAGCTGTAGTTGAGAATGTTAAGGTGGTTTCTGAAAATGTACTTTACAGGGGCCTTTTTATATGTGCATATATGTATTTTTTAATCCTGTTTTACATTAATGATTGTTTTGTGTATCATTAAAAGATTTATAAAAAATTATTACTGATTGTAAAAAGATGTGTATTCTTATAAGTCTCATTTTTTCACCTAAATGACAAATGTAGTGTAAAACCCAAGATCATTCTAAGAATAAATACTATTTTATCAAGTAACAGTTTTTCTCAAGTGTAAATACTGATACCTAAAAAGATGTAGCATCTGAAATTCTAATTCTGCAAACTCAGTCTATAAAGTAGTAAGACAGACTGAAATTCAATGGTTAGTTCTCTCCCTATCTAAATAAAATACAAAAGAGACGAGTATGAAATCTTATTTTATAAAAGTTTTCTGAGTCTTGAAAATAAAGAAAATGACACTGAATAAATGAAATATCAAGTGACAAATAAATAAAAGATCAAATAAGCAAAAGATCAAATAAGAACACTGCTACCTTGCACTTTCCACCTTGCCCATAAGCAAGCCCATAGGCTTCCTTAAACTAATGCCCAGAGCATACACCTTAAGGGTCCACACTTCCCTTGAATGCTGGGTGTGACCTCAAAAGTGATTAAAGATAAATGACAATGCCTGGCAGAATATTAGAGAAGTTTAGGCAGAAGGGAGATATGTAAAAGAAAGGGGAATCTACAGATTACCAATTAGTTAATACAAGTGTAGATTGGTGAAATTTTTGTAACATCTAATAAGAAATGAATTCTAAATATACATATAATTGAAGTATAACATAAAGAGTGAATAAATTACCAGCATGCAGTGAAATTATTATTATAAAGAGAATTATAACCATATCACATGAACATAGGGATTTTCTCATGCATATAGGAAGCACAACTATAATGTAGATAGAGTGGTTTTCAATTACAAAAGATCATAAAATAGCTAAAGCAGTTATAGAGAGTTATAGAATTCCTTTGTTTCTTGGCCTTTGGATAATAAAACTTTTTTTATAATCTGGTCATTATCTATATTATAATGTTGCTTACTTGAAAATTTTCCATATTTATGTATGCAACAGTGTATGGCCGGTAGCTGCAGCCACCATCATAGCCACCTGGCACAGACAGGTTCACATTTGATTCGGATAGATTGTAATGAAACTGCAGAGCCAAGAAGAGGTGGGCCATTACCTTTATTCTAGACTATACCAGCCAATGAGTTAAAAACAAACACATGGGCACCAAAACCTATTCATTTGAGTTTTTCCTAAAATCAAAGGCTCCCACCAGCTCACTCAGTCATCCCCATCAGCATGCCTCCATCTTGCTGCCTGCCTCCTCTGCAACATGTGGCCTCTCTGCCAAAATATTCTCCTAGCTCCTCCTTTTAAAACTTTTTGATGCAAAAACCCCCCTCCAGAATACATTAACATAACCAAGCTCCTTCCCAAGCAGAAGGGCAATTAACTCTATCACCTGAGTGCCGGCCACTCAGGTGGGCAGCACCACTTTTAACAATAAAAGTGAGCAAAACCAGAAAATACAGATTTTACAAACTAATTTGCCCAACAAACATTCTGAATCTAATTTCAGAGTGTCAGGGACCACTGAGAGGATTCACAGATCTATGAAGAACCTAATTTTAGAGTCATATTTTTGCAAACATTTTTTTTTACAAAACAAAGTAAAACTATAAAAATGCTCTCATTCTTTTGTGGAGAGGAAAGCATGGAGGCTTTTCTTATATTGTAAAATGTAATAGGTAGGCAGAGTTTGCTTTTCTCAGTAACTGAAATTAGGCAACCAAGGCTGAATTAGTAGTTGGTCTTGCCTTTGAGTAGTCTCACATTTATCTCCTAAATCATTTCAAATTATCCATCCTCTTTTTCTCTCTTAATCTCTCTCTCCCTCTCAACTGATACTCTATTATAATGTAATTTTTGCAAAAGTCTTCAGAAATTCTTAGGTTTTTCTCATTTTATCACTGAATCATGTTGTGAAAACATGATTATCAGTGAGGGTATGGTTGTAGCTAACAGAAACTGCTCTAGCCTAAAAGAAAAACTCTTCGGTAGGTTATTACAAAAGTTGTTAGAACATAACCCTGTCAAATTGACCTTTATCCATTTAAGCCTTGTACATGATAACACTATTTGATATACAGCCTTACCTAGCATTTTATTTCACCCAGAATAACTAGGAAAAGATGCCATTTTGGATAGTCTAAAACTACACCTCTGTAAAGCCAAATGATAGACAATAATATAACAAACAAAAAATACAGAGGAGCAATTAAAGTTAGATGTGTCCAGGTCCTCAAATATAAAAAATCTCTACATTTCTCAGAACTGCTAAAGGGAAGTGTGTTTTCATCTCCACTTTTGCTCCTCCCCACTCTGACTTTCAATGATTATTCTACCTCCGGGAGGAGATGAGATATCCCCAGTGGAAGATCAATGGCCAATAGGGCTTGCAATGTGAGTGCTCCTGATCTCACCTCTGGAGACTTTTTTTTTCTTCCTTTCCAAATGAGAGGGAAGATAGAGAGACAGACTCTCACATGCATTCCAACAGGGATCCACCCTGCAACCCCCATCTGGAGCTGTTGCTCTGCCCATCTGGGGCCATGCTCTCAACCAAGCTATTTTTAGCACTTGAAGTGGAAGCTCCACAGAACCATCCTTAGCACCTGGGGCAGATGCACTCAAACCAATCCAGCCATGGCTGCAAGAGGGGGAGAGAGAGAGAGAGAGAGAGAGAGAGAGAGAGAGAGAGAGAGAGAGATGGGAGAGGGGTGGAAAAGCAGATGATGGCTTCTCCTGCATGTTCTGACCAGGAATCAAACCAGGACATCCACTTGCCCAGCCAAAAACACTACCACTGAACCAACTGGCCAGGGTCACTTCTGGAGATTTCTAGTCTGCCCATTTCAGTCTTTTTATTATTACTGGTATAAGGCCAGGAGCTGCCATCGTGGCCATTCACATGCAGGTTCCCATTGGATTTGGGAAGACGGTAAAAAAATGGTGGAGTCAGAGCATGGTGAGCCATTCTGTTTATTGGTGTCTCACCAAGACAGGCAAACCACAAGAGAAGACAAGGGAAAAGCAGTAAAACAGCTTTTCCTATGAAGGGCAAGGGATCAGGGAGGCCCCTGCAATGGTGATAGCAGGAACCGAGAGAGAGCAAGCTCCCAGTCTGCCCACCTTTGATCCAATATACAAACAAGAAAGTCTCTGATACAAAGTCACTTATCTGAGGCAAAATGGTATTCCTCATGAGAGTGCACCACCCCACATCATGCAATCAGTCGAGGGTGTGGGGAAAAGCTTAGTCTTAAAACTAAGCCTTAGTCTATAACCACCCTGCCTGCTTACAGCCTGTCCCCCACACCCAATGCAAACTTAAAGCGAGCAAACATATATATCATATTTACAAACTTATTTGACCAACAACTGCCTGTCTCACACTGAGAATTATGTGTGTGTGTCTTTGTGGTATGTGTATTGTGGTGTGTGGGAGAAGGAAAAAGAGTCAGAAAGCAGTGGAAGGCCCTTGCCAAGTGTCCAGTTGATTAAATGAGGGAAGAGTCAGAAAGCAGTGGAAGGCCCTAACCAAGTGTCCAATTGTCCATTGCTCTTATATACCAAAGTTGCGAGTTCAATCCCCCATCAGGGTACATAGAAGAGTCAACCAACAAATTTATAAATAAATGGAACAACAAATCCATGTTTCTTTCTGTCTCTTTCTTTTCTCCTCTCTCTCAAAAATAAACAAATAAAAATTTTTTAAAAAGAATGCAGTGGGAATAACAAAAACTCTTTCATTCTAGTGTTCTCTCTGTTTTTCTCAGTCACGTCCTATTATCAGAAAATATTACCAAGTCTTATTGGGGAGTAGAATCTAAACCTAGGTTGAAATATAAGCTCCAGCACTTTCTAATTCTATCACCAGGGATCAATCACAGCATTTCTGAGTATTAGGCTATTCATCCTTAAATATAGAAACCCTGCCTTCAAAGCTATTGTAAGAATTAGACAATTGTTATAACATATGCAATAATGCCAAGCCTCATTGTCCACAGAAAATATACTGAATTCATGTTAGATACCTTCTCTTCCCCCGCTCTTGCAATACTGCATTTGCTCTTCCCCTAATGGCAGACCTTCCACACTCAATATTTGCATAAATTCTCATATAAACTCGGTTTTTACTCACAATCCACCCAAAGATCAAAAGATGAGACAATATTATGTCCAAATTAAATACAGTGGAAAACAGACAAAATACAGACCTTAATAAAAATAAAAAAAATACAAGTACTAAATGGACCACTCCATTTATTAGAAAAGAATATTAAATTGAGAAAATAGATAGCAATTACAGAGAAGAAAGAACATGTGCTGCTTGCCCAGCCTGGATATAATTTTGGTTCTGGTTGTCACAATTACAAGCTAAGTAGCATTATGTTGTTCATGGTTAATTTACTTCTGAGCTGTTTAGAAAGACTGGCTCTCAGAGTGTTTGTTTTGTGTAGACACATCTGTTGACACTGCCTCCATCTCATAGTTTAACTGGAAGAGTTGCTGATGATTAGAGATTCAATCCTCTGCTTAGAAATAACTCTGATTCCTAAGAAACATTTGATTCTATATTGAAAAAAAATTTTTCTGTATTTTCAAATATTGAAAACCATGTTGTTTATTATAGCCAGATTTATTTCTTTTAGGCTACTTTTTTGGTCAGATTTTAAAGGTAGGACACAAGGTGGCTTTTTTATTCTTAATACACAGCAGGTTAAGAATGGCATCTATCCATTCACTTATGCTTTTAATTTTTGTTTTACAAACATACTAAAGCAAAACCTAAAAGATAGCAAGTAAAAACAGATGGATCAAAATTTCCATTTACTTGTGACTTAAAATTTGAATTTTATAAAAAAAAAATTTATCCAAATATATTTTGAGTGATAAAGAGATTTTTGTAGCACCTTTTATATGTATATTCAAATATCTCTTTAAACACCCAGAAAAACTCATATTGATTAATTTTATGAAATGTTTTATAATAAAGATTTCTTGAAATAATTCCTAGGAGATAACTACTATGGAAGTTATAAAATCAGTTATCTGTTGGTGACTTTATTCTCATTTTCTTTCTTTTTAACTTTGCTTATCTTCATTTGTTGTCTTTTAGTCTTTTACAAATAAGAAACATTCAAGTAAGCAACATCAATAAGTTTTATTACAAAAAAAAGATGTTTTCATCACCAAGTCTGTTGTTTAATTAAAAATATTGAAATAAATTACATCCTTGTTAAGCTTAAGAATATGAAAAATAGCTTGTTTTCCAAGTTCAAATTCTTATACAACTACTGCTTCAAATATGAATCATTTTTGACATTTTAATGGGATTGAAGATGAAGCAAAATTTTGGCAATTTTATTTTTAAACAAATAATCTAGAGAGCTTTTAGTAAATCTGATCACATTTAACATAACTATGAATCATGGTACTATCTTTTAGATATAAGTTCCATTTTTGCCAACATAGAACAATAAGCACTTGTATATTATAATATCAAATGGACTACAAAATTACAGGTAGTCAAACTCCAAATGGTTTATTTTCTTTCATAAGTAATACTTCAGGGCAGTGTTTTTCTCCACATACTTGTTCAGGGATCCTGACTAATGCCTTATTTTTATCTTTAATACATGCTTCCAAGGTTCCCTGGGCATCAACATTAAAATCAACCAGGAAGGGATAGAAAGCATTAGGCCTATGTGTAGTATAGCATTTCCACTGGAAAGAAGCCAAAAGCTTAGTGCCATGGCCACAGCTACCTGTGTATGGAAAACTGAATTAAACAAATTTTTTCTTCAGCTAGACATGCAATATTAAATATATCACCCATGTAAGAATATTATTGTTTTGGTCATACTAGATCCGTGATGGCGAACCTTTGTATAAAAACAGCCCCGTTTTGCAGTGCTGGTCAACCTGGTCCCTCCTGCCCATTCGTGGGCGTTCCAGCTTTTATGGTGGGCCAATCACAGTGCCATTTGGTTGCTCTGCTACTGCCCACCGTGAAAGCTGTAATGCCCACTAGTGGGCAGGAGGGACCAGGTTGACCAGCACTGCAAAAGGGGGCGGTTTTTATACAAAGGTTGCCATCACAGTAGTAGATGGTAATGCTGATTCACTGATAACTACTCTACCCCAATCAGAGCTGAAAGTTCCCACTTTAGAAATTATAAATACATTTGTAACTTAACAATGTATAAAATTGTTTTCTTTAATATTCTCTTGAAAAAGGGATGTTCTTTTCTATCATTTTAGATCTGTTTTGAACTATTCACTATTCAATTAATATAATATTGTTATTGTTTTACACTGTTGACTCAACCATTTATAATACATCTGATGCACTGCTGTTACATATTAGATTTTTCTTCAGGGATCATTTTTATGTTTCTTATATTCTATATCCTTTGAATGATAAACATTAATCATAGCTAATTAACTAAGTCTCCTGCTTTGTAACTGCACAATTTTCCAGGTACTACTGGGATTGATTTTAAAATCTAAATGAAAATCAGACAATTATAAAATATATTAATGAATGCTAGCTTTATAGTTTTAAAACAAAAAAGTCATATTAAAATTATACATAATATTATTTATTTCTATTTTTGTGTATGTGAGAGAGAGGGAAGAACAGACAGGCAGAAAGGAAGAGAGATGAAAAGCATCAATTTTTTGTTGAAGCACCTTAATTGTTCATTGATTGCTTTCTCATATGTGCTTTGATCAGGGAGCTCCAGCAGAGCAAGTGACCCAGCTCAAACCAGTGACCTTAGACTCAAGCCAGAGACCTGGGGGCTCAAGCCAGTGACCATGGGGTCATGTCTATGATCTCATGCTCAAGCCAGCACCTCCGCGCTCAAGCTGGTCAGCCCCTGCTCAAACCAAATGAGCCCACACTCAAGCTGGTGATCTCAGGGTTTTGAACCTGGGTCCTCAGTTTCCCAGATCAATGCTCTATCCACTGCACCACAGGCTGGTCAAGGTATTATTTGTTTATTTCTTCTGTCTGAGAGTTTTAGTATCAGTTTGAAACTCTGAGACTCTGAAATTAAAACTCTAGTTTCTCATCTTTTTATGAAACCAAAGCTAATGCTGCTCCTCTTTAAAGTGCTGCCTAATATATGTTGTTAGAGTGCATATTTTTTATTGAAGCTATAATAATCACAGAGAAATTGACAATGACTTCAATCAGTGTCTGACTTGTTAATTATAAAGCTTTTACTATAAAAAAATTATTTAACAACTTCACTTAGCTAGTTATGAAGTTTTATTAGAAATAGAGATTTATGATTCCTATCTTATCTAGTGCAAGATATAATACATAATTATGCTTATGGTAAAATTGTGATATTCAGATGTTGATAAGCTGTAATCAGGTAACAATTTGTAATTCATAATGTTGCATGTTTTTTCCATGTTTTATACACTTAAATGGTTGTATTGAGAAAAATTTAGTAAAAGAAACTGCGACTAATAGGTATTATATAAATATCATCATTTGCAACAAATAATACATACTGGAAATAATGTATCTCAATTTAACAAACTCAAACAGTTTAGAAAAGCCTTTAATATAAGGGGTTAGATTAATTTAAAATAATTAAATTAAAATACTTTGTATTTTACAATTACATATGAAGCTTAAAATATGTAAACTCTGGAGACAAGCAATTCACTGTCAAAACTTATCCCTTTAGTGTAACCTCCTGATATTAGAACTTTTCAGAAAAATATATTCTAATAAAGAAAACTAAGTGAGGAAGAAAAAAATATTTACTGACTCTTTTTGTTTGTTATATAGTATACTAGATGTTTTAAATATACTTACTGATTTAATGTTTCTGATTCTATAAAATGAACTTTTTTCATTTTCAAGATGTGACAACTGAAACAAAAAAAGTAACTTTGCACAAATCTTGCAGCTATTAATTGTGAAGCTTTAATTTGAAAAACAAGCGTATATAAATTTTTCCTCTTGCTAGGCATTCAATATGAAATACAAATATACTGCTCACAAAAATTAGAGGATATGTAGAAGATGGAAATTTAAAGAAGAAGAAAATGAGTAATTAAGACCAACTTTATTATCTGCCGAAAGTTGTGGTGGGGCAGCTCTGTAGATCCCACGAATCCAATGACCACTTATTTGTTTATCCTTTACTTTCTGCTTTATTTATGTTTTATTTTGCTGCTAAAAAGCATCCATTACCAATAAACTGAGAGAAGATATGTGAGTGTGTGTGTGTGTGTGTGTGTGTGCGTGCGTGCATGCACATGTGTGTGATTTTGATATATTTAGTGGGGTTCATGAAACTAGTATTTACCACTGCCCAGTGAAGATTAAGAGTTAATTTCAGCCTGACCAGGCAGTAACACGGTACATAGAGTGCCGACCTGGGACGCTGAGGACCCAGGTTTGAAATCCCAAGGTTGCCTGCTTGGGCGTGGGCTCAACAGCTTGAGTTTGGGGTTGCCAGCTTGAACATGGCATAGTGGACATGACCCCAAGGTTGCTAACTTGAACCTAAGGTCACTGACTTAAGCAAGGGGTCACTGGTTCAGATGCCGACCACCGCCCCCATCAAGACATGTATGAAAAAGCAATCAAAGAAAAATTAAGTTGCCACAATTATAAGTTGATGCTTCTCATCTCTCTTCCTTCCTGTCTGTCTGTCTGTCTTTCTGTCTCTCTCTTTCTCTTTCTCTCTCTCTCACACACACAAACAGTTTCTTATGCAAAAAAAAGAGTTAACTTTAGTTCTTTTTAATAACTTTGCATACTGTTACTAGATGCAGTTCAATAGATTGACACAGGCAAATAATATAGAAAGTATTTCAAGGCATAATAAAGATTTTTTACTTCTTTTATTGATTTTAATTCATTGTGTTTACATAGATTCTAGTGTTGCCCCAAATGCATCCCCCCTGCCCCATATTCCCCTCAATATCTCCCATGCCCTCCTCCCCATAGCACCCTCCCCCCTTCCCTTCAGGTTTATCACATCCCTTTCCCTCTGTCCTCTTTTCCTCTGGTCCCTTTGATCTCTCCTCTGTCTCAATTCTGTTCCACAGTTCACATTGTTCATTGGATTCCTCAAATGAGTGAGGTCATAAGATTTTTTTTTTCTCTGTCTGGTTTATTTCACTTAACATAATAGTTTCCAGGTCCATCCATGTTGTTGCAAAAGGTAAGATTTCCTTCTTTTTCATAGTATTCCATGGTATACATGTACCACTGCTTTTTAATCCACTCGTCCTCTGACGGACACTTAGGCTCTTTCCAGATCTTCGCTATTATGAACAATGCTGCCATAAACATGAGGGTGCATTTCTCCTTTTGAGACAGTGCTATGGTGTTCTTGGGGTATTTCCTAAAAGTGGGATTGCTGTGTCAAAAGGCAGTTCGATTTTTAATTTTTTGAGGAATCTTCATAATGTTTTCCACAGTGACTGCACCAGTCTGCATTCCCACCAGTAGTGCAGGAAGGTTCCCTTTTCTCCACATCCTCACCAGCACTTATTCTTTGTTGTTTTGTTGATGAGCACCATGACTGGTGTAAGGTGATATATCACTGTGGTTTTAATTTGCATTTTCTCTAATGATTAGTGATGTTGAGTATTTTTCATATGCCTATTGGCCATTTGCATGTCCTCTTTGGAGAAGTGTCTATTCATTTCTTTTGTCCATTTTTTGATTGGATTGTTTATCTTCCTGGTGTTGAGGTTTACAAGTTCTTTATAAATTTTGGTTATTAAAACCTTATCAGATGTATTATCGAATATGTTCTACCATTGTGTAGTTTGTCTTTTTATTCTGTTCTTATTTTCTTTAGCTGAGCAAAAGCTTTTTAGTCTAATATAGTCCCATTTGTTTAGCCTATCTTTTATTTCACTTGCCTGTGAAGATAAACCAGTAAATATATTGCTGCAAGAGATGTCGGAGAGCTTAACGCCTATGTTTTTTTCTAAACTGTTTATGATTTCATGGCTTACATTTAAGTCTTTTATCCATTTTGAGTTTATTTTTGTGAATGGTGTAAGTTCGTGGTCTACTTTCAATTTTTTGCAGGTAGCTGTCCAATTTTCCCAAAACTTTTTAACAATAAAGAGACTATCTTTATTCCATTGTATGCTCTTACCTCGTTTGTCAAATATCAGTTGTCCATAAAGGTGTGGGTTTATTTCTGGGTTCTCTATTCTGTTCCATTGATCTATATGCCTCTTCTTATGCCAGTATCAAGCTGTTTTGAGTACAATGGCTTTGTAGTATAACTTGATATCAGAAAGTGTGATACCTTCCACTTTATTCTTTCTTTTCAAGATTGCTGAGTCTATTCGTGTTCTTTTTTGGTTCCAGATAAATTTTTGGAATGTGTATTCTATATCTTTGAAGTATATCATTTAGTATTTTAATTGGTATTGCATTGAATTTATTAATGGCCTTGGGTAATATGAACATTTTAATGATGTTTATTCTTCCTAACCATGAGCACGGTATATGCTTCTACTGTTTGTATTTTCCTTGATTTCTTTTATCAATGTTTTATAATTTTCAGAGTACAAGTCTTTAATCTTCTTGGTTAAATTTACTCCTAAGTACTTTATTTTTTTTGTTGCAATAGTGAAGGGGTTTCTTTCCTTAATTTCTCTTTCTGACAATTCATTGTTGGTATATAAAACTGCCTCTGATTTCTGAGTATTAATTTTATATCCTGCCACCTTGCTGAATTTATTTATCAGGTCCAGTAATATTTTGACTGGGACTTTAGTAATTTTTATATATAATATCATATCATCTGCAAATAATGATAGTTTTACTTCTTTTTTTCCAATTTGATGCCTTTTATTTCTTCTACTTGTCTGATTGCTGTGACTAGGACTTCCAGAACTATTTTCAATAAGAGTGTTGAAAGGGAGCACCCCTGCCTTGTTCCTGAGTTTAAGGTGATTGCTTTTAATTTTTGCCCATTAAATATGGTGTTGGCTGTGGGTTTGTTATAGATGGCCTTTATTATGTTGAGGTATGTTCCCTGTATCCCCACTTTGCTGAGAGTTTTGATCATGAATGGATGCTGGATTTTATCAAATGCTTTTTCTACATCTATTGAAATTATCATGTGGTTTTTCTCCTTCCTTTTGTTTATGTGATGAATCACATTGATTGATTTATAAATATTGTACCAGCCTTGCCTCTCCAGAATAAATTCCACTTGATCATGGTGTATGATTTTTTTCATATATTGCTGGCTCCAATTTTGCTAATATTTTGTTGAGAATTTTAGCATCTAAATTTATCAGGGATATTGGCCTATAATTTTTTTGTCTTTGTGTTGTCTTTGCCTGGTTTTGGAATCAGAATTATGCACACCTCATGAAAGGAGCTTGGAAGTCTTCCTTTCTCTTGAATTTTTTGAAATAGCTTGTGAAGGATAAGAGTTAGTTCTTCTTTGAATACTTGGTAGAATTCACGTGTGAAGCCATCAGGCCCAGGACTTTTCTTTATTAGAAGTTTTTTGTTAACTGTTTTTATCTCATTTGTTGTAATCAGTCTGTTTAGATTTTCTGATTCTTCCAGATTGATTTTTGGAAGATATGTTTCAAGGCATTTGTCCATTTCATCTAGGTTGTCTAATTTTTTGGCATACAGTTCCTCATAGTATTTTCTTGCAATCATTGTATTTCTGTTGTGTCAGTTATTATTTCTCCACTGTCATTTCTAATTTTATTTATTTGAGTTCTATCTTTTTTTATTGGTGTGTCTGGTTAAAGATTTATTTACTTATTTACCTTTTCAAAGAACCAGCTCCTGGTTTCATTGATCCTCTGTATTGTTTATTTATTCTCTATGTCATTTATTTTCACTCTGATCTTTATTATTTCCTTCCTTCTACTACCTCTGGGCATTACTTGCTGGTCTTTTTCTAGTTCCTTGAGATGCGGGTCATGTTGTTTATTTGTGCTTTTTCTAGCTTCTTAAGGTATGCCTGTAATGCTATGAACTTTTCTCTCAGTACTGCTTTTGCTGTGTTCCATAAATTTTGAGTTGCTGTATGCTCATTATCATTTGTTTTTAGGAATTTTTTTATTCTTCTTTGATCTCATTGTTAACCCATTCATTATTTAATAACATGTTATTTAGTTTTCATGTGTTTCAGTATTTTTTAGTTTTTCTGATCTGCTTGATTTCTAATTTCATGCCATTGTGATCAGAGATAATGCTTGATATGATATCAATCTTCTTAAATTTGTTGAGATTGCTTTTGTGCCCTAACATGTGGTCTATCCTAGAGAATGTATCATGAGCACTTGAAAAGAATGTATATTCTGCTGCTTTAGGGTGAAGATATGTATTAAATCTAGTTGCTCTAGTGTGTTCTTTAAGTTTGCTGATCTTTTGTTAATTTTTTTTCTTGAGCAACTCTCTAGTGATGTGAGTGGGGTATTAAAATCCCCTACTATTATAGCTTTGCTGTTAATCTTGCCCTTTATATTCATTAAAGTCTGCTTTATATATTTAGGTGCTCCTATATTAGGTGCATAGCTATTTATAATGAATATATCTTTCTGTTGGATTGCTCCCTTTATCATCATGTAGTGACCTTTTTTTATCTCTTACGATAGCCTTTGTTTTAAAGTCCATTTTGTCTAATATAAGTATTGCTAACCCAGCATTTTTTTCATTTCCATTTGCATGAAATATTTTTTTCCATCCTTTTATTTTTAGTCTATGTGCATCTTTAGTTTTAAGGTGTGTCTCTTGTAGACAGCATATGTATGCGTCCTATTTTCTTATCCAAGCAGCTACCCTATGTCTTTTGATTGTGTCATTTAATCTATTTACATTTAAGGCTATTATTGATATATAGTTGTTTATTGCCATTTTATTCTTTAAAGCTGTATTCCTCTTTTGCTATATTCTTTTCCCCCTTTGATCTGTTTACAACAGGCCCCTTAACACTTCTTGTAGCATTAGTTTGGTTGTAATTAATTCCTTGAGTTTTTTTGTTTGTTTTTTGTTTTTCTTTTTTGGTCTGGGAAGCTATTTATTTCTCCTTCAATTTTAATCGATAGCCTTGCTGGATAAAGTCTTGGTTGTAGGTTCTTGTTCCGCATTACTTTGAATATTTCTTGCCATTCCATTCTGGCCTCAAGTGTTTCTTCTGAGAAATGGGATGTCATCCTTATGGGGGCTCCTTTGTAGGTGATAGTCTTTTTTTTTTCTAGCAGCTTTTAATATTTTCTCTTTATTTCTTAGCTTTGGTATTTTAATTATGATGTGTCTTGGGGTAGATTTCTTTGGTTTTCTCTTTAATGGAGTTCTCTGTGCTTCTTGAACTTGTGAGAGAATTTTCTGCAATAATTTAGGAAAGTTTTCAGCTATGATTTGATTGAACAAAGTCTCTATCTCTTGTTCTTTCTCTTCTTCTTCAGGAACCTCTATGATGCAGATATTATTTCTTTTCATGTTGTCACAGAGCTCTCTTAGAGTTTCCTCAGACTTTTTGAGTCTCTTTTCTTTTTGCTCCTCTGCTTCTATGCATTTATTTATCTTGTCCTTTATCTCACTGATTCGATCCTCAGCTTCATCCATCCTGCTTTTAATTTCTTCTATTGTGGTCTTCATTTCTGATAATTTTTGTCATTTCTTAGTGATTCTTTTTTGTTATTTCAATGTCCTTTTTTAAACTTGCTATCTCTTTATTTACTTTTTTGTTATGTCCATCTATTGTTGTTCTAAGATCTTTGAGCGTCCTTACAATCATTATTTTAAACTCTGCATATGGTAATTTGGTTATATCTGACTCATTCAAATCTTTTTCTGAGTATTTCTCTTGATTCTTTTTGGGTACATTTCTCTGCCTTTCCATTTTGTCTGTGTATAAGAAGGGTGTGGCCACTGGAGTCCAATGGGTGTGGCTTCTGTGTTCCCTAGGTGTGGTCTGTCTGCAGGCTCACCACCCCTTCTGCCACTGCCTTGAGCATTCAGGTATGGGTTTTGACAGCACCAGCCAGCTGAGGTGTCACTGTGGTTTTCAACTCTCCTCCATGGGAGGGGCTGTGTTCACAAGCCCTGGTCTACAAGCCTCAGCCAGCCTCAGCCTTCACCTCTCCCCCTTGGGTGAGGCTACACTCTGTGCTGGGGCTGCAAGCTTTGGCACCATGGGCTGGGCTGCACACCTATGCTCAGCCATGGGGTCCACCTGTTTCCTGGCTTTCACCTTTTCCCTGCCACCTAGATTGCAGGCAGGCCTGCAGCCAGGCCAGTCTGCTTTTGTGCATCCCCTCCACCCCCTCTCAGAGAGACTGAGTTCACACTGGGCCTCAGTAGTGGCTGGCCTGGCTTCTGCCCCCTCCATTGAGACCGTGCTTCTGTGCCCCACCACCTCCCGCCTTCCAGCGAGCCCTCAACAATGTGAGTGGGAGCAATGCAGCTCAGACTCTAACACTTAATTCTGTATTTCTGAAGCCTCTCTCCTTCTAAGTGACTCTGCTCTGAGTGCCACAGGAGAGCTTGTTCGGCTGATGTCCTGCTTTCTTTTGCTGGTTTCAGGGGAAATATTCACTTTAGTTTTGGGGGGTGACTCAGCCCAGGGGATAGGGTGGCTGTCCCTCAAAGTGTTTCTCCCTGTACCTTCTAGATTACACTCTCTTTTTGCTATTCTAGTCCTTTCATCTCTTCCTATCCCTGGGAGCCCCAGGTGAGTGGTTTTGAAAGTTTTTCTGTGTGGTTCTGTTAAGAAGAATCCTGGGTCTGAGAAACCTGTCTCTTTTTTAAAAACATTATCCTGACTTGTTTTGCAGCTAAATACTGTCCATATTCTTCTTCTAGGCTCTGGGGCTGCAGGCTGGGCTTTGTTCCCGGGACTCAGGACCCTCCCTGCTCCGCTAAACTCACTTCTCACCATGCAAATCTCTCCGGGCTGCCGTTCACTCCTGGGAGCTGGGCAACCCTCTCCACATTTCCACTTTTCCTACCAGTCTCAGTGGCTTCTTCTGTGGTTCTTGGTTAAAGTGTCCTTTTAGTTTAGTCCAAAGTTGGTTTTTCCACATAATAGTTCTTAAAATTAAGTTGTAATCCATTTTGGTTCTGGGAGGTGGAAGTTGGTACTTCCGCCTACTCTGTCGCCATTTTCCCACCTCTAGGACACTCTTTAAATGTTTAAATTTCCAGAAAGTTTTAAAGTTATTCATTTCATGTCACTGCAGAGATCTCTCACATTTACATATAAACTTCCAAGAGTTTAATCTGATTTGGAACATACTGATATCCAGAGAAATTGTTAATCTGATCATTTGCTGTTGTCTTAGCTACCACAGTTCTGATTTCTGTGTCTTTGGCCTGCTTTCCTTTCTGCTCACTTGGGATGAAGATACTTTGAGCCAGAGTGAAGTGTCTCAGCTACTGCCAGATTTTTTTACTTTTAAGTGTAAGAAAGCTGCTGGAGGAATGGCCAGTGAACATTTTATTTCTGTGGGACCTATCATGATCTACACACACACACACACACACACACAGAGAGAGAGAGAGAGAGAGAGAGAGAAAGAGAGAGAGAGAGAATACATAATAAAGAAAAGAGAAAAAGAAAACAATAAGAAATTTAAAAAATGAAAAGAAAAGAAGAAAGCAAATGAAAGTGAACTTCCCTATTATCCCAAGGCACTTTTATACCATTAGTGTGACATAAACACATAGCAATTTTTTTCCTTCATTCTGCTTTATAAGGATGTGTCTAGCTGAAACTGTTTTCTTGATAATGGATGAAGTTACTGAGTCAGGGAGTGATTAAATCAATGTGTAAAAATAATACAATAGAAAAAAGATAACATTATCAAGTTAGAATTAGTGTTTTAAGATAGAAAATGACATTTTTTGAACAGAATCAGAAAGATTAGTAGCAGAAGGACTTTTGCAATATTTAGAACTTGAGAAATTTGCATAAGTAAGTATATTTCAGGATATTTGGCTTAGGCATATATAACATAATTTATTTTGTCACTTATTTGAGAGATTTAAGTAAAGATAAAATTGCTTCTGTGTTTTGTAAACTTCAAATTGATGACTCTTTTGACTGTAACTTGGTGCAAAAATGGGCCTCAAAATGGTTCATCTACTATAGCAGCAGTATAGATATAAATGTTATATTAGAATTAGTTGTATGTGTTTCTACTGATAGTGAATTTCTTACTTTTTTTTCTTCTTTTCCAAGTGATAGGAGAGATAGACAGATGCCCACATGCGCTCCGACCAGGAATCCCTCCCCCTGCAATCCCTGTCTAGGTTCAATGCTCTGCCCATCTGGGGCCATGCTCGCAACCGAGCTGTTTTTAACACTTGAGGTGTAGGCTCCACAGAGCCATCCTCAGTACCAGGGGCTGATGTTCTAGAACCAATCGAGCCATGACTGCAAGAGTGGATAAAAGAGAGAGTAAGAGAGAAAAAGGGAGGGCTGGAGAAGCAGATAGTCACTTCTCCTGTGTGCCCTGACCAGGGATTGAACCTGGGACATCCACATGCTGGACCAATGCTCTACCACTAAGCCAACTGGCCAAGGCCATGAATTTCTTGACAATAGGTGTCAGAAGTTGTAGTGCCTATTTTCCCAGTTCTTTCTATTATGTACTATAGGTGACAGAATTTTTTTCTTGCAGGCTTATGTATATTCGTACATAGTCCCAACTATGACTTTATTCAAAAGGAATTTAAGACTGCCATTGTTTTTTATTACTATGTGAGAGAGCTGCACATAAGCATACAATCTGTTCTTTATCTAGAACTTGCAGCTGTTTATGAAACTCATTTTGTCTTCCTCCTCCTGCAGCTAATGACCGAATATCAAGGAACTCTTCTAAGGAACTAGTAAAACTGTGAGGTTCCTAGTATGTGTGAAACCATAAACTTGAAAACATACATACAATAACTACACAAATATAGTTTTTGCAAGTAGAATATAAGATTTTAATTAAAACTCTGAATGTACAGATTAAATGACTTCTGTTCTATTCTTTCATTTCAAGCTCAAAATTCTTAAAGAAACATACAATGAATTAATGATAAAACCATTCTTATTTCAAGACTGCAGTTAAATTATTGGTTAGTATAGTTTATTTTGTGGTGGCCACACTAGTTCATCTCTTTTATGGCTCTGTTCTGTGAGTAGTTTTCTAAAAGTATTCCCCTTAATCTGAGAGTCTTATAACTTTAATTTTATTATGCAAGTGTGAGCTGCTTCTTTCAGTTTGAAAGAGTAAAAGAACAATATGTAGTGCCAAAGGAAAATAAAACATTTTTATTCTAAATACCTAGAGAATTATTCTTCCCAAGCTGAGTCAACCACCTTGTGCCTATAACTTGTCATCTACACTTTCTGTCATAGGTGAATACTTTCTCCTACATGTTTCCTTATCTCCATACACAATACATATATCATGGGATGATTATAATAGCAACAGCTGACACATTCTGTGTATCTGTGATAACTCAACAGTAGCAAGATGGAATCTAAAATGGTTCATTCTGCCTCATGTACAAACATATCCAAGGGGAAACTATCTTTTTAAGGAAATTTCCTAAAAACACTCATCTTCGACTATGTAAAATGTGACCATCTATTTCACCACTATAGCAGTTACAAGATGAGGAAGAGTCTTGTCAATGTTTAAAAATGTGCTCTTAAACAACTTTTTCTGGTACAATAACAGACAGCCAAGAATATGGCCACCAAAATACCCAAATTATTTACCTTTGTATAGCATGTTGTGCCATTAAAAATTCACTCATGACTTCTCTCCTTAAAGCCCAAAATATCCCCAAAATAATATAGGAAAAAAAATACTCATAAAAATAAATGTTTTTTCCATGATGAAAAAGTTCTAGAGATCTACTGCACAACATTGTGCTTAGAGTTAATACTGTACTTTACAATTAAAGGTTTATTAAAAGATATATATTTTTTGCTATATATTTTTAACTACAATTTTTTTAAGTAAGTGACAGAGGTCCATAATCATGTAGTAGTTATAAAAGTAGAATCTAATATCCTGCTGCCTCTAAATATATTCATTTTATTTTTCTTTTCATTGTTTATTCCTCTCTCCCTGCTTCCTTTCTTCCTTTCCTTTCTTTCTTTGTTTCTTTCTTGTCTTTTTCTTATTTTCCCCCTTCCTTTATTTTTTCCTACCTTTCATTTCTTTTTTCTTTCTTTTTTCCTACCTTCTTTTCTACCTTCTTCTTTTCTACCTTTCTTCCCCCCTTCTTTCTTTTATTCCTTGCCTCCAACTGTATCATTATTTAGGCCATATTTCTTTATTCTAATTTTTATTTCTAGAATGTCTATTAATTAATGTCTATTAATTTAAGAGTCATTGAAACACATTTATTTGAGGAAGATAACAAAAATATAAATATATAACATTATGATTTGTACATAATATTTAACAATATCTATCAAGTGTCAATCACTTCCTAATTTTTTTATTTAAAATTGCAATGGAACTAAGCACATTTTTTACATTTTATACATGAAGACACTTAAGACTTTTGAGTAACCAGTCCAAGGTTATACACAACTGTACAATTATGGTATTTGATCTTAAGAGTCTAGGCTTATAATTACTACTTTATATATCAAATCTATAATTCTTATCATTACTATAATAATACATGTACTTCATAGAAAACAAACATCATAACAAAGTTATAACAAAGTATATGTTTATTCCCACAATATATCTCTATTTTATTACTATAGGTACATAGTATAATGTTTCTTGTAACAATGCATACAATCATAAATACACAAATATATAACATTTTATAAAAAAAGTATGTTGAATAAACCTATATTCTTTTTAAAATGTTAGCAGGCTATGCATACTTTTATACCTTCTATTTTATTTATTTACTTTTTCACTTTTTCATTGATTTGAAACAAAATGAGAAAAAGATAGAAGCATCATCTCATTATTCCACTTTATTGTTCCATTTGGTTGTGTACTCACTGATTGTTTCTCTAGTGCTCTGACCATAAATTGAACCCACGACCTCAGTACACTCAGACAATGCTCTGTCCACTGAGCCACTTGGCTAGAGCCTATATCTTCTATTTTAAATTTATATGTTTTTAAGATCTCAGAAAGTTATTCTTTAATTTTTATAAAAGATATATTGTTTAAAAAGTTTTGATTCTCGTGTATAAGTTTATGTATAATAATTATTAAAGTCAATTAGTGGATGAAAGAGTATTTGTGTAAATGTAAACATCCTTTAGTGCATTTACTACCATTTTTCTGCTCTCTGACCAATAGTGTGAGCTATTAAAATTCTTCACACAACGCATCTAAAAGTTTTTAAAATGTATCATAAAGCTTTTAAATGTAAACTTGCAAAAGTAAGAAAGTGGCACATGGGAAAGTACCTTCACACAAAGGTATTTCCAAGTATGCCAGCAGGCAGGACATCCTAGAGATCAGAGAACAGAAAGGATCACAGAATTAATTAAATGTCTTGAGTACATTAAAAGTACACAGCACAAAAGAAAGCAAAGGAGATGGGTAAGTTAACAGACTTCAGATAGAATATTATTAAATTAGAAGCACATTATTTGATTTTAGAGTTTGCAATGTTCATATGTGCTCTCTGTTACATCAGCCTTCCCCTCTGATTATAGGGACACAAGGACAAAAATTGAGGCTTGAGTGTTTTTGGGAAGAGGACTCATGGACCATGATGAGAGTCATCAAATGTTGTTTAAATTAAGAATATAAGAAGATCAACTGTCTCATATATATTTAGTGCATCATGACCATTTAACACCCAGGTGCCTCATGTATATTTAGTGCCTTGTGAATATTAGGTGTTCTTCCATCTTTTTTCTATGATCACACATATATTATCTACTTTATCTTTCTAACAGGCAGTACAGTTTTCAAACTTACTTCTCTTTGCTGATGAGTTATCCTATCTCACTTTCTTTTCTTCCATAGCAGAATTAAATGTTCTCAGATATGGAAAATGCAGTTTACAGTAAAAAAATCCCCTGGGTACTATGTGCATAAAATGAAGAAAAACCAAAGAGGCAATGGATAAGCAAAGGTATTCTCATACAGTGCTGGAGTTGGTATAGTTGGAAGATTTTCCTAGAAAGTAATTTGACAGCAGTTCTTTAAGTTTTAAAACAGAACATATGATTTGATTTTTTTTTATTCTGGAATTTAAATATGTATAATGATTCTATGAAAAATATATGTATAATAACACATGTAATAGAATTATTTATTACAACAAAATTTAAAATTTATAAATGTATAACTAGATAATGTTGATTCAATAAGCATTACACTTATTAAATAAAATGACAAAATTTAGAATGTTTATGGAAAAAATATTGGCACATTGATAGTTAAAATCAGACAAATGTAATTTTACTTTGTGAATTTTTAAAAAAATGTATGAAACTAAAATAAGAAAAATAATATTCATGCTAAATGCACACATTGATAAAACCAACAGTACATATTAATTAGATAAGTAGTTAAAACCTTTAAAATGGTCTACTATTCCCATTAAATAAAAACAATTTGTAAAATAAATTATGAAATATAAAATACTAACTAAGTACTTTATGGCAAAAACAATATAAATGTTATGTCACAAGATTGAGTTGCATGTGTGTGTATATCTTGAAGAAGTAATGTTAAACAAGCATAATTTTTCTAAATATTATTTTTATGTTCTCCTCTATCTTTATTAGAAATTTAAAACTTCTAAGTTAATCCTCAAAATAAACTGAAGAAACCATAAAAGAGTACACTATGGAGCAGTAAAACTTTTACCAAAAATTAATTTGGAGTAAGCATAAAAGTAACTATGATTCTGAGGAACACAATAACTAAAATGCTGCCAATAATTCTGACCCAGGTCATAACAATAGGTCCATAAAGAAAATTGGTCTTAAGAAAAAAAGAAAGAAAGAAATACATTCTTGATGGCCTTAAGTATATATCCACTCAAAAACATGTTATTTAAACTACAGAAACAATTTATTTGCATAAATTTACTTTTTGGAATTAAGTGATATATATATATATATATATATATATATGATAATACAAAAAAAAAAAGAATTTATTTCTACTTTTAACAAATAGGTAAATTAAATAATTTAACAAAGTTTTTTAAACACTGTAAAAATTAAAATCAACCTATAAGTGATGTCAGAGAAATGGTGCTGAGAAGAGTGCTCCTGATACCTCTCCCTGAAACTTCAACAAATCCAATAACTAGAGACAGAAAAACAATTCCAGGAGCATCTGAAATACAAATACACCAAACAAAGGTACGATTGGGTAAAAAGGTAGCTGAATATATAAACCAATCTGAAGGAAATAGGATGGAGAATGGAGTATTCCGCTTCCCTCACTGACCTGAGAAAGGTCTGCTTTCACTTGGAACTGAGAGGAAGGGGGGGCTGGGGTGGAGATGGTGGGCTGGCTGGGCCTAGGAAACAATGATCCTGCAGCTCGGCCCATACAGAGCTAACACCGACGGCAGGCCACAGCAGAAGTGGGCAAGTAGCTTGCCTGCAGAGTGGACTTTGTTTTCTTCCTGTCTCCCATTCAGCAAGCGAGGGTGGTATATGAGCTGTTCCTCCTGGTGAATCTGGCATGGGTGCCCATGATCTCAAATGGAGGAGCTCGGTTGGAGACTGTCAGCAGTGGCCTTCCTCGTGGACTGTGGCTGGAGTCTCTGTGTGGGCCCTGCTCCCTGAACAACAGCGCACGGGAAGTATGCAAAAGCCAGATTCCCTACACCTGAACCTCTCTGGGCGGGGCACCTCCACCAGTCACACAGACTAACAAAGCACACTCCCAGGGAAGAAAAATACAAAAGTGCTGGAAGGAGAGGCGTGCAGGCAGCTTGCAGACAGTCTCTGGAGAGCAGATCCACAGATCCAATCACTGAAAGGAGCCTAACCCACAGTCTATTCACTGCCCAGCTGACTTATGCTGGCAGCAGCTCTGATTGACAAGGTCTTCTTTCCCATTTTTGTGATTTAAGAGAACCCAGAGGAGACATTTGATAGTTTTTAGGGCCTCTTGCTCTGCAAGCACTAGCTGGGGCAACTTCTTGTCAGCTGATACAGGTTAAAAAACACATTCCTATGGAGCAGACTTCAGAGAACACTGCAGAAATTGGGCAGGTTAAGTTGTAGGCTTCCTAACAAGGGAGAAGCCTGTAGGGAGTAGTCCCACTGAGCACTTAGGCAAATTTAACTAGACATACGCGGGGAATCTTAGAAAGGAGTCTGACCAGATGTCAGCTTTCCTCCTTGCCTCCTTAAGCTGGTGGCTCTGGTCAGCAGAGCTTTTATACCAAGTGCTATGCTTTAAAAGGACCTAGAGGAGGGACTTGGCACATTTTAAGACCTCCTGTTCTGCAGGCAGTGACTGGGGCATCTTCCTGCCAGCCAATACAGGTTTCAAAGTGAAAAAAAACCTGGAGAGAGTGGTCCCATGGAGTGCTAAGGCATACTGGACATGCCTGGAGGCTCATAGAAAAACACCTAAAAGGCAATCAGCTCCCAGCCCTGCCTGATTATGCTGGCAGCTCTGGCTGGCAAAGCCTTATCCAGAATCCTGCATTGAGCAGGTACAGAGAGGGGATTTGGTGGTTCTTAGAGCCTCTTTCTCTCCAGGCAGTGAAAGGGGCAACTTCACAGCTGGGCCCCAGGCTACTGGATCAGAAAGGAGAGACTTAGGGAGAGGCTCTGGGAAAACAGACTCTCCCATTGTTGAAGCCTGCAAATGCTAACAAGCCCCGACTACCAATGGGACTGAGGCCTAGTTCATGTCATCGACATAGCGACACATCAACTGCAAATCTCTACCTAAGTGATCCACAGGGGCAGAACCTGGGGTACAGTGCCAGCACCAAAAAGAGAGAAAGAAGAAAAAGAAAGAAGATGATCTCTTAAAATCAGTAAAAATCCAGTCTTTATAACTTTGTTCATTTTTTTTCTCTTTCATTTTTTCTTTTTTTTTTCCTTCCACCTAGGACGTTTTATCCTCTTTCCAGTTTATTCTTTTCATTTCATTTTGAACTTCATTACCCATAGGTGTTACATGTTCCATTCTTATTTTTCCTCTCTATGAGGGTTACATTTCAAAAACCTTAACTTCTTTTTTTTTTTCTCCCTTTCTTTTGGTATCTTCTTTTCTCTTCCAATTTTCATCTCATTCAATCCTCCTTCACAAACAAATTATTTTATTTTGGATTCAAATTTCTTTTTGTGACATTTTGTGTGCTTTTTACTGTTTTCTTTTTACCTCATTAGCATTCCCCCTGCCCAAATCTGGCTCTTTATTCTATGTAGTTTGTTCCATTTAATAAAATATAATTTTTATTTTTTACTGTATTTTTTCTTTTTTTCTTCTTTTCTCTTTCACTATAGCTCTCATCCAACCATCGTTTAAAACAAGTTATTTTATTCTTGATTAAAATTGTTTTCTAGTAGTATTTTGTGGGTCCTTACCTCACTTTTTGCCTCTTTGTCACTTCTCCTCAACTCAGGCCCTCCATTTTATGTACTTTTTGTTCCATTTAGCACAATATAATTTTCAGTTTCTTACTGTATTTTCTCAAAAGAATTTTTTTAATTTTTATATATTTTTTAATTATTATTTTTTATTTTATTCTTTATCAATTCTTATTAGTGTTATTAACAAAACCAACCTCAAATGCCATTAAGGGAAAAGAAATTGAATATCATGGACACAAAAGACAGAGATGTAGCACAGATAGATGAGGAAAAAATCTATAGAAAAAATTTTAATTGTCTAAAAACCTTGGAGTTAAGTTAAAGAGAATTTAAAATAGAAATCATAAAAATACTCAGGGATATACAGGAAAGCACAGAAAGGCAACTTAGGGAACTCAAAAAATAATTCAATGAACAGAAAGAATATATCACCAAGAAAATTGAAACTGTGAAACAGAATCAAACAGAGAAGAAAAATGCAATTCATGAACTGAGAAACAAGATAACAAGCTTATCTAATAAAACAGGACAGATACAGAAGAGAATTAGTGACATAGAAGATAGGTAACTAGAGGCATAATGGAGAGAAGAGGAGAGAAAGTAACAAATTAAAAAAATGAGAACGCCCTTCAGGAATTGTCTGACTCCATCAAAAAGAGCAACATAAGAAGAAGAGAGAGAAAATGGAATGGAGAACATATTGAAACAAATAATAGATGAGAACTTTCCAAGCCTGTGGAAAGACCTAAAGCCTCAAACTCAACAAGCAAACAGAACACCAAGTTATCTTAACCCTAACAAACCTACTCCAAGGCACATCATAATAAAATTAACACAAACCAATAACAAAGAAAAAACTCTCAAAGCAGCCAGGGAAAAGAAGAATACAACATATAAAGGAAGGCCCATTAGATTATAATCAGATTTCTCAGCAGAAAATTTATAAGCTAGAAGAGAGTGGACCCCAATATTTAAACTTCTAAAAAAGAGAAACTTCCAGCCAAGAATACTATACTCATCAAAGCTATCCTTCAAATATGAAGGAGAAATAAAAACATTCACAGATACAGAAAAGATGAGAGAATTTATCACCAGAAAACCCCCACATCAGGAAATACTAAATGAGGTTTTATGACCAGCTACAAAGAATAAAACAAAACAAAACCACAAGTGAAAGCTCTATCAAGAACACAATAAAATCAAATTTAACCTGTGACAACAAAAACAAAAAAGGGGAGAGGACGAAGATTAACAGTAGCAAAGGAAGATGGAGTGCAGAAGCACTTATGAGATAATGTACTACAATGTATATGATTGATACCTATTCTATTACGTAATGATAACTAGCTCTAAAAAAACCACCACAGAAGCACGTGACTTGAAAAAAGATGTAACAGAGAAAAGATATATGGATTGAAACCAAAGAAAATCAAGTGATAGAAAAACAAAAAAGAAGAATCAAGCAAGATAGAAAACTAACAGAAAATAATATATAAAATGATAATAAAAAACCCTCAAGTGTCAATAATTACACTATATGTAAATAGATTGAACTCACTAATAAAAAGACACAGAGGGCCCTGGCCAGTTGGCTCAGCGGTAGAGTGTCAGCCTGGCATGCGGGGGAACCGGGTTCGATTCCAGGCCAGGGCACATAGGAGAAGCACCCATTTGCTTCTCCACCCCCCCTCCTTCCTCTCTGTCTCTCTCTTCCCCTCCCGCAGCCAAGGCTCCATTGGAGCAAAGATGGCCCAGGCACTGGGGATGGCTGCTTGGCCTCTGCCCCAGGCGCTAGAGTGGCTCTGGCAGAGCATTGCCCCCTAGTGGGCAGAGCATTGCCCCTGGTGGGCGTGCTGGGTGAATACTGGTCGGGCACATGCGGGAGTCTGTCTGACTGTCTCTCCCCGTTTCCAGCTTCAGAAGAAAAAACAAAAAAAAACAAAAAAAAGAACAAACAAACAAACAAACAAAAAAGACACAAAGTAGCAGAATGGATTAAAAAAGAAAACCCAACTGTATGCTGCCTACAAAAAACACATCTAAGCTACAAAGATAAAAATAAATTCAAAGTGAAAGGCTGGAAAACAATACTCCAAGTAAATAACATAAAAAAGCAGGTGTAGCAATACTCATATCTAACAATGCTGACTGCAAGACAGCAAATGTAATCAGAGACAAAAATGGTCATTTCATAATGATAAAGGGAAAATTGAATCAAGAAGACAGACATAACACTACTTAATATATATGCACCAAACTAAGGAGAACCAAAATATATGAGAGCTACTAACTGACCTAAAAACAAAGACCAACAAAAATACAATCATACTTGGAGACCTCAATACACCACTGATGGCTCTAGATTGTTTATCCAAACAGAAAATCAATAAAGAAATATTGGTCTTAAATTAAACATTAGAACAATTGGATATGATAAACATCTACAGGACATTTCATTCCAAAGTGCGAGAGTATACATTTTACTCTAGTGTACATGGAACATTCTCAAGAATTGACTATATATTGGGCCACAAAATAACATCAACAAATTCAGAAAGATTGAGATTATACTAAGGATATTTTCTGATCATAAAGCCTTGAAACTAGAATTGAACTGCAAATAAAGAGGTAAACAAACCCAGAAAATGTGAAAACTAAACAACGTACTTTTAAAAAATGAGTGGGTCAAAGAAGAAATAAAAGCAGAGATCAATAGTACATACAGACAAATGAAAATAACAATACAACATATCAGAATCTCTGGGATGCAGCAAAAGCAGTAATAAGAGAAAAGTTTATATCACTACAGGCCTATATGAACAAACAAGAGAGAGCCCAAGTAAATCACTTAACTTCACACCATAAGGAACTAAAAAAAGAAGAACAAGGGCAACCTAAAACCAGCAGAAGAAAGGAAATAATAAAAATTAGAGCAGAAATAAACAAAATAGAAAACAGAAAAACAATAGAAAAAATTAATAAAACAATGAACTGGATCTTTGAAAAGATCAACAGAATTGACAAACCCTTGGCAAGACTCACTAAAGAAAAAAGAGAAAGGACTCAAATAAACAAAATCCAAAATGAAAGAGGAGAAGTCACCACAGATATCATAGATATATAAAGAATTATTGTAAGATATTATGAAAAACTATATGCCACCAAATTTAACAATTTAGAAGAAATGGATAAATTCCTAGAATAATACAATCTTTCTAGACTGAATCATGATGAAGCAGAAAGCCTAAAGAGACCCATAAGCAGGGAGAAAATAAAAATAACTATCAAAGACCTCCCCAAAAATAAAAGTCCAAGGACAGACGGCTATACTAGTGAATTCTATTAAACATTCAAAGAAGACTTGGTTCCTATTCTACTCAAAATCTACCACAAAATTGAAAAAGAAACAATACTTCCAAACACATTTTATGAGGCCAACATAACCCTTATACCAAAACCTGGAAGGACAACACACACACAAAACTACAGACCAATATCTCTAATGAATGCAGATGTTAAAATACTAAACAAAATACTAGCAAATTGAATACAACAACACATTCAAAAAATGATTTATAATGATCAACTGGGATTTATCCCAGAATCACAAGGATAGTTCAACATATGTAAAACAGTAATACACCATATCAACAAAACAAAGAACAAAAACCACATGATCTCATCAATAGATGCAGAAAAGACATTCAACAAAATACAATGCAATTTTATGTTTAAAACACTCAACAAAATGGGTATAGAAGGAAAATATCTTAAGATAATAAAGGCCATTTATGATAAACCGTCAACTAACATCATATTAAATGGCATAAAACTGAGGACTTTTCCCCTAAAATCAGTAACAAGACAAGGTTGTCCACTCTCTCCACTCTTACTTAACGTAGTGTTGGAAGTTCTAGCCAGAGCAATTTGACAAGAAAAAGAAATAAAAGCATTCATATTGAAAAAAAAGAAGTAAAGGTTTCACTTTTTGGAGATGATATAATCCTATACATCAAAAACCCCAAAGACTCAACAAAAAGACCACTAAAAACAATAAACCAATACAGTAAGGTTGCAGGATACAAAATTAATATACAAAAGTCCATTTTCTTTCAATATACCAACACTGAAACATCAAAAAATAAACTCAAAACAACAATCCCCTTTATGATTGCAAAAAAATAAAATAAAATAAAATACCTAGGAATAAACATAACAAAAAACATAAGGGCCTATATAATGAAAACTACAAAGCATTGTTAATGGAAATCAAAAAAGATACAATGAAATGAAAAAATATTCCTTGTTCCTGGATAAGAAGAATAAATATAGTCAAAATGACTATATTACTCAAAGCAATATACAAATTTAATGTAATTACCATCAAAATTCCAATGGCACTTTTTAAAGAAATGGAACAAAAAATTATATTTATATGAAACTATAAAAAACATCAAATAGCCAAAGAAAAAGAATAAAGCTGGGGGAATTACAATACCTGACCTCAAATTATATTGTACAGCCACGACAATCAAAACAGCATGGTATTGGCAGAAAAATAGACACTCAGACCAATGAAACAGAATAGAAAGTCCAGAAATAAAACCACATATATATGGTAAAAAAAATTTTGATAAAGGGGCCCACAACACACAATGGAGAAAAGAAAGCCTCTTCAACAAATGGTGCTGGGAAAACTGGAAAGCCACGTGCAAATGAATAAAATTTTACTTCAGTTTGTCCCCTTGTACTAAAATTAATTCAAAATGGATCAAATACCTAAATATAAGACCTGAAACAATAAATTACATAGAAGAAAACATAGATACTAAACTCATGGACTTTGGTTATAAAGAGCACTTTTTTTTTTTAGGTTCCACATTTTTGTGGGTTTTTCCCCCTCTTTTTTGCAGTTGAATTCTAGTTTCAAGGCTTTATGATCAGAGAATATGCTTGGTACAATTTCAATTTTTCTAAATTTGCTGATATTGTCTTTGTGGCCCAACATATGGTCAATTCGTGAGAATGTTCCATGTACACTAGAGAAAAATGTAAACTCTGTCGCTTTGGGATGAAGTGTCCTGTAGATGTCTATCATATCTACGTGTTCTAGTATTTCGTTTAAGGCCAATATATCTTTATTGATTCTCTGTTTGGATGACTGATCTAGAGCCGTCAGCAGTGTATTGAGGTCTCCAAGTATGATTGTATTTTTGTCAGTTTTTGTTTTAAGGTCAATAAGTAGCTCTCTTATATATTTTGGTGCTCCTTGGGGTTTGATGCATATATATTAAGGATTGTTATGTCTTCTTGATTCAGTGTCCCCTTAATCATTATGAAATGACCATTTTTGTCTCTGAGTACTTTTTCTGTCTTGTAGTCAGCATTATTAGATATGAGTATTGCTACACCTGCTTTTTTTTGGGTGTTGTTTGCTTGGAGTATTGTTTTCCAGCCTTTCACTCTGAATTTGTTTTTATCCTTGTTGCTTAGATGTGTTTCTTGTAGGCAGCATACAGTTGGATTTTCTTTTTTAATCCATTCTGCTACTCTGTGTCTTTTTATTGGTAAGTTTAATCCATTTATATTTAGTGTAATTATTGACACTTGTGGGTTCCCTATTGCCATTTTATAAATTGCTTTCTGTTAGTTTTGTATCTTGTTTGATTCTTCTCTTTTGTTTTTCTATCATTTGTTTTTGTTTGTTTGTATTCTATACTTCTTTCCTCTGTTGCTACCTTTTTTTTTAAAGATTTTATTTATTCATTAGAGAGAAGGGGGAGAGAGAGAGAGAAGGGGGGAGGAGCATAAATCATCAACTCACATATGTGCCTTGACCAGGCAAGCCCAGGGTTTTGAACCGGCAACCTCAGCATTTCCAGGTTGACACGTTATCCACTGCGCCACCACAGGTCAGGCGCTACCTTTTTAAGTCAAGTGTTTTTGTGGTGGTTTTTTCAAGTGTGGTTACCATTAAGTAATGAAAAGGGTACCTACCATATTCATTGTAGTACCCTATCTTATGAGTATTTCTGTGCTTCATCGTCCTTTGCCACTGTTAATCTCCATCTTCTCCCCTTTTTTTTCTTTTGTTGTCACAGTATAAATTTGGTTTTATTGTGTTCTTGGTGGAGCTGTTACTTGTGGTTTTGTTTTGTTTTGTTCTTTGAATCTGGTTGAAAAACCCCCTTTAGTATTTCCTGGAGTGGGGGCTTTCTGCTGATAAATTCTCTCATCTTTTCTGTATTTGTGAATGTTTTTATATCTCCTTCGTACTTGAAGGATAGCTTTGATGGGTATAGTATTCTTGGCTGAAAGTTCCTCTCTTTCAAGGCTTTAAATATTGGGGTCCACTCTCTTCTAGCTTGTAGAGTTCCTGCTGAGAAATCTGATGATAATCTAATAGGCCTTCCTTTATATGTTGTACTCTTCTTTTCCCTGGCTGCCTTGAGAATTTTTTCTTTGTCATTGGTTTGTGTCATCTTTATTATGATGTGCCTTGGAGTGGGTTTGTTGGGGTTAAGAAAACTCGGTGTTCTGTTTGCTTCTTGAATTTGAGGCTTTAGTTCTTTCCACAGGCTTGGGAAGTTCTCGTCTATTATTTGTTTGAGTATATTCTCCATTCCATTTTCTTTCTCTTCTCCCTCTGATATACCTATTATTCTTATGTTATTCTTTCTGATGGAGTCAGACATTTCCTGTAGGGCTTTCTCATTTTTTATTATTTTTGAGTCTCTTTCTTCTTCTCTCTGTTGTGCCTCAAGTTGCTTGTCTTCTATTTCACTAATCCTATCTTCTATCTGGGCTGTTCTATTAGCTAAGCTTGTTACCTCGTTTTTCAGCTCATGAATTGAATTTTTCATTTCTGTTTGATTTGTTTTTATAGTTTCAATTTCCTTGGTAATATATTCTTTGTGGTCATTGAGTTGTTTTCTGAGCTCCCTAAATTGCCTTTCTGTGTTTTCTTGTATATCTCTGAGTATTTTTAGGATTTCTATTTTACATTCTCTGTCATTTAGCTCCAAGGTTTCCAATATGTTAAATCTTTTCTCCATAGGTTTTTTCCACATCTATTTGTGTTACCTTTCTATCTTTTGTATCCATAAAATTTGATTTCCTTTTTCTTATTGGCATCTGAGGGTGGTCTTGTTGATAGCACTAATTAGAATTAATAAAGAATAAAAAGAAAAAATGAAAAACACCCCACAAAAAAAACAGTAATAATTTATTATTTCCCCCTTTTTTCTTTATTCTCTTCCCCTCCTCTCCCCTCCTTAGGGAAATATCGTGATGACCTGTGAATTATATTATGCTAAATGGAACAAAAACTGCCTATAATGGAGGCCTGATTTGGGGTGAAGAGTTCAAGGGGCCAAAAAAAGGGAGTAGGGACCTACTAAATGCAAAAAAAAAAGGAGAAAATCTTAGACAAGTATAAAATGATTTGCTTGTAAGTGATGGTCGACAAAGAGATATAATGAGAGGGATAAGAGGGAAACAGAAAAAAGGAGAAAAAAATAATAATTAAAGATGAAAAAAATAAAAATAATAAGTAAAAATCTGTTGTATTAAGTGGAGCGAGGACTAAATACAATGGAGACCATGGGTTGAGAGGAATGCTAATGAGTTAAAAAGCAAAGTAAAAAGTACCCAAAATGCCACAAAAACAAATAAACAAAAGAAAACCAAAAACAAAAGCAAAAAAAAAAACCCTGAAAAAAACTTGAGTCCCAAATTAAATAATTTGTTCGTGATTGAGGATTGAATGGGAGGAAAAGTAAAAGGAGAAAAGAAGAAACGAATAGAAAGAAAAAAATAAAAAAAGAGAAAAAGGAAGGAAGAAAAAAAGGAAAAGAAAAAAAAAAACAAAAGGGGAGAGAGTGAGAGTTAAGGGTTTTGGAGTGTATCCCTAAAGGAGAGTAAGGATGAAGAAAAGAAATAAAATGTAACACTCATGGGTAGTGTAGTTCAAGAAAAGGGAAGCATAAGATGGGCAGAGAATAAAAGGACCAAGATGGAGGAAATAGAAGTAATAATAATAAAGGCAATAAGATAGAAGAAACAAACAACAACAACAAAAAAGTGGAACAAGTTATAAAGTCTGTGGATTTTTCTTGATTTTGAGAGGTTAACTTCTTCCTTTTTCTTTTCTCTCCCTCTTCCTGGTCGGTGACTCTGTCTAAAAAGCACTTTATGAATTTGACTCCGAAGGCAAAGGAAGTAGAGGCAAAGATAAATGAATGGGACTACATCAGACTAAGGAGCTTTTGCATAGCAAGAGAAACTGACAACAAAACAGACAGCCAACTAAATGAGAGATGATATTTTCAAACAACACCTCAGATAAGGGCCTAATATCCAAAATATATAAAGAACTTATAAAACTCAACAACAAACTAACAAACAATCCAATAAAAAAATGAGAGCCTGACCAGACGGTGATTTAGTGGATGGAGCATTGGACTGGGATGTGGGGGACCCAGGTTCGAGACCCTGAGGTCGCCAGCTTGAGCGTGGGCTCATCTGGCTTGAGCAAAAAGCTCACCAGCTTGGACCCAAGGTCACTGGCTCAAGCAAGGGGTTACTTGGTCTGCTGAAGGCCCACGGTCAAGGCACATATGAGAAAGCAATAAATGAACAACTAAGTGTTGCAACAAAAAAATTAATGATTGATGCTTCTCATCTCTCTCCGTTTCTGTCTGTCCCTATCTATCCCTCTCTCTGACTGTCTCTCTGTCCCTGTTAAAAAAAATAGGAAGAGGACATGAACAGACTCTTCTCCCAGGAAGAAATACAGATGGCCAACAGATATATGAAAAGATGCTCTTCTTCATTATCTATTAAAGAAATGCAAATTAAAACTACAATTAGATATCACCTCACACCTGTTAGATTAGCTATTATCAACAAGACAGGTGATAACAGGTGTTGGAGAGGTTGGGGAGAGAAAGGAACCCTCGTCCACTGTTGGTGGGAATGTAAATTAGTACAACCACTATGGAAGAAAGTATGGTGGTTCCTCAAAAAATTAAGGATAGACTACCATATGACCCAGCAATCCCTTTACTGGGTATATACCCCCAGAGCTCAAAAACATTGGTATTTCAAGACACATGCAGCCCCTTGATCATTGCAGCATTGTTTACAGTGGCCAATACATGGAAATAACCAAAAAGCCCTTCAATAGATGACTGGATAAAGAAGATGTGGTACATATATACTATGGAATACTACTCAGCCATAAGAAATGATGACATCGGATCATTTACAACAACATGGATAGACCTTGATAGCATTATATTGAGTGAAATAAGTAAATCATAAAATACTAAAAACTATATGATTCGATTCATAGGTGGGATATAAAAATGAGACTCATGGACATGGACCAGAGTGATTACCAGATAGAGGTGACAAAAGACAATTTGACTTGGTGATGGGTATGAAACATAATCAAATGTCAAAATAACTTAGAGATGTTTTCTCTGAACATATGTACTCTGATTTATCAATGTCACCTCATTAAAATTAATAATAATAAATTAAATCAACCAGCTTGAGTGTGAGGTTGCTGCCTAGAGAGTAGGATCATAGACATGACCCCACAGTCACTGGCTTTAGCCCAAGGTTGCTGGCTTGAGCAAGGGGTCACTTGCTCTGCTGTAGCCCTTCGGTCAAGGCACATATAAGAAAGCAATGAATGAACAGCTAAGGAGATGCAACAAAGAATTGATCTTCTCATCTCTCTTCTTTTCTATCAGTCTTTCTCTCTCTCTGTCTTTCGCTTCGACTGTGTCACAAAAAAAATATAAAAATAAATAAATAATACAGTATTATCTAAAAATTATTGTTTTTAATTTTTTATAGAACATATTAATTCTATGTAATATCATGGACATGGAGAAAACCAGATTTTTTGTACATAGAATTTTGATGCCTATTGACAAATTGTCTGTAAAGTTGAATCAATATGTATCTACCAGCAGGATACAAGAAATGGCAATCTCACTATATTAGTTTTGACACTGAACATTTGACAGTATGATAGGCCAAAGTGAATCTTTTCAGTACTTTTATTTTAAATTTTTTGATAAATACGAACTTGAATATTTCTTTATCTGTTGATTGCTTATTTTGTATGTTCTTTTTTGTGTCCTTGACTCATTAAATGGAATTGCTGTAGTTTTTATTTTCCCCTAATTTATGCATGTATCAAAGATAGATTTTTTCCACATAAATATTTCTTTTAAATCTTTATATTTTTATATTCACACTTTGTTTAAAACAGCATGATGACAACATTAAGTATTGAAGACACCACATTTATCACCTTAATGCAGGGGTTGGAAACTTTTTGGCTGAGAGAGCCATGAACAACATATATTTTAAAATGTAATTTTGTGAGAGCCATACAATATGTTTAACACTAAATACAAGTAAATGTGTGCATTTTATTTAAGACCAACAATTTTAAAGTACAATAATTCTCTGAATTCGTTTTAATAACATTGTTATGCTGTTGCTAACCATTGATGAATAAAGTACTTCTTACCATTAATGTGACTTCTGGTGCTGCTTGGTTTTGAATATGGCTTTGTAGTCTGGTTGATACATGGTGAGGTTAAGCTTCATGTAGGCATTGAGTCTTCCATCCGTTAAACATGATCGTAGGTTGGTCTTAACATTCTTTAGATGTGAGAAAGACTGTTCACATGCATACGTAGAGCCAAACATTGTCAGTACAGCAATACTCACACATTGCAGTGTGTGGTATGTGAATGGGAAGCGCGTTCCAAGTTTTGACAATCAGATGGTTCGCGGGTTGAAGTTTTTTCATTTCTTCCCACTCGTGTTTGCTCGCCAGCTCTGCTTGCTGTCGTGCAAGTCTTTCCAAATATTCATTCAGTGACTTGAACTTATTCACCTACATGTCTGAGGCCTTCAGGTGAGCAGTTTGTAGCTCAAAATCTCTGATGAAAACACCAGGGATGTAACTCAGGTCGGCACTGTCCACTGCACACTTGTGTGGGTGGGTGATGAACTTAAAAAGACAAGTGCACTCACAAAATTCTCCAAAGCATGCTTTGAATGACTGCAGGTGATTAGATGTGAAGCCCGCTAGCTGCTGGAGATCAAGATGTTGAGCAGGGTTACTAGCTGTGCATGCATCATTAAACTCTCCAAGTTTTTCAAATTGTAGTAAACTACCTGTTTCAATGTCAGCAATGAAAAGTTTCAACTTGTTTTCAAATGCAAACACTGCTTGTTGATGGGATAAGACTGTATTTCCAACGCCTTGCATTTTCACATTGAGCTGGTTCAGATGTTCAGTCATGTCCACGAGATAGTAGAACTTCAGGAGTCACTCAGTGTTAGCTAACTCAGAATGCTCGATGTTTTTCATTTCAAGAAAAGTCCAGATTTCGCTCAGATAAGTCACGAAATGGCTGAGTACCTTCCCTCTTGACAACCAACGCACATTGCTGTGCAGAAGCAGACCAGTATAATTATTCCCAACTTCATCCAGCATTGTTTTAAACTGGCAATCATTTAAAGCTCAGGCAACAATAAAGTTGACCACCCGAATGACCAGGGACATCACCTCACCAACTTGCTCGCCACACATCTGAGAACAAAGCGCCTCCTGATGTAGGATGCAGTGAAAACTTAGGATGGGTCTCTTTTCATGTTCACAAAGAAGCCCTGCAAATCCTCTATTTTTCCCCATCATGCACGGAGCACCATCAGTACACACCGAAATAAGTTTATCAATCGGTAGATTTTTTTCTTTAGTGAACTCAGTGTAAGACTTGAATAAATCCTCCCCTCTTGTTGTTTCTTTCATAGGCAAAACAGCAAGACTTTCCTCACATAGTGTGTTATTGACAGCATACCTTATAATCATGCTGAACTGGGATAAATGGCTTATGTCTGTTGACTCATCCAAAGCGAGAGAAAAGAATGGTGCTGCATTTATGTTCTTCACTTGTGTTGCCTCAATTTGATTTTGCCATTAAGACCATGAACAGTTCTTGCTGATAGAGGCATGTCTTTTATTCATTTGATTATCTTGTCTTTATCCAAAAAGTCGTCAAAAAGTTCATTGTCAACATCAAGTATGAATGTTTTGACATACTCCCCAAGTGCGAATGGCTTTTTATTTCTAATAATTGCTAAAGCACCAGCAAAGCTAACCGAATTCCAGTCACCTTGTTGGGTCCAAACACGGAGTTGCTGCTGACTAGCTTGTACTCTGCATAGTAGCTTTTGACATGCTTTCTTCCTGCTGTCCCCCACCGGATATTTCAATGTAAATGTAGTATGGCATGTGTTGAAATGTCGCTTTATATTTGACCATTTCATCGATGCAATTTTATCATTGCATATTAGACACACTGCAGAACTTATTCTCTCCAATTCCTCTGTCCATTCCTGCTGAAAAGTACAATACTCCTCATCTTTTTTTTAGCCATCTTCTTCATCAAAAGGGTTTCTGCAATTAGCTAGCTGACTACTTGATTAAAAGGAGGAAAGTTTACTTTCTGATCTCACAATGACCCGTGTATGTTATGCATTATCCAATAAAAATTTGGTGTTGTCCTAGAGGACAGCTGTGAATGGCTTCAGCCACCTGCAACCATGAACATAAGCAGTAGGAAATGAATGGATTGTAATACATGAGAATGTTTTCTATTTTTAACATTTTCTTTATTAAAGATTTGTCTGCAAGCCAGATTCAGCCATCAAAAGAGCCATATCTGACTCGTGAGCCATAGGTTCCTGATCTCTGCTTTAAAGTAAGTTCACAAATTTTATACTACAAATTATTTAATTTTTTATTACATTCCTATGCACCTTAAACAGTATTTTTTTGTGGCTCAGAAATTTATATTTTGTTTTTAATACATTTAATGTGAGAAAGAATACTTTCTTATTAGCTTCTGTGCAAAGGCAGACCTACGATAGTGTCTTCTATTATATCTTTCAATATTTCTAAGAATATAATAAACTTTAAATTAGAATAATATGACAGTTAAATTGTGAGATGTTTTGATCATTTAAGTATATTACATGTTAATATCCAATGAATAAGTATATTGGCTTTCATAAAACCCATAATTTTAGCCATGATTCTAGTGCTCACAACAAGTATGCAGAAGTAGGAAAACACCAATTCAAGAGTATTGTCCAGTTCAGTTTTCCTATGTATCCTCTGAATCCACATTCATACTACATACAAATATAAAACTACTAAAAGGGATTCCAGTGGTCATTTCAGAAGAAATTTCATCTTTTTTCAATATTCTTTATATTTGTTATGAAAACTTACAACAAGAAAACATGATAAATAATAGGCAGCCCCCATAACATTTGCTATTCAGAAATTATTTCTTAAGTATATATCTTTGGAAACATTTTACATGTGATTATTCTAATCTATTTTTATTTATTCTTATGAACATTATTTTAAAGAGTGACATTTTTATAATCCTGATATAAAATTGTGAGTTAAGCCTTATTTCAGTTTGCTAACCTGATATAAACTTTCCAGTGTAATTTTCTTAAAATTAATGAAGACAGCATTCTAAGAACCAGTGTTTTTCATTAGAAGAGTAATCTCAGTACCTAATGACTCTACTCAATTTCCTATTCTTCCATGATATTTCCAGTGTACAATTGCTAAATAGATGTCTTTTGCTTTTTCCATTCCCTAAGGTATTAGAGGTTAATTTTTTTCTACATAGCACATGGCTTATTTTATAACTGTAATCTTTCCATAAAGTATTTCTAGTTCAACATGCTGTTTTATACCTATTGCAGATATAAACATATAACTATTTAATAATATTTATGTTAAAGTAAATCTTTGATACATGTTTTCTGTCCATAATAATATCATGAAGTCATTAACAGAGAAGAATATTGACTTGCATAGTTGAAGAACATAGGAAGGACTGAAAGAAACATTTCTTTGGGGAGATACAACTTGAGAATTATACAATTAGAGAATAGTACCTTACGTGAAAATGGTACAGAAATATTAAGTTGTCCCTAATAACCTAGCCCTGTGGGTAAAAAAACAAATAAAAGCCTATTTTGTAGAACAGACTTTAACAATAAAATACTGCATTCTTTTCTCTGCATATGTTAATCTTATTTGGGAGATTTTCAAAGTGGACTCTACCTTCTTAAATAAGTAAGTAAATCTTAGGAAGGAGATAGATAAACTGACACTGTATTTATAGAAGCACTGGAAGTTACCATGTAAATATACTTCAACTCGCAAAACATCTCACAATGGAAATATAACGTTCTTCTAATTTAATGCCTAAATGCTTCATTTTTTTACTTACCCAGAAGTCACTTTTTTGAAGAAGTAAGATATTGAGTTTCTTATTTTAATTCAGTGCAGAAAATCAAACTTCTAATATTAATTTGGTCTTTTATACTAGTTTTCCTATTGAGAAAATAATTCATTGAGTAGTTAAAAATTATTACATTTCTCATTCTATATTAATACATTGTCATCCTAGTGTGGCTGTGTCTCATGAGGTTGGTTAACATGAATAAATCTATCTTGAAATTTGAACACTACCAGGCAAAACAATAAAACAGAAATAATTAATATTTATAAATGAAGATTAAATGCCTAAAACATATCTTGTGAACTATTAACTAAAAACAAAGCAAAACAAATAATACTGATGATAATAACAAAGGACATACATCTCTCTCAAGTTTGATTGGTTTTCAACAATATCTGGGATGAAACATAACTATTTCCATATCCAGTGACTTTATAACATTTATAACAATAATGACATTTCTGTTTACTGAAATATTTAGCTGTTTAAGATATAAAATATAAGAGAATTAATACTACTTATTGATATCTTTTCCTTTTAAAACAACAGTAATCCTTGCATGCTCTGAATTTCATTTAAATTTTACTTTTTCATTGGTGTTCTTTTTCCCTGAGGTCATAGTATTTTGACAGCCAGGTATGCAAGTGTATGTGTGTGTGTGTGTGTGTGTGTGTGTTAGCAAGAGAGAAAGAGAATTTGTAAGTGTGATTTTTTTAAACTCTTCCTGATAAAATCAGTATGATTTTTTTTCTCCTCATATTTGACAGATATAAACATGAAGATAAGAATCGTGATAGGCTGTTGAGTAGTTCATCTGTTTGTAGTTTAGCTTCAAATATATGACTCTAAAATTCAGAATAGATACATCACTTGGTGTAGTTCAGATAATTGATTCATAAGTCAGCTACATCAGGCAGGTTCTGATGGTATCTTTATAAATAGGCCAGAGCTTTCAAATGCCTGATGATATCTCTCATGCTGACATGAAAGGCATTTAGAGGTTGGAATATGCTACCAGTACAACTTGTATTCTAGATACAGTTCATAAGGACTATTAACTTCCTATAGTACAAGTAACAGAATATCACTGAAATGTAATATATTGAATGATAACACAAGAAATGCTTTTATAGTTGTATTTTAAGGAAACAATATAAGATAATTGCCTTTATATTATATTTTTAGAAATAAAAACACAAGTAATTTTAATATGTTTAAGATTAAAATAAAAATAATAATAAAATAAAGGAATTAAAAAGTCCAGAGACATATCTGCCAGTACCCACTTCTAACGTGGGCTCTCATCCATTTGTGAGTCAGATTGGGCCCTGCCTTTGAGAGAATGCAACATGTATTCTCTCAGTCTGCCTTGATAATTCCAGATGCATGCACACACATTTTGTATCCTGAAATGGGGTAAAGAAGTAGGATTTTGCATAGTAAGATATTAAACAATAATTAACACACAAGATTCTGGACTACAAATAGTATAATAAACAGATTTATTTGGTAATTCTAACCAGTCCCCTGTACACTTTGGATGTCTTTATATTTTCTAAGCCACTGTGGCCACACATTCTACACCACACATCATACCGTATCTCCTCCCCACCCCGAATGCTGTCCATATGAACTGCCAGGTCAGTCCTCACTTAAGAAGAGAATTTCTTTCATTAAGTTTGAAATACTTGCTTGACCAGGCAGTGGCGCAGTAGATAGAGCATCAGACTGGGACCCAGAGGACCCAGGTTCAAAACCCCAAGGTCACCAGCTTGAATGCGGGCTCATCTGGTTTGAGCAAAGCTCACCCCAACTTGAGCCCAAGGTAGCTGGCTTGAGCAAGAGGTTACTCTGTCTGCTGAAGGCCCATGGTCAAGGCACATATGAGACAGCAATCAGTGAACAACTAAGGAGCTAAGAATTGAGGAGCAGGCCCTGGCCGGGTGGCTCAGTAGTAGAGCGTCAGCCTAGCGTGCGGGGAACCCGGGTTCGATTCCCGGCCAGGGCACATAGGAGAAGCGCCCATTTGCTTCTGCACCCCCCCCTCCTTCCTCTCTGTCTCTCTCTTCCCCTCCCGCAGCCAAGGCTCCATTGGAGCAAAGATGGCCCGGGCGCTGGGGATGGCTCCTTGGCCTCTGCCCCAGGCGCTAGAGTGGCTCTGGTCGCGGCAGAGTGATGCCCCGGAGGGGCAGAGCATCACCCCCTGGTGGGCAGAGCGTCACCCCTGGTGGGCGTGCCGGGTGGATCCCGGTCGGGCGCATGGGGAGTCTGTCTGACTGTCTCTCCCCGTTTCCAGCTTCAGAAAAATACAAAAAAAAAAAAAAAAAAAAAAATTGAGGAGCAATGTGGAGCAAAGAATTGATGCTTCTCATCTCTCTCCTTCCTGTCTGTCTGTCCCTGTCTGTCTCTATCTGTCTGTCACAAAAAAAGTTTAAAATACTTCTTTCAAGGTAGGATCTCCCCCTCCACTCTGTATCACAAAAATATGCACCCAACCTCTATAATCCTTAAAAGAGATCTATTTCCATTAGAAGGAACTCAGAATATGTCATCCCAAAATATACCTCTTTGGCATATTAATTATTTTGAATTCAAGACACTTTAGGAAGAGCAAATGAAAGGAATATCTGACCCTTTTTCTTCCAAAAAGTTTCTCAGCAAATATTATCTACATATTCACAACAGGAAACACAAAATGTCCTAAATATGCAAAGTGTCACTTTCATAAGAAAAACATGTTGGAGCACAAAGCCTTAAACTGTAGGATGTGCTGGAAAAAGGTCTGCAGGACTTTTACGTACCAGAAGATCTTCCACTGGAGTTGGAAGCTGCGGTGTATGTGGCATCCCACATGGGGGAGACGCCCTACCAGTTCGTCCTGCTCCTGGTAGTCCATTTAGAAGATGGACAGGAAGAGCCACAGAATCCAGCTGCACGAAGCACCCAGACCCCATGCCTGCCCCACCTGTACCCAATCTTCTTTTTTTTTTTTTGTCTTGTATTTTTTTCTGATTTACTTATCTCTGTAGTTCTTAGGCAGTCATCACTATCTAAAAATCTTGTAAAATTAATATATTTTTTTATCATTGTCTCTTCCCACAAAAATATGTCTTATGAAGGAATGAAGTTTTATACGTTTTCTGTACTGCTCTACCTCCAAAGCTTAGTCCAAAGCCTAGAGCGAAACAGATTATTGATAAGCATCGATTGTTGTATTTGTTAATATATGTTTGTAAGAGCAAAGGTGAGAATGAAAGAAACACACCAAACTAGAAATACTGAATAGTTTGGAAGTGATAATTTGAGAATGGTACAAGAGAATATTAGCATTTTTGTTCTTTTTTTTTTTTAGCAAGAGAAACACAGAGTGAGAGAGACAGACAAGAAGAGAAAGCATCAACTCATAATTGCAGCATCTTAATTGTTCATTGATTGCTTTCTTATATGTGCCTTGACCAAGGGGCTCTAGCAAGTGTCCCCTTGCTTAAGCCAGTGACGTTGGACTCAAACCAGTAACCTTAGGCTTCAAGCCAGCAACCTTTTGGCTCAAGCCAGCGACCATGAGGTCATGTCTATGGTTCCACACTCAAGCTGGAGATTCCGCATTCAAGCTGGTGATCTCGGGGTTTCGAACCTAGGTCCTCAGTATCCCAGGCCAATGCTCTAACCACTGTGCAACCGCCTGCTCAGGCTAAACTTCAAGTTCATTAATAGATATTACTTACTGGTGGTATATGTAACTAGTAGTATATCAATATACATGTGTACACAAGCACACATATGTGCATTAGTCTACAAACAAGTATGTTTAGCCTCAAAAAGATGTTATTAAAAATAGAAATTTAGAATGATCAAACTAGTTTTGAACAAATTTTGTTCAAGAACTCTTTTGTTGTAGAGAATAACAAAGTGAGTTATGTAAAGAGGTCTTTTACTTTAGGTCTCAAGATCTGATCAAAGTCAACCAACAGGTTTTTTTTCATTGTTGTTTGAATAAATTAAACATTCTACCACCAGCTCAACCTAATAATTTTAACCCCAGATGTGTTTGTATATATAAATACTCCAAAATTTTTGAAAACCTAAATAATTTATTACCAGAAAAGTAACCTTATATCTGGAAAAATATCATCTATTGTTAACGTGTGTTTTGAAATGTTTCCGTGTGTTGAACTGTTAAATATTCATTTTTAGCATTTTACAGTGATCTAAGTGTTACAAAAATAACTCATGGTCATACTTTCATATAATGACAAGTAATTCCATCTAATTCTTCTTCAATGTTCTCATTTCTCTTAACTCTTTATGCCTTAGTTATTCCGGGATTACTAAAAGTCTTCTAATCTACATTGCCACTGACACTTCATAGTCTGATTATTCCTTTCTTAGAAGAACTTATATTTCCATTACTGTAAATAAATTTAAGTTATATTTCTCTCCAAAGAAAAAAAATAATATGTTTGGTAGTTTATGCATTTGAAAATTATGATGAACTTCTTCTTTGCTTTGAAAATGATATGTTGTCACTACAAAGTATATTTTCACTATATGGTAGGTATTTTTTAGGAGTGGAATTAAAAATATTTTAAATAATTTGATCTTTGCCTGATTCCCTCAGAATTGTAGAGTATGACTGATAACTGCCTTTAGAATCCCTAATAGCTAAATTACAATTATTATGCAAAATTCTACAATAGACAGTTATATGGATTGTTAAACGACTTTGCCTTTTTTGCAAACTATAATCATTTTCCTTTATTAGCTGAAGGATTTCATAATTTAAAGAAGATGAGAAACCTATAAGTCACGCTTTCAAATAAGGAACATGGATATTGCAAACATTAAATTCCTCCATAAAAATGTTAAGGCATCATTAAACTAGGTTCAGATTAATACAATTCAGTCAACTCTAGATAGATATCTCCTATAATAAGCTGAAACAATACCTAGTGATCTAAGATGTAAAATATTTTATTACAGCCAATTTATAAACCTATAAAACATACAAGTATCATTCAACCTTTTTATTAATAGTGAATGCCTTGTATTAAATCAAAATCATTTCAAAGACCTCTCCCCTTTGGTATTCCCTTCCTCAGCTGTTGCCCCTCATTATGTGTTTTCTCATTGAAGCTCATCCAAAGTGAATGACAGCATCTTTTTTACTAGAAACAGTCCAGGCAATTCCCAGCCTAGTGATAAAGCTTAACTATCTCTGAGATTTATAGACACAATTGCTATCCTCAACTTACAACATTCTATGGCCAAATGTTGATGTATTTGTTTCTCTGTAAGTAGATGTGATTTTTCTACTTTGGAAAACTGCAATTTATTATTTTTAGATTTTCAAGTTGTTTTACATGTGAATTGTGTTCACAAGTAGACCAATATTGGGACAACTTCATGTTGTAGACAATATTGAATGTTTTCGAAAGAATCCTTTTTTCACCATTTTTTGCGAATAAGAAAACTAAGCCTTTCATATTGGCAGAGTTAATAAAAGTGAATGAAAAGTTACTGAAAGTTTTAGTAAATTATCTGTTCTGATTGCCACATAACATATTCCAAAAAATAATGGTTTTACAACCCCAAAACAACAAAAAAGTTTGTTGCACTCCCAAATCTGCATGCAGGACAAGATAGTGTGGAGATAACTCATCCCTGCTGCACCTGGCATCAGCTGGGGTAGTCCAAGGTTAGAGACTGGCATTGCCTAAATATTTGCTGATGTATTTGGTGGTTGTGTGGTCACTACACCAATGTGGTAGTTCCATCCCGGTACCTTCAGGGAAACCAAATTCCTATATATTGACTCATGGCTCCCAAAACACAGTTCCAGGGATGAATGAGTGGTGGCTCTAGCTCCTTTACCAACCAGGTCTCATAAGTGCTATATATCATTTCTACTTCATTCAATTTGCTAAAAGAGAGTCAATAAGAATGATCCATAAGCAGGGGGAGGAGAATTAGATTCAACCTTCACTGGGTGAAGGGTCAAAAAATGTCTAAACATGTTTTGAAACTGTCACATCATAAAAGGGAAATTAACTGAGTACTTTTAAATTTTACTCTGAAAAAATCAACACTTCATTTCTAAAGTTGCCTCACAGAAACTAATTTTAGAATATAAATTCTGTTTTTAATGTAAAACAATGGTGACTTTCCAGCTTTAATGAGGTACAATTGACATGTAAAATTGTAATATACTTAGTATACAACATAATGTTTTGAAATATGTATATATTATGAAATGATCACCACAATCAAATGCATACATTTATCACCTCACATAGTTATCTCTCTCTCTCTCATTTTTTGTGAGAGTACTTGTTCTTATTCTATGTTACATAGATGCTTTATAATAAGAAAAGTATGTCATCTTGCTAAAATTCCAAAGTATAATAAAAAAATTTAAATATATATAAATATAAATAACTTTAACAGAGAAATGTTTAACTCTAACACATAACTGATACATGTACATAGCTAAGCTATAAAAGAATTTCATACCTTTTTGTCAATAGAGTTCCTACATATAATATAGTTTGTTCTTAATGTAATATCATTCCCAAAGAATCTTTATTTAACAGAAAAAATAATTTTAAATAATAAACACCAAACTTCTAAAACTAAGATTATTCAAGAGAATAATAAAATAAAACAAAACAAAAAATTATGTATAAATGCTTAAAATGATATACATATACAGTATATGTATATACATATTTAGTCAGTGTTAAAAGTATAAAATGTTGGCTCAGCGGTAGAGCGTCGGCCTGGCGTGCAGGAAACCCGGGTTCGATTCCCGGCCAGGGCACACAGGAGAAGCCCTCATCTGCTTCTCCACCCCCCCTCCTTCTTCTCTGTCTCTCTCTTCCCTTCCTGCAGCCGAGGCTCCATTGGAGCAAAGATGGCCCGGGCGCTGGGAATGGCTCCTTGGCCTCTGCCCCAGGCGCTAGAGTGGCTCTGGTCGCGGCAGAGCGACACCCCGGAGGGGCAGAGCATCGCCCCTCTGGTGGGCAGAGCGTCGCCCCTGGTGGACGTGCCGGGTGGATCCCTGTCGGGCGCATGCGGGAGTCTGTCTGACTGTCTCTCCTCGTTTCCAGCTTCAGAAAAATACAAAATAATAATAATAATAATAATAAAAATAAATAAAAGTATAAAATATTAACAAAATTCATATAAAGAATCAAACAAAAAAGTATATCACTGAAATTATCAGAAAACTCTATACAATAGAAGTTTCTCATTTACATGGCAATCTAAACTGAACAGTCTTAGTTAATAAGCAGCTTTCTTCACTTAAGCTTGCTGTATTAGTGCCAAAGGAGGGCTGTGCCTCATTACATCCTACACAAAGGTAACCATGAATTTCATCAGTGAAAGGAAATTATCCTATGTGTCAAAGCTTCAAGAAGTATCTTGCATGGTAGGAAAGGTGTCACTTGGTACAGATTTCTAGGCAGGATCATGGTTTTGCCAGTCAGAGGTATCTGAGTGCTCTTTTGTGTAACAAAGAGGAAAGACCAGAACAGCGACAAGAATAACTGAAGAAAAAGCATATGAATGAATCTCTCAAAAAGGATATAAAATATATAGACCTTTGTGTATCATGTTAATGATACCACCAGACAGTACTCAACAATGAGATATCACTTTACAAGCAGATGGACAGGATAACCTGCTCTGCAGAGAACCTGTCTCTTTTCTTGATCACCTTTGTTCTTATGTAACAGACCCATGATAATACCAACCTTGGTGGCAGGGATGAAAACTATGCATGTGCCCACACTATGGACTTAGCCCCAAGATAGCCAACTGAGAATGTCACTTCTAAGTTGTCAACCCACGAGTATCAGAAATGGACCCTCTACCCTAAATAAGGTGGTGAAGAGACAACAGGTAATAGGATAAATGCTTGTCATCAGATTCTGCTGTTCCAAGATTCTATAATCAGCATTGATTTTGAGGAGCAGAGTTTGACAATCATGTCCCAAATGTCAACTCTAACCTGGAAAGCACAGTCACTATTAAGTTTCTCAAAGTTGTCTGTGCCTCTCACCAGTGCATTCCTCACTTCCCTAAGAGGTTCCCCTGAATTATGCCATAGAACATACAGTCAGATGGTGGTTTCTTGAGTCCAACCTACTATATCAATTCTAACTGGCCCATCATTATGAACATTTTGAATGGCTTTGTATACCACCACATAAAGTTCTTTTGTTTGCACACAGAAGTTCTCAAAGTGTGTGCCAGGGCTCACTGGTGAGCCCTAGAAGATTTTCAGGTGTGCCCTATGGTATTCCGGAGAAATATGTGCCTGTTGGGGACCAAAAAACCAACAGAGTTTTTGAAGTTTAGATTTTTGGGAGACAGAGGTGTGGGGAATTAAATGTAATCTGACAGTCTGCCCAACCCCCATCTCACTTGCCTGATTAGGTTGCAAAAGGCTGTTAAGCTGTGGTGTGGGATTGTTTTACGCTACCCCCCATGTTCCCCGGAAAGACTGGAGGCAAGTTTATTCTATCTTTTGTTTGGTGTCAAGTTAAGATGATATGTATGGTGGTTTTCTGCACTCAACACAATTAAGAGTAAAAAGAGAGGAATTCTTCAATGTATTGATGAGGAAATGAGAGTTCGCCTTTCATATATATGCCCAAACATTGAAGAAATCTATAGGACACATCAGGCTCATGTTTCTCATAAACACATGAATGAAAAAACTTACATTTGTGCCAGGACCTGCTGAATTTACTAAATCTTACTAAGAATGTATCTATATATATAAAATAACTTTTATCATTTTTTAATTTTTAACCCCTCTTTTTTACGAATTCTAAAAAGCATAACTCAAAAAATGTAACATAAAATGTTTTTTAATGTCAGAATAAATTTAATTTTGTTTAATTATCATAAAAGCATGCTTAGACTTTATATTTTTCTTTAATATTTGACTTAATTATTATAACATTTCTTAGAAATTTATATAGAGTGAGCCTATAATTATTTGTAGGATTTTAAATGTGCCCCAACTTCAAAATGTTTGAGAACCACTGCTCTAGTACATCATCAAGATTCTAATGAATGAAAAGCTATAGAAATGAGCTCTAAGTGTCACTCTTAAGAGGTTGAATCATAACTCGTGGTGAGTAACATGATGTCAATAAATTCTTTCCCACCCAGCCCTCAGTTCTGTCTACGATTTTCAACTCAAGATCTTCCACACTGTTCCACTGGTAACTGATGATATATGGTAGCCAAGTATGAGGTAACATTGCTAGTACTCCCAGTTTTACTACTCTGAGACTTAAGTTAATTTTCAGTGATTTGGCTGAAGTTAGGCGTAAGATCACAACTTGGAATATAATGTTCAGCAAAGGCAAGACCAATGGTAATAAAGTCCTGGATGTAGTCTGCTGACTTCGGAAGAAAATTCAAAGTAATCTGAGAATAGTCAAGATGTTTTTATCTAATGCAATATTTCTTTCAGGACAATAGGGTCTTCAAGGTTATATATTTACTAGTCAGTTTTTACATTTTTTTCTTTCCTTATGATGTATAACTTCTAAATGAATTCCAAATAACTAATCTTTTGATTCCAAAAGAATTTTAGCTGTATAAGTTAATTTCTCTTTTATAATTGTCTTTGTTAGCATAACATACAAAGAAAAGCAGAGATTTTCAACACCAGACCAACTACCAACTATGTATTTATGAGCAAGGAATATAACATTTTAAAGCCTAAATTGTAAGGAAAATTTCTGTATTAACAAATAACTCAGTGGATTATAGTAAAAATATTTTAAAAATTAAACCCATGTATTTTTATTAAATAGATCCTTAACTTTCAGAGGTATATAAATTAAGCCCTATAAAATATCAAGTATATGAATGTAATTGTTTCATTTAAAATAAATATATAAAATAAAAGTAAACAGGCCTGCAGAATGGTACCTTATAAAATTACATATACATTGTTGATTTACAAGGCAGACTGTATAGCAGTTCATGAATAGGTTATACCGAGTGCTATTTTGTGTAATAAAGAAAAGGTTAACCATGAAGCAGAGTGTACAAAATATATACAACCAAACAAAATGGCAAACTATATATTGAAAAACACAGCTGTGATTCATATTCAATTATTGTATATCTCTAAAAAAATTTTTAATTGCAAAGTTTACATTTAATAATCATATGAGTTTTTGAAACCTTCAGATAGAATAAATCCCCAAAGATCACATGTCTACTAAACAGATTTCCTTCTCTTTCCAAATACATTATTGATCAATTTGGCCATTGATTTAGATCCACTGGATCTTCTCTTTTCTTTGAGTTTGATGTTAGTCAGGATGTCCTTGATAATTCTGATAAACATCATTTCTACCTCCAGAGACTGCTCTGCGGCAGAGAGTTCACAGAATCGGCACCGGTTATCCAATGCCAGTTTTTGTCCTTCTTCCCAGCCAACCTCTCTCACGTGACAGAGATCTTGCTTGTTACCAACCAAAAGCACTGCTGGTTCCATGGCTCTGAAATACAGAGACACAATTATTTGGAAGTATTGTCTTAGCAATTCTTTCTTGTAAATTATTAAGAAAGTTTATGTCAAAAAGAATTATGAAACAAAACAGAAAAAAATATTGTGAGTGCATGTGTGGTATTTATGATCATATGTGTGATTCATATCTCCATTTATGTATAAAATTATTTCAGATAGAATATAATAAATGACACAGAAGCAACAAGGATTTTTTTTTTGTATTTTTCTGAAGCCGGAAATGGGGAGAGACAGTCAGACAGACTCCTGCATGCGCCGGACAGGGATCCACCCGGCACGCCCACCAGGAGGCGACGCTCTGCCCACCAGGGGTGATGCTCTTCCCCTCTGAGGTGTCACTCTGTTGCGACCAGAGCCACCCCAGCGCCTGAGGCAGAGGCCAAGGAGCCATCCCCAGCGCCCGGGCCATCCCTGCTCCATCCCGAGCCTCGATGCGGGAGAGGAAGAGAGAGACAGAGAGGAAGGAGAGGGGGAGGGGTGGAGAAGCAGATGGGCGATTCCCTGGCCGGGAATCGAACCCGGGACTTCTGCATGCCTGACCGATGCTCTACCACTGAGCCAACCGACCAGGGCCAGCAACAAGGATTTTAAAGCACAGGTTATGAAGTGATATAAACCTATTCTTGAATTATGACTGTGTTTACTAATGAAGCATGTTGCTACTTTTTCAACTTTCAATTTTTTTATATGTAAAAAAAATGGTAAAATAGTCATGATCACACAGAATTTTCATAGAGATTAAATAAAATGGTGTATATAAAACTACCTAGCACAATGTCAGGCAATGAAAGATGTTTACAAAATATTGTTTTTTTATTTTCCTATCAATTGAAAGAGAAGGACTAACACTTTACTAAATAATTACTATAATTGAACAATCTAGATATTATAATTATAAATATTAGAATATAGATTATTAGAATACTTAAAATATTTTAAGATATATTATTCAATACTTATTGCTGTTTATTCTTTGTTAATATCCATTATCACATACTGAGAATATTTCATACAGATTGAGAATATTTCACAATCTCATGATCTTTCACAACTTTTCCATGTATTTAAAAAATATTTTTCTTTGTTAAGATAATGTTTTGGTAATAATCAATGTATTCTCATTGGTTACAACAAAACATTCCTAAATCAGAGTTGTTACTTTTTTGAAGAATATATTAAGACTACTAGTCCATAAATGGTATGAAATGCTACCAAGATATCTACTATAAAAATAATTGAATAAATACAGTCATCAACTTCATCTGAAGAGATATTATCCCCAGATTGCCTAAAAATTGCTTTTATTCATATGACAGCATGAGCCATGAGGAAAAAAGAACCATGTGTTGGACTTCTGAGGTGATTAATAATATCTTTGTTTTATAGTTCAGAAAATTATTATAAAGAACTATAAATAGAACAATTAAGGTGTTTGTTCTCAAGGAACTAATATACTAATAATGAAGATAGATAATAAACAAATTAGTATGTATGATAGAATTGTACACCTGAAACCTATATAATTTTATTAACCAAGGTATCCCCAATAAGTTCAATAAAATTTATAACAAAATAATTAATAGAGAATGGTAAAATATTTTGAAAACTGGGTCACAAATATTGGATATAATTTTAATAAAACAATGCCATATTTTGCTTTTCTAGTCTGTATAGATAGACAAGTAAAAATAGTTGAAAATTAATCAGGACATTAAGGAGATTGCCTGGAAATGCAAAAATAAGTATTTTGTTTTTATACGTTTTTTAGCTTTCTTGAGTGATTCCTTATATTTTGAGGATTATCAAGGAAATATGATCACTGTCTCTTACCTAAGTGATAGTGCTTAATATAAGGTATTTAATACTTGAAACAATGGAGTTTAAAAAAAACTATATTAAGGGAAATCAGAGCTGTGAGGTATCAGTAAAATCACATCCTTTTGTCTTAACATGTTTCCATCAGATTTATAATAATGAAAATTAGGTGTTAAAGATTAAAGGTTTAGGCCTGGCCTGTAGTGGTGCAGTGGATAAAGCATCGACCTAGAACACTGAGGTCGCAGGTTCAAAACCCTGGGCTTGCCAGGTCAAGGCACATATGGGAGATGATGCTTCCTTCTCCTCCCCCCTTCTCTCTCTCTCTCTCTCTCTCTCTCTCACTCTCTCTCTCTCTCTTTCTCCTCTCTGTCTCTTTTCTCTAAAATGAATAAATAAGGCCGTGGCCGGTTGGCTCAGCGGTAGAGCGTCGGCCTGGCGTGCGGGGGACCCAGGTCAGATTCCCAGCCAGGGCACATAGGAGAAGCGCCCATTTGCTTCTCCACCCCCACCCCTTCCTTCCTCTCTGTCTCTCTCTTCCCCTCCCACAGCCGAGGCTCCATTGGAGCAGAGATGGCCCGGGCGCTGGGGATGGCTCCTTGGTCTCTGGCCCAGGCGCTAGAGTGGCTCTGGTCGCTGCAGAGCGACGACCTGGAGGGGCAGAGCGTCGCCCCCTGGTGGGCAGAGCTTCGCCCCTGGTGGGCGTGCCGGGTGGATGCCGGGTGGATCCTGGTCAGGCGCATGCGGGAGTCTATCTGACTGTCTCTCCCCGTTTCCAGCTTCAGAGAAATACAATAAATAAATAAATAAATAAAATGAATAAATAAAAATAATTTAAAAATAAAATAAAATTTAAAAAAAGATTAAAGGTTTACCTAAGGTCAATCAGATATAAACACGAATTACATCAACTGATTCCAGGGAAATAGCCTTTATCAACTATTATCTGATAGTTTCTAAATAATAGACATTTAAGATAGATATAAAAAGCACATATGCCAATTTTTAGTAATAATATTGTTTGCTTTTTTGCTTCTCAGTTTATAGTTTATTTTTTTATTTTTTAAGAATTTATTAATTTTAGAGAGAAGAGAGAGAGAGAGAGAAAGAGAGAGAGAAGGAAGGAGCAGGAAGCATTAACTTCCACATGTGCCCTGACCTGGCAAGCCCAAGGTTTTGAACTGGCAACCTCAGCATTCCAGGTAGACGCTCTATCCACTGCGCCACCACGGGTCAGGCACTTCTCAGTTTAGAATGTTATTTTAGACTAAGGGCAAATTTTGTTAAGAGCACACTTAATCCCTTATATCAGCATTTTGAACAACAATAAATATTTTAAATGGGAAAGGCTATAAAACAAAAATATTAAAATGAGAAATTTATAAGTTTAAACTTATATTTACTAATGCAAGAATGGTTTAAGACCCAGTTATGTCTTCCTTCATAGTTACTTGTGTCAAAATAATTAACAATGGGAATTGTTAATCAGCTACTTATTAGAGATGAAAGAGAAAATGCATTCTCATATTTAAAATGTGTATCAGTTTGATTATTCTATTTTGCCTTGATAGATTGAACAACCAAATAACGAGGAATTGGATGCCAAATGTAATAAAACTGGATTTATTTAGTACTGTATTCTTAATATTTTTGTGGGAATGAAAGGGAAAGGTTGAAAAGTGAACTATCTTGTGTACAGAAGACCATTATTTTGCAAGTGAATGTCATGTTAACAATAGAAGCTGTCTTGTAAAATGGCCATTTACTCAGGGCAAAGTAACTGTTTATGTCAGCCAGGATATAAAGTATTCTCATCTTATTTCTTTTACTACATATATAACTCCTATGGAATGGAAGGTGAATTGTTCAGGGCTGTTAAATTTTGTAATTGGAAGGCTCTATTAAACTCTTCCTAATGATGCTTACAGCTCTATGATGATATACCAAACAGAAAAGAGAGAGGACTGGAAAATATCTTACCTTTTACAATGACTAGTTTGTGGCTCCCGAATTCTGTAGATCAGTGCTTTTGCAAAAGCTAACGAGGATCTGTCGCTGATGTCATACACAATAACAAAACCATCTGCCCAATGCAGCTCACTTGTGAGGGAAAATTTTGCTTTCTGTGGCTGAAAATAAACCAAGCACATTGAACATGGTGGAATCTGACACCAATATTATACACTTGAGAATTAATTAATGAAGACATATTTCATTTAGAAGACAATTCAATATGCCAAATATCAATATTTTCTAAAATATAGTTTCTTATTTCATCACTCTCTTTAATTAAAAATGATTAAAAATTTTAAATATAAACTATAATAATGTTGTATCTATTTCATATTACAACTTTTCTCTAAAAAATCTCTACTTTTCTTGAAAATTTGATAAACTATAATTGTCTTTTGAATTAATATCCACATACATGTTTTGAAAAGAGAATATTTTCTATCTATATTAATAAATGGAATATCTACTGATTTTTGGTGCTAGATTTAAATCGGTAAAAAGACATAATAAGATATAGCTAAAAAGATTTAAAGTATATTTTCCATATGTCCTGGAGTTGTTCTGAAATCTTGAGCAGCTGTTATGTATAAAATTCTATATCCACTTTTTTTGTATTTGAATGAACAAAGAAGTTTGTACTCAAAATCTATCTTGTGTCCTATTTATAGTGGTTAATTATAAAGGAAAGAGTAAAAATATAAACTTGACTGATAAGCCATTAAACTATTAAATTCTAACAACTACATTGTGACTGATAAAATATATTCAAACTCAGCCTAATATTACTATTTTAAAGATATTTATATGCATTCAAAGAAGCTAAATAATTAAATTCATAACACTAAAAATAATTTCTTACAATTTTAATAATTAAAATTGAGAAGAGTATTCAGTTTTAAGATGTGCAACTTTACCCTGGCCCTTATTGAATCTCCTTCAAAACATTGTTGAAAAAACAAGAGAATTTTATTTTACTTACCTGAGAACAAGGGTCATATATTTCTAGATTCAGCTGCTTCCCTTCTAAGCACAAATGCTTACTATAGATAGATTCTGCAAAATATGCATATGTTTATTGTCAGTATGGAAATATTCCGGAATAAAAAAAATGGACATATATTTAGATCACAGTTTTGCAAATTCAAGCAGTCATATTTTAGTGTTGTATGGTCTTTCATTTATTGCTAGTGGCCAAAAACATATACTTCTTGTATTTGCTCATATATGTTTCTCACAAGGGGAAGTCAGCACATCTATTCAACTACAAGACTTCGTACTTATATACTTATCTCCTATCTTATTACTATGAATGACTTATCTGTGTTTTTATCTACAGCCAATCCATTCACTATGAACTGGTTAGCATTTCCCCTGATTCCATATCTCTCTTATGCAACATAAATTCTTCCCCTTTGCTGTTAGTATCATTACTAACAGCTGAATTTTTCCTAATTTAACAATCTTTAGATCCCATAATCCCTTTCAAATACTTCCCTATTTCCCTGCTTGCCTTCTGGTAAGCATCTATTTCTTCTGTGGCCACTGTTTCTCTTCCAATGCACTTCAGATTATTCCATTCTAGCTTTAACTCCAAATACTTAACTCAAACTGTTCTTATCGGGTCATGATTTTAGACCCAATGGTCAGTGTTGTGGTCTTGATTTTATTTGCTCTATCAGTAACACTAATGTAATTAATCACTTCTGACATCTTAAAATGTTTCTCTCACATGTCTTTCAAGGTAACACACTTTTTTGTTTTGTTTTCTTTATTCCCTAATGCTTCATATTACATTTTTTAATTTGTCCTACCATACATATAGGTCCAGTTTACAAATCTCTATCTATAATCACTCCCTTGCTAATCTTATCCAGTCAGTGTCTTTATGCAACACCTAATGCTGATGAATTCAATTTATACTTATAGCTCAGACTTCCTTCCTGAACTCCATACACAAACAACTACTGCAATAAGACATCTTCACTTAGATGCACAATGGATATATCAAACATCATGCTTAAAATTGAACTCCTGATCTCTCTGCTAAAATTACATCTTCCAGCCTGGCCAGGCGGTGGCGCAGTGGATAGAGCATTGGACTGGAATGCAGAGGACCCAGGTTTGAGACCCCGAGGTCGCCAGCTTGAGCGCGGGTTCATATGGTTTGAGCAAAAGCCCAAACTTGAACCCAAGGTCGCTGGCTCCAGCAAGGGGTTACTCGGTCTGCTGAAGGCCCATGGTCAAGGCACATATGAGAAAGCAATTAATGAACAACTAAGGTGTTGCAACGCACAATGAAAAACTAATGATTGATGCTTCTCATCTCTCTCCATTCCTGTCTGTCTGTCCCTGTCTATCCCTCTCTCTAACTCTCTCTGTCTCTGTAAAAAATAAATAAATAAATAAATAAAATTTAAAATTACATCTTCCAAAATTTTCCATTTCATTAAATGATATATACATAACTCTATGTATATGGGTCTTTATCTCATCCTTGATTCTTTCTTTTATATCCCATATTTATTCTATTAAGAATTCATTTTTTACCCTATTCTCAAAGTATATTTTAAATTTGTGTGCCTCCTATCACCATCATTTCTAACATACTGGTCCAAGCCATCGTTATTATTTGCCTGTATTATTACTAAACCTTCTAACTTATCTCTGTTTCATTCTTTCCCTTATCTCTTTCTTGTTCAGTTTATTCTCAATACAGAAGCAAAAGTGATTTTTTTTTTCAGGAAGTTCCTGTCTCAGTACTCTAATAATTGTTTTTTCTGCCTCGAATATATTCCCCCAGTATCTTCATAGTTCAATTTTCACCACCTTGATATCTCTTTTCAAATATCTCCTCAGCAAGGTAGAACCTAACTACCCTATTATAAATTACCGCATACCATATTAACACTATTGTCCTACATTTTTCTTCATAGCATTTATTATATTTGACATAGTTTATATATATTTAATGTTTTTAAATTAAATAAACCTTCCTTCCAGAATGTAAATCTTATGAGGTGTTTGGATATTCATTTTTGGCTTGTTTTTATTGTTGTTATTTTTTGTTTACTCCTATAATCTCTCTACTTTTATAGTACCTGGGACATGGTAGTTGTGCAATAAATATTTGTTAAGTAAATGAATGACTTTATTTCTATGACTGTTTCTCCAGTGTTTTAATAAAAGACTCACTTTTTTCCAAAATGGCATATTGACCCAAAATTATGACCCATTCTGGCAAATATTCTGTGATTCATAGCAGAAATACGTAGCAGAAATTTAAGGAGCCAAATTCAGGGGGTTAGGAATAGGTTTTAAAGTCCTTTTCTAGGTTACAATTAATAAAATTTGTTATAGTTTTATTAAATTTTAAAATATGTTTTCAGATAGTGCTTTCTAAACTTCATTTAACTTTACTACAGTGAACCATGTATTATTTTCCTTCTCGATATTTTTAAGTAAACACTCTCAAAAATCAAATACTGCCAGCAGGAGTCACCAACTCAATTTTTTAGAATCTTATTATTTCTCCTTCTAGCCTTTATATACAAGATGGAGTCATTTCTTGCTAGTTTATCCTCAAACAGTGGTCATATTTGCTCATTTGGTTGTCTTTTCAAAATATCTCTAGGCCTCATATTCCTAGTACACACATAACAACCAAAAATGTGTAGACTTTATCCGTTTCTATAACTATATCCTATAAAAGATTAAGGTGATTATTTTTTTATTATTACTGTTACTGTTTCTTAGGTGTTGTTTTATTTATGTTTTGCTTTGAATTCTGGAACATTTTCTCATATCTGACTGCTACCATGGATATTATGTTGACCTTTTTGCCTGAGATTTCTAACCTGAGAAATAAAACAATGAGAATTTCTCTTTGTATATATTCTATATTTTTCAAATTTGTTTCAAGCGCTTGTCCTAATATGTTCACAGTATCGTATGGACTGAAATACTATATCAAATACATGTTTAAAACAACACAATGCAAAAAATATATAAAGAAAAAACAATGTAATACTTTATTATTTTTTTAATATTCTAATAATGTTATTCCATAAATGAATGCTAATTTTTTAAATATTTATTTCTCATGGGAAAACACACTTGAAATTGTAATTTCTTTTTAGTCTAAAAGAGATTATTATTGAACAAAATAATGATTTCTTTTTTCCCAAGTCTCACATTTCTTATAAATCTGTCATTCTTTACAAGAAAAAATAATTTTTCCAATACCTTCAATCAGGTTAGTAGAACAATTATATTGATAAATTGCTGAGCCAAAAATATACTGATACCTCTGGCACAATTTTCCATTTTTATCAATTCCCCACTGTGGTACTTCTTATATGCCATGCTAATTCTGATCAAAATCACTGAAACTTACAGTAGAATTACTAAATAATCCTAAAGTATGTTTTAGAATTTCTCTAAAACTTACATAAGTAACCAAAATAATTATATATGATCTTTAATCAAGACATAATTTCCCTGTTATTTTCACATACTTTTGCAATAAAAATAAGTCCTATTTTGTACTTATTTGTGCTTTTATTATTAATTTGCCTTTATCTTTCAACAGATGTTGAGTTAATTATGAAATTATTTCATAGCTTAAAAATATTCATACTCACATGCTCTATAATAGTTTTGGGGGAGAGGAGATCTCAATTTTAATGTTTTCCTAGTTTTAGAATGAAAACAAGTAACTTTCTAATCCATCTCAGTTAACATTAAATTGGATGAATTTTATTACACAATAACATTCAGTTTTCAGTTTCAGTACTTATTTTGACATTTTTAACAATAATCTGTGAATTTTAACAAAGTTTAAAGTAGTAACTTACCAAAATTAGAAGCATATTCTCCAATGAATCGCTTGGTAAGAAACCTTACTGTAAGTGCTGCAAAACAAATATGCTGGATTTATGGTTATTTCCATTTAGGATACAGATAATTTAGTTATGTGCAAAGGGTTTTCTCTTTCAGTTCAAAAATTACCAAGCATCAGGAAGACCTTGAAACTTGACCAAATTCTGGTCTAAATAATAGTCAGCAAGATTTTCACTGTGCAACTATAAGTGTTAGGAGGCTAGAAAGAAAGTGATCCTAGAATGTTATCTACTCATATCACTATGCAATTAATCCACCAATGCAAACACATAAGGCAAATTTCTTTTGTAACAGAAACATATTTCTCATTACATCTGGGATTCAAGAACTATAGCATCTCTTGATTTTCTTTATCAGATTAAATGTGATTCCAAGGTGCTACATGCTAAAAATAACTAGGACAATATCAGATAATTGCAGTTTCTTGAGGATATAGGGACTTCAAAGTTCAGAAAATAGAGAAAAGTCCTCTAGTGTTGGTTTATCGTAATATAGTCCTTGGCGCTGGCCAATTATGATTCTTTAGGCTCAGGAAACTCTATTGATGATATCTTCATTGCCATCATAATGTAACCAAAAACAAAGCACAATAAAAATATAACTTCTCAAGTTAGGGCAGAGATTTAGATCCCAGGCATCTACAAAGCCATTACCTTCCAAAGTATTGTTTGTTTGTTTTTAAGCTCTGTAATGTAACATTTAAGAAATAATCTAGAGGTGTCTACTCATCTCTCTCCACCCTCAGTCTCAAGACAGAAGAATCCTTTCAAGGTCATTGTTTGGTCACTGGTGGGTGTGGGGACAGGTATATTATAGTGAGAAGTAGGTAGGATTGCAATGGAGAAATTTCCTATTATTCTTATAAATTTTAAATATCAGTGAAACAGGATACAAATTAATACTTGAGTTATCTTTTTTGGCCCTGGTTGATTAGCTCAGTTAGTTAGAGAGTCATCCAAAACACCAAGGTTGCAGGTTCAACGCACAGTCAGAGCAGACATGGGAAGCAACCAATGAATGTACAACTAAGGCATAATAACTAAGTAGGAGAACAAGTGAATGCTTCTTTCTTTCTTTCTTTCTTTCTTTCTTTCTTTCTTTCTTTCTCTCTCTCTCTCTCTCTCTCTCTCTCTCTCTCTCATTGAACCTCTCTCTTTCTGTCCATTCCTCTCTATGTCTCTCTAAAACCAATTAATAAAAAAGTTTAAGTTCTCTTCCTCAAGCTGTCTATAAATTCTTCAAATATCTAGTTAATTGCATAAGTTGCTTAAAATGAAAACTGTTAATGAAAAACAATATAAAGTAACATACTTAAATTTAGTTTTATATATGTGACAATATATTCCTCACTCTTTTTGCACTGTACACCGTGCTAGAGGAAATACCACTGTGACTCACCAGATTTGCCTGTCCCTTCACCACCCAAGACAGCAAGCTTCACATCAGTCATGTTGGTTTTTTTGCTCCTTCCTGGCCAGCTTGGTATTCTGGAGCAATACTGACTTGAGCAAGGTATGTAGTTTTTAAAAAGGGTTTTAAAAACTAATGCAGCACTCATTTCTCAAAGGCCAACTCCACCCCATACTCCTAAGATCCAATAATAACTTTGAAAATGTTTTCCTACAGTAGTTTTGAACATATGCTATTAAAAGAAAATTGGACCTACTATTTAGACACAAAGGCTCATAAAGCCAACAGTTAAGAATCTAGCAGAACCTTACCTCTCTATCTTCTGCTTTTGTGTATATGAAATCTACCTTCTCTTAGGACCAAGAAAAGTGATCTTACTTCATTAAGAAAGTTTTTTAGAGGATGAGTAAACATTACTATAAATTTACTTTGATTGAATCAGCTTCGCTTTTTCTATTAATACCCGAGTCTATATTTTCTTGTATTTCTTCTGTGAAAGACAAGGGGGTGATATGTTAACTCAGTCATAAAAAAAAACAAAGGAAGGAAGAGGACAGCTACCTTGATGTATAAGTGGCTTGGTAGCAATGCATATAAGTATCCAGTCCATGTTTTTGCATCACAGCTCTCGAGGACAAACGGGTGCTGTGGGTTTATCTCTTAATGGCCTTCTTAATAAAAAACTGCTCTCTCTCTGTCTCTTAATTTTATAACAGTGAACAACTGTAAGACTTGTGGAAAAAATAAAGCAATCAGCTTCAAGTTGCTTAAAGAGCAATAAACATAAATCTGTCATGTTTCTTTATGTAGTACTTGTAGTACTTTGTAATTAGGAAAAAGAAATTTAAAAAAAGAGAAAATTTGGAAGGGGTACTTTGATATAATTCCCTCTTGCTAAGTAATCAAGAGGTAAATTAAATATGCAATATGATGATTCTTTCACACCGTTTTGGGGGTCATTTTTCTTTCTACTCCAAGTTCCCACATTACTGTCTTTCCTTTTTCTCCCTCCATTTGTATAGATATATAAATCTAATTTGAGGAAAAGGGCACAACAACAAATAGAATAATTTAACCTTTGTGTACTAAATTTTGAGGCCTAGGTGGAGAAGTTGTATTTCCAGCCTGGGTGATGACAGGAATAACATGCTTTTTTTAATGCATTTATATAACAAGCATTGACTCTAACTCTTTGTTAAAGCTGTGTTAGGTGTATAAGCTCAACAATTAAATAATGAATTTTCTGCCCTAGTGGAGTCTACAGTCTATGAGAAAAATGAAAACAATTAGAATTACAATAACTATGATCATGACTAAAATAGGGGCCCAAGAGCTGGGGGAAAAAGAGCAATGGATAGAAAAGTCTTCACAAAATAGACTAAGCTTGAAACATGAGCAGGACTTATTAAGAGAGGAAAGAAAAAATGATTGAAGATTAGGGAGATTGTTTATTCTAAAAGAAGAAACACACTCCGTAAAGTAAAGAAGACAAGAGAGAGTAGGACAATTTGTGAGATCAACAAATAAGAGCTGAAACAATTTTATTTCTATTATTACACACTATACAAAATTGTAGATAACCTGTGTTCTCTTTAATCTTTACAACTATATTAAAAGTAACAAGAATGATTATTTAAGGAAGTTTACTAGCTGATTTAATACCCTGTGGAATTGAGTGTTTTACTCTATTTAGAGAAATTCTATTATTATCTTTTTTTATTATTTTATTTTTTTAATGGGGTGACATCAATAAATCAGGATACATATATTCAAAGATAACATGTCCAGGTTATCTTGTCGTTCAATTATGTTGCATACCCATCACCCAAAGTCAGATTGTCCTCTGTCGCCTTCTATCTAGTTTTCTTTGTGCCTCTCCCCCTCCCCCTTTCCTTTTTCCTCTCCCCCCTCCACTCTCCCCCCATAACCACCACACTCTTATCAATGTCTCTTAGTCTCACTTTTATGTCCCACCTACGTATGGAATAATGCAGTTCCTGGTTTTTTCTGATTTACTTATTTCACTTTGTATAATGTTATCAAGATCCCACCATTTTGCTGTAAATGATCCGATGTCATCATTTCTTATGGTTGAGTAGTATTCCATAGTGTATATGTGCCACATCTTCTTTATCCAGTCATCTATTGATGGGCTTTTTGGTTGTTTCCATGTCCTGGCCTGATGTTGCTAGAAAGCTTAGTGTATCCACTGACAGAAAGACCTTAACTTTATACTATACATGGTTTGAAAACAATACTAGCTTTCTTACATCATAACCTTTTTCCCCCTACTTCCATTTGGATTCCAAAGATAAAGCTAATAAGAAAACACTCAGGTATTGGAATAGAGTGAAGTTACAAACCTGAACAGAGAGAATATAATTATGCATATACTTTTCTAAGAAACAAACATGCCAATATATTTTTCTACCTCTGATAAAGGGTGCTAAAATATTAATATTCTGATAGATACATTATTATACCACCTAGAATTTTCTCACATTTCCCTAAAGAAACATTCATTCACAATGAAAACAAAATCATTTTTATTACTTTATTCATTTATTGAATGAACAAAAATGTATTGAGTGTCTGTTATGGGATTGACACTACTCTCCCTGGTAGACACAAATCAGTTAACAGACAAACAGTACTTACATATTCTTACCATGAGAGATAGTCATTAAACATTAAAAATAAGAAACTAATTACATATTAGAAATTCATGAATGTTAAAATTTTATCTGCTTAGTTCTATTTCTCTGAGGTCAGGTTAACCAGCCCTTCTCAGCTAATCTTATCTCTCTATAGTTTCTATTAGTGCAGATGCATAATTTTTATACCAAAAGCTTTTCATTTAGAAGGGTGAAGTGATTCAAATAAATGTCCAAGGAGAAAGAATATCTTTGTTCCATAATACTCTTCTAGAACCTTGAAATGATAAATACTAAATATTTCCCAACTCAGTTTCTGTGTCTATCATAATCGAAACCAGATATAAATGGTGTACATAGACAGGCAGAGAACAAAGAAATGCATAAACCATTGTCATTTATAAGTATAGCCCTCCCCCATGTCTTAAGTATATTAGCATATCAAATCCAGAAATATATTTAAAGAAGCAAGTATAATAAGCTAGCGGAAGTTATCATAAGGATGTCGAGTAGGTTGAACAACAGGAAACTTGGTAGAATATTTCAATATATTAGCAAGATAAAGGAGAAAAACTATATGAACAAGCTCCCTTATATATATATATATATTATAAGGAGTGAAATAAGTAAATCAGAAAAAAACAAGAACTACATGATTCCATACATTGGTGGAACATAAAAAATGAGACTAAGAGACATGGACAAGACTGTGGTGGTTACCAGGGGTGGGGGGAGGGAGGACATGGGAGGGAGGACATGGGAGGGAGGGAGGGAGAGAGTTAGGGGGAGGGGGAGGGGCACAGAGAACTAGATAGAGGGTGGTGGAGGACAATCTGACTTTGGGCGAGGGGTACGCAACATAATTTAATGACAAAATAACCTAGACATGTTTTCTTTGAATATATGTACCCTGATTTATTAATGTCATCCCATTACCATTAATAAAAATTTATTAAAAAAAAAAAAAAAAGCTCCCAGAAGCATTTTTTTTGAAATTTAACTAAAAAAATAAAACCACTTTGTAATCTAAAAACAAGGGTTTTTTAACTTGACTAAGGTTATATTTTTCTAAAACCAAATACTCTTAATTTTCCTCTAAACAGAGTATGTTATTTGTTACTTTTTAACATAGAATTGGTAGTATTACTCAACCCAGTAAGGGGAAGAAATAGCATAAACGGAAAAAAAAAGATAAAAATGATTACTGTCTATGAATGATATTTTTTCCATAGCCATATTATGTATAGTAGCATACATAACACCATTCAGTATGGCAGTCAGATAAAAGGTAAATATAACAAAAGTAATAATTTCAAATGATAAAAATAGTAGCATACACATGATTAGCACAGTATATAACAGGTAATTTGTGAAAATGTTTTCTAGGTATGTAATAATCTTCTGAGAAACTCCATGAGACAAATGCCATTATTAACTTTTAATATAATAGAAATACAGTCATTTTCACTAAAAATAAAAGAGAAAAAGGAATGTGAAGAAGAAAAAAACTAAAAGAAATGTATAATATTTATATGATATATTCTCTAACTCTTCACTGAAGATTGTAAAATAAGCTTGGAATATATGGAAAAACATAAATAGAAGACTCAATGTTGTAATTATTACCAAATTAATAAAAAAGTAACATTAATAGCAATTAAAATCTCAAAGATAGTTAATTGAATACAGATTGCCCCTTTAGGTGAAAAAAATATGTAAGTACAATTGAGAAATGTTTAAGTAAAATAGTGAGAAAATACTTCATGAACCAAATCATATGAAAAAATAGCTAAATACTTTTTTATTAGAACTAGGTTGACATGCTCATTAATAGAATAGATTTTTGAGTATAGGAATTAAGTCCATAAAAATGTATTTTATTATAAAATTTTTGGATATGCTATATTTAAATTGTGTTGATTAGAAAAAGTCATAGAATAGCAAGTAATGTCAGCACCACATAACATTCAGGAAAATAAATTATGAATATTAAAAATCTTAGCATGAAAATTAAACTTAAAAATGGTCAAGTTGACAGATAAATGAAAATCTTCCAAATAAACATGGAGAGGAGAAAGTCTTCCTAAGCAAGAAACAAATCCAAAAAGTCTTCTTGTAGACACTGGTCATTTTTTTTTTGATGCCACTTTAGTTTTTCTCAAAAGTTATTAAGTAGGCCAAAAGTTTTGTTAGCGCTTTCTTAATCACCTGAGGTTGGTCAGTAGAACCAAAGTGACTATGGTCCTCAAAAACAGTCATTTTTTTGGAATACAGCTGCTCGTTAACAGAAAGCTTGAATGAGCAACTCGTGATTTACTTCAATGAAAGAACGTGCTTCAGAAATAGAGTTTAAAAGGCTGAGCAATGCAGATCTGAGGAGGATATGCTATTCATACCCTCTTAACTTCTTTCATTACCTTTCAGAAATAAATATCCCAAAATTACATTTTCAAATTAAAGCTGAATCTTACCATTACATGAAATTGAGTGAACAAAAATATAATTCCTTTGAAAGCTTGTTACAAATAAACCTCAAAATATGCAGTGGTTCAAACAGAAGAAAAGTATATTTCTTGCTCACATTCAACACTAAATAAGTGTTCCTGATCAGTTGAACTACTCCCCTGCAACATCTTTAATGCCTGCCTTCCAAATGTCCTGCACCAGGGGCAGTGGAACAGAAAAGAACAAGACAAATCATGTGGAAAAAATTGATGGGCTTGCCTGGAAGAGGGAAACTTCACTTTCTGTTCACATAAGCCTGAATCATACGCTGAAATCTCAGCTCTTTCACTCTTCTTGGAGTTCAAATGCACTTGCTTTTGAACTGGAAATTACACAGTGGCCTCTCCTGGATCTCCAGCTTGCTGATTGAAGATCTTAGGACTTTCTAGCCTATATAATCACATAAGCCAATACTTTTTGTGTGTGTGTGCATGTGACAGAGACAGAGTCAGAGAGAGGGACAGATAGGGACAGACAGACAGGAAGGGAGAGAGATGAGAAACATCAATTCTTCATTGTGGCACCTTTGCTGTTCATTGATTGCTTTCTCATATGTACCTTAACCGGGGGGCTACAGCAGACTGAGTAACCCCTTGCTCAAACCAGCGATCTTGGGCTCAAGCTGGTGAGCCTTGATCAAACCTGATGAGCCTGCACTCAAGCTGGTGACCTCAAGGTCTCGAACCTGAGTCCTCTGCATCCCAGTCCAATGCTCAACCCACTATGCCACCAATTGGTCAGGCTTGATGCTTTTTCTGAACAAATTATATCTTAATTTTGTATTATTCACAAATGCAAGTATTAATGGTAGTAATAAGTCATATTTCACATTAATAGATAAGGATGTGTGAACACAATTATTGTTTTTAACGTAGTATCTGAGCCAAAGTACTCCATAGAGCTAGCCTCAGTTATGTCTTGAAATGTTTATCCGATAAAATGAATTAGTAAGTCAGCATTTGAAAAGCAAAGTATTTTATTTGCATTACTATATTTGATAGGGTTGGGAAGCAAGCCACACTGCCTGTGAGGTGCTCCAGATAATAAAAAAAGCATGTGCTATCTCTCTTGCTCTTTTCCACTGGGTAAATCATCTATTTTGAAAATGAAAGAGCATATCTGACTTCATTTCAAAACTTTAATAATTATGCACTAAGTGTCTACTATGTACTAAACACTATGCTAAGAAAAGGAGAAAATCATTTATTCTTTCCCCTTGAAGAGTTTTCATTCTAGTAAAGATTTAATATTTATATAACAAGTATTAAGTTAAGGTAAGCTTAGCTTGTAAGGGGTGCACAAATTAGATAAACCTAGATGAATTCTAAAAGAAAGGTACTGTAGGCTAAATAATGGCCCACAAAGATATTAGGTCTGAATTAATTTTTGGAACCTATAAGTGTTAAATAATATGGGGGAAAAAGGTATTTGCAATTACGATTAAGTTAAGAATCTTCAGATGGGGAGGTTGGGGTGGGTCCTAAATATAATCACAAATGTTCTTATAAGAAGAAAACAGAGGGAGATTTGACACTGAAGAAGAGAAGAAAACAGTGTAATCATAGAGGCAGAAGTCAGAGTGGTGTGGCTGTGAGCCAAGGAAGACTGACAGCCACCAGAAGCTAGTAGAAGCAAAGAACAAATTCTCCTTTAGTGCCTTTAAGGAAACAGTTTTACAGGCAGAGAGAATTGCTTAAGCACAATCATGAAAGTAGGAAGCAGATGATGGATATTAGGCACTGAAACACCTCTGCATTACTTGTGAACGTAGATGGGGAAATTGTGGGAATTTGGGTTCATTTACAAAGTGATCTTCTATGAATATTAATTATCTTGTAGAACATAAGAAATTATCAAGAATTTTTACTAAGAAAGTAACAATTTATTACTAAATGCTCCATTACAGAAAGCAGAACAATCATCCACTGTCTATGGTTTTGCTTTCAACAGATACAGTTACTTACAGTCAATCACAGTCTGAAAATATTAAATGAGAAATTTAAGAAATAGACAATTTATAAATTTTATACTGTACACCATTCGGATTAGTGTGATGAAAATTCCTGCAGTCCCACTTTTTCTCATCCAGTATGTGAATCATCGATTTGTTTATCGTGTTCACACTGTAGATGTTCCCTGCCCATTATTCAGTTGGCAGCCTAAGAGAGAAGCTGTTAAACTTTATCATAGGTATATATGTATAGAAAAAAACTATAATCTATTTTAGTTTGGTACTTCGTGATTTTAAGTATCCACTGAGGTCTTGGAGCTATCCCCAAAAGATAAGAGGAAACCAGTGCAATATAAAACATGGTTTGGATGTAGAGCAATAGTGAAGATCAAAGAAGCTGAAGAAGTGGAAACTGGAATACCTATTAGAGAGCTCTCTTATACTCCTTAGGGGTGTGAAGTAGAGTGGCAATGAGAGCAAGGAAAAGATGTTTTGAGAAATATTTAACTAGTAAAAGTCAGAAAATCAGCAAGAGTTGGTGATGTTTGCCTGGGGAGGTGGTATGATAGCTAGAGAGAGATTATACCTTAGGTGAGTACGGCACCATATTCTTACATGATTAGGTTTTTAGTGGTATAGTTAACTGAGTTTTTGATGTTTAATTTCACTATGAGAACCAGTTTGGAGAAGATGTATCCATTTGGAAACAACTTAAGTTTCAAATACCATTGGGGTCACTAATGGAATCTGTCCAGTTGGCTGTAAGAGTCTAACACTAGAGAGAAAAATTCATAGCTGATGGAACATGTAGTTCATCTTATCAGTAAACTTTCAATGCAAAGGAAAGTTTATGACAGGTATCAAAGATACAAGAAAAATGTTTTTGAAAAATAATCTACTTCGATGTCTGGGGAAGAGAGAAAGGCATTTACATAAATTTTTTCACATTTTTTATAGATAGTTTCTTAAGCCAAAGTGCCTTAGATATTTTGGAAATTTTATAAAACTTAAAATATTACTGCTTATTTTAACAACCCCATAAATAGGCATTACAGATTATACTTCTCCCAGTTTGTAAGCACACATACTGTGTTTCAAGGGTGATTTTAAATATGCTGTTCAGAGAAATACTCTCAGTGAATAGAAGCTGGAATTTAACCTACAGTTTTTTGATACATAACCCTAATGTTCCTTCTACTCTACTGTGCTGTCCCTTGGCTTTGCCTAAGCCAAATGATTCCTTTTCTTAGCATTCTTTGAAGTTAATCAACTGCAGTTTGTTTGTTTTTTATCAGTTTGCAGTGTTATCTAACATAACTGAAAATGTTAAAGAAATCAATATCTAAAACAAATGATAGCCCTACAATATATAGGATTTATCACTTAACATATAGTATAGGTATTTTAATTATCATTTACTAATTGTTGGCTGATAATTTTGAGTGTGTACAATCAAACCAAGGTTATCTGCTGAATTTTTATTTTAATAGATGCTAAGATATATATAGTCAAGTTAATATTATAACTTCTATTACAGAGTAATCCTTTGTCTCTGATAGACTTATTTACTTAACAAAGTAAAGACTTGTGCTCTGTCACTATAATAATTAAATTATTCCCAAAGAAACTCCAGCTGAGAACAGAAACCTTCCCATGAGAATCTGAAGCAGAATTTCCTTTCTTAAATCTGTATAACCTTGTGTTTCTTATTCTTAGACTTGTTTTTTTCTATTCAGTGATGACAGTATTTAACTATGCTCTTCCTTACCAGTTGCAAGGGAACAATATTTTGTTGTAGGAATTTCTGCAAATACATTCACAAAAAGTATATTTGATCAAATAAAAACGTTGACAATTCTTTTCCCCAACAACAACAAAAAAAAATGGTTTTTCCACATTACCAATGCCTTGGTTGGTTTTCTGCCTTATATGACATATTTTTAAAAACAGGTTTCACCACTCTCCTGTTTCCTAAGAGGCTGGACTCATTCTCAATATTCCCTGTTCACCAGATTTAAAATTGGTAACCATTTGGGAAATAGAGTTGAGCAGAATTTCTCTACTGGAGTTTAAGCCTGGACAAGGAAGACTCTTCTCAAAAGACCCATCTCAGGGTCTGGGATCCACATACCCACCTCCAGATCAATCAAGCATATCCTTCAATTTGGCATGCTCTATTGCCTAGCAATCAGAGATACCAAGTGAGCTTTAATACTACAATCAAGTTTTGCTGAATCTGAACTGCATTAATATATAGAAATAAAAGGTGTTCAAAGATGTTCAGGGAAACCATAGATGGTAATAACTCTGAAAATAATCATAGGTAATAAAAATAAACAATTCTGAAAAATATTTGTGAAACTTCGTACAGTCAGATTGGATGTTGGGCAAATGAGTTGTAAAATCTGTATTTTCTTGTTTTGTTCATTTGTTCACTCTTTTTGTTAAAGATAGCACTGCCCATCGCCCAGGTGTTAATATTAATGCTCTTCTTGCTTGAGAAGGGGCTTGGTTATACTAATGTGTGTTGGGGGAGGGCTTTTATGACAAATGGTTTTAAAAGGAGGGTCTAGGAGGCCATTTAGGGGAGAGTGATTATGTTCTTGTAGAGAGGAAGAGTCCATGGTGTATCAGGGCAGGGAAACCATGTAGAAGAGCCAATCAAAATGGGGGAATGGGGAAGGAAAAGCCAGTTCGTGGAGAAGGAGATGGGGAACAGAGGTGAATAAGGCTGGTGAGGTGGAAGCCTTTGATTCTAGGAAAACTCGGATGAGTCAGTGGCTTTGGGAGCCCTGAATGGAAAGGGAAGTGTTCCCCGCTGTGTGTATTTACTCGCTTGCTGGGTGTGAGCTAGGATTAAAGGAAATGGACCACCAGCTTTTGGCTCAATTGTTTCTTTACGATTGATCGGAATCAAACCTGAACCTGTCTGTGTTGGCCAGGCAGCTGTGAGGATGACCAAAAATACTGGCTTTACAATTGGTTTAGGATAATGAAATGTTTTCAGGTATATAAATGTGAGATACTCACTGACTTATTAACAGAGTGAAGTAGAGAAGGAAAGATACTTTGGGTTTCAAGATACATTATATTTGAGAGAAAGTTAATTATTAAATAGCTATTCAACCTATTTAAAAAACATGTTACCTAGAATCTCAGGTATATTGACCAGGTTTAGAAAAGAAAAAAACAAAAGTGTCTGGATAAGAATACAAGCTAGTTTCATTTTTTGAAGTTATATTTATTTTTAAACTTTCTGATATAAGTAGTTCACTTCTAGTGCTCATGCAACCGCTAGTTATGATCTCTTGTTATTTCTCTGCAGGTGAGGGTTTTTTTTCTTCTTTTTTTTTTTTCATTTTTCCAAAGCTGGAAAACGGGGAGGCAGTCAGACAGACTCCCGCATGCGCCCGACCGGGATCCACCCGGCATGCCCACCAGGGGGCGATGCTCTGTTGCATCCAGAGCCATTCTAGCACCTGAGGCAGAGGCCACAGAGCCATTCTCAGCACCTGGGCCATCTTTGCTCCAATAGAGCCTTGGCTGTGGGAGGGGAATAGAGAGACAGAGAGGAAGGAGACGGGGAGGGGTGGAGAAGCAGATGGGTGCTTCTCCTGTGTGCCCTGGCCGGGAATCGAACGGGACTCCTGCACGCCAGGCCGATGCTCTACCGCTGAATTGGCCAGGGCCTGCAGGTGAGGTTCTGGTAAAACAGTTTTCTCTTGAGGGCAGGTTTTCGTAAGCACCGCTGCTCTAGAATGTTTCAAAATGGTTTCTATTCACCACCCTTTGCCTGAAACACAAGATTGTTATCTGATATTCCCTGTAAGTGTCTGGTAGAGCTCCTGGAAGTGAAATTTACAAAAGTGAGGGGTTTCTTCCCTCTGCCTCTCCCTGGATTTTAACTCTTATAGTTGTCTGAACAAAGCCTCCAACCACTTGTCAATTACACCTCAGATTGTCCTATCCCAGCATAGTTTTCCACAGAGGTTTCTGCTTTGCTAAATTGTGATTCTCTGCATATGCCTGTCCATTTTTCTAATGTTCTTGTAGTGGTTTGTCCTGTAACTTCATTTTTCTGAACGATCTAGGAGGAATTGTTGATTTTTCAGTCTGTCCAGCTTGTTTGGGAATGAATGGCAATTTAAAAGCTCCCTATATACCAAACCTCCATATTTCATTTCTAAGAAGGGGAAAACATTGGTAACAGATTAATACATCAAGTTCATTGAAGTAAAAAGATAAATTATTATTATAATTATTTTATAGTTAGAAAACAGACTCGCCCTGGCCGGTTGGCTCAGTGGTAGAGGGTCGGCCTGGCGTGCAGAAGTCCCGGGTTCGATTCCCGGCCAGGGCACACAGGAGAAGCGCCCATCTGCTTCTCCACCCCTCCCCCCTCCTTCCTCTCTGTCTCTCTCTTCGCCTCCCGCAGCGAGGCTCCATTGGAGCAAGGATGGTCCGGGCGCTGGGGATGGCTCCTTGGCCTCTGCCCCAGGCGCTGGAGTGGCTCTGGTCGTGACAGAGCGATGCCCTGGAGGGGCAGAGCATCGCCCCCTGGTGGGCAGAGCGTCGCCCCCTGGTGGGCGTGCCGGGTGGATCCCGGTTGGACGCATGCGAGAATCTGTCTGACTGTCTCTCCCCGTTTCCAGCTTCAGAAAAATACAAAAAAAAAAAAAAAAAAGAAAAGAAAAGAAAACAGACTCAGAGAGATTAAATATTTATCCCATAATTATACAATACTGGCAAATTTGTACATTAAACAAGCCATAGAATTAACATTACACTTTAGACTTCCTTAAAAAAGTGAAAAAAAGTACATTTATGGAATTACCATATTTTTAAAAACTAGAATACACATATTTCAGATAGTGGCTGTTTTATGTCATTAATCAAGAATTTAAATATATTCAGATAATGGTCTATAACATAAACATATGAAATGGTATTAAATGGACAGTAATAAATCAAGAGTGTTTTCTGCACTTGATGGTAGGTTGAAGAGTGAATTCTCACTGTATTTAAAAGTGTTCATGTGAAAAACAAAAGACAATGTCCAGTTCTTTAGCTGGACTTTTGACCCAAACCAACTTTTAAAGCCTCCTTGTAGATGATTAAATTATTGATTTTGGGAGATTTTTTTTTTTTTAACTTTTAAAATGATGCAGGACATAATTTAACAGCATTCTTTTTTTGAATGCATCCAAACATAAGAAATCAAGATTTATGTCCTCAAACTATTCTGGTTCAAATCCAGGATTAAAATATCTCACAGAAAAAAACAAAAAATAAAACAAATATATTACCAAAAATAAAGTTGAAAATAAATTATAAGACAAACTAAAAATAAAACATATGGGAACAAAATAAATATACTGGGGAAAAAGATGTCTGATTACCAAGTTGTAGCACTTTCTAAACATTTTGTGAAGTAATAACAAAATATGAACTTTTGCAAATTCTACATTTAAACTTCACAATAATGGTATTAATAATATAGTTCTTTTTCCAAATTCTCAAAACTATATGTTATAATCATTTTTACAGTACAAGAGACGTTTTTAAGATTTTCCCTCATAATACAAATATTCACCCTTGCCTCATGCATTTAAAAACATCCTTATAAAATAATTTCTTTCTCTTGAAATTACATTCTTTGTAAGTTTCTTCTTCAGTGACAATATGTTGAAAGTAAACTCTATGCATATTTTGCCTTAAATTGTTTTTATTTATTTTCTATATGGAGAGATCATTTCTTTGGATATATATTGGGTGGTATGTATTTAATCATTGCCCTCTGAAATGGTTACAGCATTTTATTTTTCCTTCCATTGTAGTTATTGCTACTCAGAAGTCAACTCTTTAGGTAATGTTAATTTTCTCTCTAGCTTTTTTCCCTCTAGGATCTTTATCTTTGTATTTGCTACTCTTCAGTTTCATAATAATGTGTTTATATGTGTATTTTGATTCATTTTATTTAGTAATTGTGTGTTTGTCTTCAATTATACCAAGTCCTCAGCTAATATCTATTCAATTACAGTCACTCAACATTTTATTTAATTCTTCTGGAGTTCAACTGGTTATATGTTAACATTTTTTAGGTGTACTATGGCATTTAACCTGTGTTTCATATAGTTGCTCTCTTCATCTTTTCATAACATGCAGCATTTGTATAGTTCCTTCAGATTATATTCCAGTTCATGAATTTTCTTTTTAGCTGCTATTTCACAAGTCAGTTGAAACACAATATTAAAATTGAATACTTATGAGATGTTAGTAAAGATGTTTTCCCTATAGGGTTTAGGGAAAACAACAAAGAATAATGCAATATCTTAGGGAATGCAGCTAGAAACAATTATTCTATCTAAACCTGAAGTCATTAGAGGAGGGAACAGTATTAACAAGCTGAAGAGACAGCCACTTGAACAGCAGCACCTAAAAGATTTCTGATCTTTTTGGAGAGGTATAGCCAACAAAAAGTGACCCAGAAAAAGGGCATAATGAAGAACAATACTTAAGTTTCCTCCTATCTTCTTCCAATTTTCTGCAAAGAGTCCCATTCGAGTAACCCATTCAGAAACCAAAGAGCAAGGAAGCAAACCAATACAGTTCATCCTAGTCAACATATCAGGGCACAGAGTAAAGTAGGAGAAGCTGGAGGGGAAAAGAGAAAACATCTAGTACAACAAGACATTGTTATGATCATGGAAATAAAGTAGGTATTAGATTTACTCATTAAGCATTCGATTTTCGAATTAATGTGACAAACTTTTCCAAAAGAATAAAAATCTACTACTCACATGTTTCATCTTTATTTTTACTTATCCCTTCAGTAACCATTATCATCATGCTTTGATTCATCAAAAACATTGCTATCAAAACCATTGTGTGACTGAATTTAAAGCTAAAGGAAAGCATTTCAATACTGTTTATGTAAGATAATCTAGAATAATGTCAGATAAAAATTTAGGATAATTAATTTTATTCTCTGGAGTATAGTCCAGTTTGTGGCAATACATCAGTTTAGAAGCGTAATTCTTAAATAGTCTCAGTGCAGCTCCATGAAGCCTGAAATCTGGAGTCATGAAATTAATTGCTCTTTTCTTCTTCCTCTGATCATTTTAAACTCTGATTCAAATAAACAGTTTTAATCTCTCTGTGAAAAGATAATTATGTCAATTAGATTCAGTTGATTGTGCTCTTAGAAAATTAAAGCACAATGTCTTTATATGTTGTGGTTCAAATTTTTGTAATTCACAACTGTAGTAATTTTTTTCATTTATTCATATAGCAAAGTGGCCTTCAGAATAATTCAGTTTAATTTGAAAAATCCTTCTGAATATTAAAAGAACATTATGAGTTCGGCATTAGATGTACACCCTTTGTGTGTTCTTATAATTTTTAAAGTTTAATTTACATTGTCTTTAGTATATTGACTTTATTTCTGCAGAAATAGTAAACTACATAAAAGTCTATAGTTTTTAATAGGAAGCTATTTTTTAAATTCTTCATCCTATTTGGTGGGAAAGTCAAAGTACATAAGTAAATTCCAGAATCCATTGTTTCAAAGACTCATTACAAATAATCTTATTCATACTTATCTTTCTTTGCCAATTTTATTTAGGCCTCTTACCCTTTCTAACATCCTGCTTAACTTTTTTTTTTGTAATTTTTTTTTTTAAAATATTTTTTATTTATTCATTTTAGAGAGAAGAGAGAGAGAGAGAGAGAGAGAGAGAGAGAGAAAGGAGGAGCAGGAAGCAACAACTCCCACATGTGCCTTAGCCAGGCAAGCCCAGGGTTTTGAACTGGCGACCTCAGTGTTTCCAGGTCGACAGTTTATCCACTGCACCACCACAGGCCGGGCTTTTTTTTTTTTTTTTTTTTTTTTTTTTTTTTACTGAAGCTGGAAACGGGGAGAGACAGTCAGACAGACTCCCGCATGCGCCTGACCGGGATCCACCTGGCACGCCCACCAGGGGCGACGCTCTGCCCCTCCAGGGCATCGCTCTGCCGCGACCAGAGCCACTCTAGCGCCTGGGGCAGAGGCCAAGGAGCCATCCCCAGCGCCCGGGCCATCTTTGCTCCAATGGAGCCTTGGCTGCGGGAGGGGAAGAGAGAGACAGAGAGGAAGGAGGGGGGAGGGGTGGAGAAGCAAATGGGCGCTTCTCCTATGTGCCCTGGCCGGGAATCGAACCCGGGTCCCCTGCTCGCCAGGCCGAGGCTCTACCGCTGAGCCAACCGGCCAGGGCCCCTGCTTACTTTTTTAAAGCATTTTTTTCTCTGGCCTTTTCTCTGGTATACATAATTTCTGACCAAATTTTCACCTCTTTCTCATAGTTTGTCTCTATTAAAATTTTTTTTTTTCTATTTAAGCTAAATTTTCCATTTAACTGACAGGCATTTTAAAGGAGTTTCTTTGTAAACTTTTGTCAGTTTATTGTATGAACTTATTAACTTATATAACTTTAATTATATACAGAGGCAGACTTAACAGTGGGTGAACCGGGCATGCGCCGTGAGCCTCGACTTTTGAAGGGCCCCACAAAACCCCAACTTTATACTTTTTTCTAATGACACCAACTTTATTTTTATATGTGCAATTTTAACATTAATAGTACATAATATTTTTTATTGATTAATATGGTTTAAGTGTATTTTTATTTTACCTTTCTTTTTTCAAGGAGCCCAGTATTTTCTTCTGCCCCTGGGGCCTCAACTGACTTTAATCCACCTCTGATTACAGACCATTCATTTTTTTTTTCTCTTAATGTTTTGAAATTTATTGTTTCATGAAGTCAATATGTTTTATGGCTGTTGTACCATTATCTCCAAATAAATTTTATTATTGATCTTTGATATTATAATGACCTTTGAATTTTACAATTTTGTGTCATTTTAATTTAAAATTCTTATTTTTTAACTACAAGCTATCCTTTAAGACTAAATAATCATTGTGTGTATATAACTAAATACAAATATATAAAAATGAGTTACAAACTAATTAATTTAAGAATGTTTATACATTTTTAAAAGCTCTTATTTATGAATAACTGTTGTAAATCATCCCTATAGGTACACGATGTACCTCAACCAAAAATTTGGTTTGGGTGTTGAGATTGATAGTGCACACCAATTATTGAAGATTCTGAATGGTGTATTCCTTACACAGAGAGGCTTCTTGAAAAAAAGCTCCCAAGAAGATCCAAAATGGCTTAAGAGAGCAAGGCAAGAAGACTAATGTGGGTTTTTATTGTGATTAAATGACAGGGTAAGGGGGGGTTCAAGTGCACATGGTCACAACTTGTGATGTTTAAACATCCTCAGCATGAAATGAGGAGACACTTGAGCTCTCTATCAGCCTCCCCATGTAGGAAGGATCAGGGGTGGGGTGTGGTGTGATGTGAAAGCTGTTAGCAGTCAAACATTAACAATGGACTCAGAGACTTATTACAGTAATGAATAAGCATGTGTATCTTAAATATTTATGTGGATTGGTAAAAGAATAATTATGAGAAATCTCTAAAATGTACATCATGTATTTTCCAACAATTTCTTTGTTAATCCAAATTATCTGCCATTCTCTTTTACATGTTGCAGTCTTTATCACAATTTAAGGTCTTTCATACAGTTGGAAGGTTTATAATTTAAAACACAAAAGTAATGCAAATATTTTATATTAGTTTAAACAGTTTAATTTATATTTAATTATTTTAAATTACTTTAAGTATTTTCTACTTTTTTTAACTCATATTTTAACTAACTTCCTTATTTATAAATTTATTTGTACTGAAGTAAAATGGTTAAAAATTCACATAAAAAGGGCAATTAAAACTCATGATATTTTATTATAATTAAAAAATAAGTTATAAGACTTTACTTTTTAATATTGTCTTTTATCTTCTGACCTAAAGAAACTCTTACACTATTAGCAGAAGCTTATCCTAAAACCTCAGCATTTCCACTGTAATGAGAAAACAGAAGTTGAAAGTTCTGAACCTACTCATGACTTTATTATTTCTACTTTTAGAACAGAACTGACCTTTCTCAGGCTCAGGTTTTAAAGGAAACATTCACATGACTTTGGGGGACTTTTAAAAAATAGGAACTTTCACCTTTGAGATTGATGTGATTAATGTCCATATATTTCTTATTTTATAGCCATGATGAATGGCTATGATGAAAATGAATGTTATTTTGACAATTTGCTGGTAAAAACTCTAAAGAATTTTTTTTCTAAAAATAACACAAAATATCTATTGTAGGAATATAAGATTGGTAAATCCAATCCTGACTCATTAGAAATAATTATTTCTAGTATATATATTCATTTTATGTATGTGAGTCCTCTTTTCTTAATGTTGTTAAAACTAAAAAAATGAATGTAAAAGAACAGTGATTTATATCTATAAACTGGTGTATGTTGAAAGAACAATATGAGGCTGGAATATGCATTTCTTCTTTTTTAGAAAAAAAACAAGAATATTTCTGTTGTTGAAATTTTAGTATTTATTATTATATCATCACAGAATTTATTTCATGGTAAAGAAATGGTGGACAAGGCCTGACCTGTGGTGGTGCAGTGGATAAAGCATCGACCTGGAAATGCTGAGGTCGCCGGTTCAAAACCTTGGGCTTGCTCGGTCATGGCACATATGGGAGTTGATGCTTCCAGCTCCTCCCCCCTTCTCTCTCTCTTCCCTCTAAAAATGAATAAATTAAAAAAAAAGAAAAAAAAAGAAATGGTGGACTAACTTATTGGAGGCTCACTTTTAATATCATCTGAGATACACAAACTATACATTAGGAATGTTATCCTAGGAAATGTGGTAAATTTCTCAAAGTAATAGGCATGTATGGCCTCTATACATAGAATTAATGTTTTAATATGTTGAAATTTTAGTATTCATTAAGCCTATCCTAAAAAATGTTTTGTCTTTGATATTTATCCTGGTCCATCCAGACATTTAATCTTTTTCAACTGAAGATTTAAACAACAAAAACAAGCTTATGGATACAAAAAACAGATTGTTGGTTGCCAGAGGTGTGTTGTAGGGATTGGATGAAGTAAGCTAAGGGGCTCAAAGGTACAAAGTTCCAATTATAAAATAATTCATGGGAATGTAATGTGCAGCCAGGAAACTTTAATTAATAATACTGTATAACACTTTTGAAAATCATTAAGAGAGTAGATCTTAAAAGTACCCATCACAGGAAAAAAAATTTATAAATATATATGAGGACAAATGTTAACTAGACTTACTGTAGTGATCATTGCTCAGTACATACAAATATCAAATCATTATGCTGTACAACTGACACTAATATAATGTCATATGTCAATTATACTTCAAAAAAAGATTTCAGTGTTTCTCCTGAATTATAGAATTTTGTCACCTTCTGCCTTTGATTACTGCTTTGAGTTCTTTCATTCTATTGAAGCTTTTAGTTCATAAATTTAGTCTTGGATTAATATGACTCAAATATATATTAAATTACAAACTGGAAAGATGTAAAAATAGATGAGAAAATAATCTTGGGAAGGTACATAAATAGATCTGTGGGACTGAGCAAAATGTTTGACGATATTTGTGCCACATAATATGTTGATCAGAATACACCCACAAGGAGGAGACTCAGTAATTAAGTAAGATGATCTCTCCTGTAAAATTCTGTCTTGGGTTAGCCTACATATTTATAAGGGTCCATGGCAACAAAGAATAAGACATGTAAAGCCTCTAAATATAAAGTATCCCTTGCCAAAGCTGATTTTCCAGCTGTCACTGTTAAGGATCCAATTGACAACAATAAAACAAAGTTTAAGTTTTTGATCTGGCATAATTTCCTGGCAGTATCACTGATGTTCGCAGGTTGTACCCACTATTCCATTGCATTTAGAAGCAATAATGATTTCTTCTCAGAGAAATTGATTCATATAGAGATTTGCTTTTCCTATCTGAAACAATTCCAGCTTTATTTATCAATTTGACATGCTATACATCATCAAGGAATTAATTTCATGGCAAAAGAATGGCAGAATGACCTACGGGAGGTTCACTTATAACATCATCTGAGAGACACAAACTACACATTTGAGATGCTATCCTACAAAATGTGGTAAGTTTCTCAAAGCAGAGGCCATCTACTCTAGAGTCATCTACCCCAGTAACAAAGAAATAAACAAAAAAATAAAATGGCTCCTCTTACTGACAGCAAATAAACTACTTTCCTATATCAATAAATTTGGTCAGTTGGCAGGGAGGTTATAGTTCTTTTTTTTTTTTTTTTTTTTTTTTTTTTGTATTTTTCTGAAGCTGGAAACGGGGAGAGACAGTCAGACAGACTCCCGCATGCGCCTGACCGGGATCCACCTGGCACGCCCACCAGGGGCGACGCTCTGCCCACCAGAGGGGCGATGCTCTGCTCCTCGGGGGGGGGGGTCGCTCTGCCGGGACCAGAGCCACTCTAGCGCCTGGGGCAGAGGCCAAGGAGCCATCCCCAGCGCCGGGGCCATCTTTGCTCCAATGGAGCCTTGGCTGCGGGAGGGGAAGAGAGAGACAGAGAGGAAGGAGGGGGGGGTGGAGAAGCAGATGGGCGCTTCTCCTGTGTACCCTGGCCGGGAATCGAACCCGGGTCCCCCGCACACGAGGCCGACGCTCTACCACTGAGCCAACCGGCCAGGGCTGAGGTTTTAGTTCTTGAGAGAGAAATGTTTCTACTAGGGTACAGCAATGGTTCTATTAAACGGGAAGCCCCCAGGCATTTTGTGCTCCCTATACAGATTCAGGTTGGCAAAGAAAGAGATCATTATATTAATATACATGATTTCAAATCTTTAGAGAATATTGAACAATGTTACTCCATGAGAATAAGGAAAATATATTTGAAAACTAGAAGTTTCCACTAATGTACTGCTTAGTATTCTTTTTATAAGAATAATAGTACTTTGGAAATTTTCACATGTCAACTTGATAGGCACATGACCACCAAGAAACAATCTATGTAAATACACAGGTTTCAGTCACTTTTGCTAACTGAAATACTGATAGAAGTTAATCCTCAATCACAAGCACTCCATATAATTATTTTGATTTTACTCATTACAACCTCAGTTTGCACCCAAATTGGTAATTTATTGTTAATCATTTAAATTCCATTTTTTAAGTATTTTAGTGGTGATTAAATATTTTGCCACCAAAAGACTTTATATTTAATAACTTATAGAGCTTTCTAATTACTTGTGAGTTATTTTACTTTTGACTTTTTAATTCATTTGGAATTTGATACAGAGTTGAAGGTATTTATGTAAGTTTCAGCTTTAATAATTAGTTATTAATCCTAGCAACTGTTACTGAATTATTTTAAATTTATTTTAATTATTATATATAATGAAAATTTTCTCAAATAGTTTGAAATATAACTTTATAAACATATTTTGTATGCAGCAAACTAATGCATATTATTTCAAGTGCTGGTGACAGAATTTCTTTCAATATGAAGTTCTCTTTAAGGAGAAACATTTTGACAATGGTTTAGGGGTAGAAGATTATTCAGTAAAAGCATAAGGCAGAATGTCTATGCTTTAAAGCAGTTATTTTCAACTGCACACTGGTGAGCTGCAAGAATTTTTAAGACATACAATATCTAGAGATTCCAAGATGGCCACAGTGTAGGCAGATGTTACAGCAGCCACCTCCCAGGACCAAATTGGATTACAACTTAGTTTAAGAACAACCATCATGAAAAACCAACTCTGGATGAAATGAAGAAGAGAGGTCTCTACTGTAACCAAGGATCACAGAGGAAGCCACACTGAGTCTGGTAGGAAGTGTAGAGAAGTAGTGGAGGTTGCCCCACTCCCAGGAGCAAGGAGCAGCAGACTGCCCAGAGGTCTTTCACTGTGAGGAGAGGGAGCCTGAGAGGTGGGAGGCCTCAGCCCCAGGCACAGACCTTCAGCTTGGAGCCCCAGTGACTGAAGAGGCAACCAGACAGCATTGAGTGGTAAAAAGAGCAAGGTTTTTGTCTGCAGGGGGGAGACAGCTTTAGAAGTGGCAAATCCAGATTTAAAGGGCCCACACAGATCTCTCTCATGGCCACTTGCCTGGGGTTCTAGGGTTGGGAGAACTGAGAGGACTGGAGTTGCATAAAGAAAGTGTAAATTTGAAGGCACAGGGAGAAATATGGTGATGATGACTGGAACACCTGTGCTGGGTCATTCTCCAGGGCTAAAGTGGATATATACAGGGGAGGAGCAATCCCTTTGTCCCACACCAGTCTGGGGAAAGGCAGCTGCCCCATCTCTGGAAATCTCTCCATAACCAGCCAGGGGAAAGGTTCGTTTGGAAAAGCGAAGAAGCAGGGGGCGGACCAGTGACTCAGGTTTCCATTGAGACCTGAGTTACACCTCCCCCCCTCACTGCTGAGAACATGCCCCTCCCCTAAAGAGTCAGTGGGCAGGCCAAAACACTGTAACTCAGAGGTCACACCCACTACTCCTGTGGCAACACCCTACTGTGGCAACACCCTACTGAGATATGTGTAAAAAAATCTGGATAGAGTGACAACTGGGACCAAAGAGCAAGCCACACCCACTGCCCCCGCCCCCCGCATTAATCCCTGGAGTCTCCTGCTAGGCCCAGCTAGTATCTACCAATTACAGAGAGCAGAAAGAGAAAATCAGAGTAACTTAGACTTTTCTGCAGCTCAACTTGTTGGGGATAAATAAAATTTGGGTATCAAGAAGCTGAGGGATTAAGCCCGGGAGTAAGGGCCACATTCCCTGTACTGAGCTACAGCCTGAGACCCTTGAAGTAAAGGGTCCCAATAATGTTGTAGTCCCAACATCAGCTGACCTAAACCAACAAGATTTCAAACAGTACAGGGATAAGTTAGGTTAGGCTAGTTGGCCCCCCAATATAGTCTTTCAACAGAGGACTCTGGAAAAATGAGGCAGCTTCAAGAGGAGCTGAAACAGCTAAAAAGTGGAGGCAAATCTTTCAAAACTTGCAGTTTCTATGGAGCTGCTAACAGCTCTAAGCAGGAAGAAGCTGATTCTTAAGACAAGTTGGCCTTTTCCACACTACCCAGGCACAGAAACCACCTACATAAACAGCAAAAAGAGCAATAGCTGATAACAAGTAGCACATAGCAGAATACAAATGAAAAATGATGCCAACCCAAGAAGATCTAGAACCAACACAACTGATAGCTGGAAACAGAAAACTTACGCCCTAAACACAGTTAGTTATTCAAACAGTACACCCAAAGGAGAAGTCTATACACAGAAGAAATGAGAAGACAGAGAAATGCAACCCAAATGAATCGACAAGAGAAATCGTCAGATAAAGAACTAAATGAGATGAAAGTGAGCAAATTACTGGATACAGAGTTTAAAATAATGATTGTTAGGATGCTCAAAGATTTAGAGCAACAATGAATGGACATAATGAGCACATAAATAAAGACATGCCAAGCATAAAAAGGACACTGAAATCATAAAGAAGAATCAGTTAGAAATGACAAATACAATATCTGAAATAAAGACTACACTAGAATGAATTAAAAGCAGGCTGGATGAAGCAGAGGATCAAATCAGCAATTTAGAGGAAAATATAAATGAAAACACAGAAGCAGAGAACCAATAAAAAAGAGACTCGGCCCTGGCTGGTTGGCTCAGTGGTAGAGCGTCGGCCTGGCATGCAGGAGTCCCAGGTTCGATTCCCAGCCAGGGCACACAGGAGAAGCGCCCATCTGCTTCTACACCCTCCCCATCTCCTTCCTCTCTGTCTCTCTCTTCCCCTCCTGCAGCAAGGCTCCATTGGAGCAAAGATGGCCCGGGTGCTGGGGATGGCTCCTTGGCCTCTGCCCCAGGCACTAGAGTGGCTCTGGTCACAACAGAGTGACACCTTGGAGGGGCAGAGCATCACCCCCTGGTGTGCAGAGCGTCACCCCTGGTGGGCGTGCTGGGTAGATCTTGGTCGGGTACATGCGGGAGTCTGTCTGACTGTCTCTCCCCGTTTCCAGCTTCAGAAAAATACAAAAAAAAAAAAAAAGAGAGAGAGAGAGAGAGTCTCAAAAAGTGTAAGGAAACTCTGAGAGCTCTGACAACATGAAGAGAAACAACACCCGCATCATAGGAATTCCTGAAGGAGAAGAAAACAAACAAGGAATTGAGAACCTGTATAAAGAAACCAGAGCTGAAAATTTTCCTAAATTGATGAAGGAAAAAGTCACACAAGTTCAAGAAGCACAAAGAGTTTCATTAAGGAGGAACAGAAGGAGGCCTACAACAAGACACATCAAAATTAAAATGCCAAAGTAAAGAGACAAAGAAAGAACACTAAGAGCTGCAAGAGAAAAGCAGTCAATTACCTCAGAGGAGCCACGAGAATGACACCCAACTTTTCAACAGAAACATTAGAAGCCAGAAGGGAATGGCAAGAAATATTCAAAGTAATGCAAAACAAGCGCCTACAACTAAGACTTCTTTATCCAGCATGGTTATTGTTTAAAATTAAAGGAGAAATAAAAAGCTTCCCAGAGGAAAACAAAACAAAACAAAGGAATTAATTACAACTAGGCCAATGCTGCAAGAAATGTTAATGGCCTGCTGTAACAGAGCAAAGGAAAGAAAAACAAATGTAGAAAGAGAAGACTGTAAATTTAAAGAATAAAATGACAATAAACAACTACATATCAATAATAACCTTTGATGTAAATGAGTTAAATGCTCCATTCAAAAGACATAGGGTAGCTGAATGGATAAGATAACAGGACCATTCATATACTGCCTACAAGAGACTCACCTCAGAAAAAAAGATACAAATAGACTGAGAGTGAAGGAATGGAAACAATGTGTTTCACACAAACAGAAAGGAAAAAAAAAGTTGTAGTAAAAATACTTATATCTGACAAAATAGACTTTAAAACAAAGGTTATAAGTAAGGGATAAAGAAAGTCTCTACAAAATGATAAAGAAGATATAACCATTATAAATATCTATGCACCTAATGTAGGAGCACCTAAATATATAAAGCAGATTTTGATGAACATATAGGGCAAGATCAACAGCAATACTGTAAAAACAGGGGATTTTAGGACCCCACTAACATTAGTGAATAAATCCTCAAGACAAAAAATAAAAAACAGCAGCATTAAATAACACATTATATCAACTGGTTTTTTTGTTTGTTTGTTTGTTTGTATTTTTCTGTAGCTGAAAACGGGGAGAGACAGTCAGACAGACTCCTGCATGCACCCGACCAGGATCCACCTGACATGCCCACCAGGGGGCGATGCTCTGCCCCTCCGGGGCGTTGCTTTGCTCTGACCAGAGCCACTCTAGCGCCTGGGGCAGAGGCCAAGGAGCCATCCCCAGCGCCCGGGCCATCTTTGCTCCAATGGAGCCTCGCTGCGGGAGGGGAAGAGAGAGACAGAGAGGAAGGAGAGGGGGAGGGGTGGAGAAGCAAATGGGCGCTTCTCCTGTGTGCCCTGGCCGGGAATTGAACCCAGGACCTCTGCACGCCAGGCCGACGCTCTACCACTGAGCCAACCAGCCAGGGCTCAACTGGTTTTAATAGATGTCTTCAGAACCTTTCACCCTAAAGCAGTAGAACATACATTCTTTTTTTTATTTTATTTTAATAGGGTGACTTAATCAATCAGGCTACATAGGTTCAGAGAAAACATCTCCAGGTTATTTTGACATTTGCTTATGTTGCATACCCATCACCCAAAGTCATATAGTCTTCCATCACCTTCTATCTGGTTTTCATTGTGCCCCTCCTCTCCAAGCACCTCCTCATTTCCCCTCCCCACCCCTGGTACCACCATACTCTTGTCCATGTCCCTGAGTCTTATTTTTATGTCCCATCTATGTATGAAATCATATAGTTCTTAGTTTTTTCTGATTTACTTATTTCACTCAGTATAATGTTATCAAGGTCCATCCATGTTGTTGTAAATGATCCAATGTCATCATTTCTTATGGCTGAGTAGTATTCCATAGAATATATGTACCACATCTTTATCCAGTTATCTACTGAAGGGCTTTTTGGTTGTGTCCATGTCTTGGCCACTGTGAACAATGCTGCAATGAACATGGGGCTGCATGTGTCTTTACATACCAGTGTTTTTGAGTTATGGAGGTATATTCCCAGTAGAGGGATTGCTGTGTCATATGGTAGTTCTATTTTTAATTTTTTGAGGAACCACCATACTTTTTTCCATAATGGTTGTACTACTTTATATTCCCACCAACAGTGGGTGAGGGTTCCTTTTTCTCCACAGCCTCTCCAACATTTGTTATTACCTGTCTTGTTGATAATAGCTAATCTAACAGGTGTGACATGGTATCTCGTTGTAGTTTTGATTTGTATTTCTCTAATAGCTAATGAAGATGAGCATCTTTTCATAAATCTGTTCGCCATTTGTATTTCTTCCTGAGAGAAATGTCTGTTCATGTCCTCTTCCCATTTTTTTTATTGAATTGTTTGCTTGTTTGTTGTAAAGTTTTATGAGTTCTTTGTATATTTTGAATATTAGTCCCTTATCTGAGCTGTTGTTTAAAAATATCATCTCCCATTTAGTTGGCTGTTTGTTTTGTTGTCAGTTTCTTCTGTTATGCAAAATCTTCTTAGTCTGATGTAGTCCCATTCATTTATCTTTGCCTTCACTTCCCTTGACTTTGGAGTAAAATTCATAAAGTGCTCTTTGTAACCAAGGTCCATGAGTTTCGTACCTATGTTTTTTTCTATGTAATTTATTGTTTCAGGTCTTATATTTAGGTCTTTGATCCATTTTGAATTAATTTTAGTACAAGGGGACAAACTATAGTTGAGTTTTATTCTTTTGCATGTGGTTTTTCAGTTTTCCCTGCACCATTTGTTAAAGAGGTTTTCTTTTCTCCAAGTGTGTTGTTGGCCCTTTTATCAAAAATTATTTGACCATATACATGTGGTTTTATTTCTGAGTTTTCTATTTTGTTACATTGGTCTGAGTGTCTATTTTTCTGCCAGTACCATGCTGTTTTAATTATCATGGCTCTATAATATAATTTAAAGTCAGGTATTATAATGCCCCTAGCTTCATTCTTTTTTCTTAGGATTGCTCTTGCTATTCATTGGAATTGCATTAAATTTCTATATTGCTTTGGGTAATATAGTCATTGTGACAATATTTTATTCTTCCTATCCAAGAATAATGAATATTTTTTCATTTCATTATATATTTCTTTGATTTCCCTTAACAATGTTTTGTAGTTTTTATTATATAGGTCCTTTATGTTCTTTGCTATGTTTATTCCTAGGTATTTTATTTATTTATTTTTTGTTGCAACCATTAAAGGGGATTTTTTTTTAGTTCCTTTTCTAATGTGTCATTGTTGGCTTATAGGAAGGTGATAGACTTTTGTATATTAATTTTGTATCCTGCAACCTTATTGTATTGGTTTATTGTTTCTAGTAGTTTTTTTGTGGAGTCTTCGGGGTTTTCCATGTACAGGATCATATCATCTGCAAAAAGTAAAATCTTTACTTCTTTCCCAATATGAATGCCTTTTATTTCTTTCTCTTGTTTGATTGCTCTGGCTAAAACTTTCCAGCACTACATTGAATAAAAGTGGAGAGAGTGAACAACCTTGTCTTATTCCTGATTTTAGGGGAAAAGTCCTCAGTTTTATGCTATTTAATATGATATTAACAGATGGTTTATCATAGATGGCCTTTATTATGTTGAGATACTTTCTTTCTATACCCATTTTGTTAAGTGTTTTAAACATAAAATGATGTTGTATTTTATTGAATGCCTTTTCTACATCTATTGATAAGATCATATGGATTTTGTTCTTTGTTTTGTTGATATGGTGTATTACATTAATCGTTTACATATGTTGAACCATCCTTGTGATTCTGGGATGAATCTCATTTGATCATAATGAATTATTCTTTTAATGTTTTGTTGTATTTGATTTGCTAGTATTTTGTTTGTATTTTAGCATCTGTATTCATTAGAGATATTGGTCTGTAGTTTTGTGTGTGTGTGTGTGTTGTCTTTGCCAGGTTTTGGTATGAGGGTTATGTTGGCCTCATAAAATGTGTTTGGAAGTATTGCTTCCTCTTTAATTTTTTAGAAGACTTTGAGAAGAATAAGAACCTAGTCTTCTTTGAATGATAAAATTCACTAGTATAGCAGTCTGGCCATGGACTTTTATTTTTGGGTGGGGGTTTTGATAGTTGTTTCTATTTCCTCCCTGCTTATGGGTCTCTTAGGCTTTCTGCTTTTTCAGGACTTAGTCTAGGAAGATAGTATTATTCTAGTAATTTATTCATTTCTTCTAAATTGTTAAATTTGGTGGCATATAGTTTTTCATAGTATACTTCAATAATTCTTTGTATATCTATGATATCTGTGGTGATTTCTTCTCTTTCATTTTGGATATGGTTTATGTGAGTCCTCTCTCTTTTTTCTTTGGTGAGTCTATTTTGTTTATTTCTGCTCTGATTTTTTTTTTCTTTCTTCTGTTGGTTTTGGGTCTTTGTGTTTTTTTTCTAGTTCCTCAAGAGGTGAAGTTAAGTGGTTTACTTAAGCTCTCTCTTGTTTGTTCATATAGGCCTGTAGTGATATAAACTTCCCTCTTATTACTGCTTTTGCTGCATTCCAGAGATTCTAATGTGTCGTATTGTTATTTTTGTTTGCCTGTATGTATCTTTTGATCTCTGTTCTTATATCTTCTTTGACTCACTCATTTTTTTAAAGTATGCTGTTTATTTTCCACATTTTTGTGGGTTTGTTTACCTTTTTTTGCAATTGAATTCTAGTTTCAAGGCTTTATGATCAGAAAATATGCTTGCTATAATTTCAGTCTTTATGAATTTGTTAATGTTATATTTATAGCCCACCATATGGTCAATTCTTGAAAATGTTCCATGTACATTAGAGAAAAGTGTATACTCTGGCACTTTGGGATTAAATGTCCTGTAGATGTCTATCATATCTAATTATTCTAGTGTTTCATTTAAGGTCAATATTTCTTTATGGTTTTTTGTTTGAATAAATGATCTAGAACCATCAGCAGTGTATTGAGGTTTCCAAGTATAATTGTATTTTTGTCAGTTTTTCTTTTTAGGTCAGTCAGTAGCTGTCTTATATACTTGGTGCTCCTTGGTTTGGTGCATCTATATTAAGAAGTGTTGTGTCTTTTTGATTCAATGTCCCCTTTATCATTATAAAATGACCTTTTCAGTCACTAATTACTTTTGCTGTCCTGTAGTCAGCATTGTTAGATATGAGTATTGCTACACCTGTTTTTTTTTTACATGTTATTTGCTTGGAGTATTGTTTTCCAACTTTTTACTTTGAATTTGTTTTTATTTTTGTAGCTTAGATGTGTTTCTTGTAGGCAACATACAGTTAGATTTTCTTTTTTAATCCATTCTGCTACTCTGTGTCTTTTTATTGGTGAGTTCAATCCATTTATGTTTAGTGTAATTATTGACAATTGAGGGTTTTGTATTGCTATTTTATATATTGCTTTCTAATAGTTTTGTATCTTGTTTGGTTCTTCTCTTTTATTTTTCTATCATTTGTTTTTGTTTGGTTGTAATTTATACTTCTTTTCTCTTTTACTTCTTTTTTCAAGTCATGTATTTCTGTGGTGGTATTTTCAGGAGTGGTTACCATTAAGTAATGGAAAGCATACATATCAAGTTCATTGTAATACATTATCTCATGAGTTCTTCTGTACTCTATCCTCCTTTGCTACTGTTAATCTTTGTCCTCTCTCCTTTTTGTTTTTTGTTTTTTTTTTGTATTTTTCTGAAGCCAGAAACGGGGAGAGAGAGTCAGGCAGACTCCCGCATGCGCCAGACCGGGATCCACCTGGCACGCCCACCAGGGGCGACACTCTGCCCACCATGGGGTGATGCTCTGCCCCTCCAGGGCGTCGCTCTGCCACAACCAGAGCCACTCTAGCACCTGGGGCAGAGGCCAAGGAGCCATCCCCAGCACCCGGGCCATCTTTGCTCCAATGGAGCCTTGGCTGCGGGGGGGGGGGGGGAGAGAGAGACAGAGAGGAAGGACGGGGGGGTGGAGAAGCAAATGGGCGCTTCTCCTGTGTGCCCTGGCTGGGAATCGAACCTGGGTCTCCCGCACGCCAGGCCGACGCTCTACTGCTAAGCCAACTGGCCAGGGCCAACTCCTTTTTGGTTTTTGTTGTCACAGATTAATCTTGTTTTTATTGTGATCTTGATGGAGCTTTTACTTGTATTTTTCTTTTGTTTTTTTCTGAGTCTGGTTGGAAAACCCCCTTTAGTATTTCCTGAAGAGGTGGTTTTCTAGTGATAACATCTCTTATCTTTCCTGTATCTGTGAATTTTTTAGTTCTCCTTTGTATTTGAAAGATAGCTATGATGGGTATAGTATTCTTGGCTGGAAGTTCCTTTTTTCAGAATTTTAAATATTGGGGTCTACTCTCTTTTAGCTTGTAGAGTTTCTGCTGAGAAATCTGTTGATAATCTAATGGGCCTTTCTTTATATGTTGTATTCTTCTTTTCCCTGGCTGCCTTGAGAATTTTTTCTTTGTCATTGGTTTGTACCAATTTTATTATGATGTGCTCTGGAGTAGGTTTGTTAGGGTTAAGATAACTCAATGTTGTGTTTGCTTCTTGAATTTTAAGCTTTAGTCCTTTCCAAAGGCTTGGGAAATTCTCTTCTATTATTTGTTTGAAAATATTCTCCATCCTATTTTATTTTTCTTCTCTTCTGATATATGCATTATTCTTATGTTGCTCTTTCTGATGGATTCAGACAATTCCTGTAGGGCTATCTCATTTTTTTAAATTCATGAGTCTCTCTCCTCTTCTCTCTATAATACCTCTAGTTGCTTGTCTTCTATGTCACTAATTCTCTTTTGTTACCTGGCCTGTTCTACTGGCTAGGCTTGTTACCTCATTTTTAAGTTCCTGAATTAAGTTTTTCATCTCTGTTTATTAATTTTTAGAGTTTCAATTTCCTTGGTGAAGTATTCTTTCTGTTCATTGAATTGTTTTTTGAGCTCTCTAAATTTCCTTTCTGTGCTTTCTTGTTTATCCCTGAGTATTTTTAGGACTTCAATTTTAAATTCCCTGTAATTTAACTCCAAGGTATCTAAGTATTGAAATATTTTTCTATAGATTTTTCCTCATCTATCGGAGCTACATCACTGTCTTTTGTATCCATGATATTCTATTTCTTTTTCTTTAATGGCATTTGAGAGTGGTATTGTTAATAACACTAATAAGAATTGATAAAAAAATTTTTGAGAAAATGCAGTGAAAAACTGAAAAGTCTATTGTGCTAAGTAGAACAAAAATACGTAGAATGGAGTACCTGGGTTGGGGAGTGATGGGCAAAAAATGAGGCAAGAACCTCAAAATGCCACAAGAAAAAAATTTGGATCAAGAATAAAATTATTTGTTTGTAAGTGATAATCAAATGAGAAAAATAGTGTAAGAGAAAAGAAAAAAGAAAAAGAAAAAATAAAGTGAAAAATGAAAATTCTATTGTATTAAGTGGCACAAAAACTATAGAATGGAGAGCTTGAGTTGGGGGAAATGCTAAAAAGATAAAAAACAAAATAAACAGCATAAAAAATGCCACAAAGAAAAAATTTGAATCCAGAATAAAATAATTTGTTTGTGGGTGGGATTTGAATGAGAGAAAAAGTGAAAGAGAAAAGAAGAAACAGAAAGAGACAGAGAGAAAATATTTAGTTAAGTTTTTGAATATAACACATATAGAAAAAAAGATTGGAAAATGTAACACCTATGGGTAATAACATTCAAAATGAAAAGAAAAGAATAAAATGGAAAGAGGATAAAATGACCAAGGTGGAAGGAAAAAGAAAAAATAAAAAATAGAAGAAAAAAATGAAAAAAATTCTAAAGACTATTGATTTTCCTAGTTTTGAGAAGTTATCTTCTTTTTTTTTCTTTCTTCTCTCTCTTTTTGGTCGGTGGCTCTATACCCAGATTCTATCCTGTGGCACTCTTAGCAGAGATTTGCTGTTGTGTTGCTATGGTGATTACATAAACCAGGCCTTAGTCCCATTGGTAGGTGGGGATTGTTAGCTTTTCCAGGCTTTGACTATGGGAGAGTTCGTTCTTCCAGAGCCTCTCCCCAAATTCTTCTTTCTGAACTAGCAGCCTGGGGACCCAGCTGTAAAGTTGCCCCAGCCACTGCCTGGAGAGCAAGAGGCTCTAAGAGCTGCCAAATCTCCCCTCTATCCCCACTCAATGCAAGGTTCTGGGTAAGGCTTTACCAGCCAGAGCCACCAGCGTAATCAGGCAGGGCTGGGAGTTGATTGCCTTTCAGGTTTCTTTCTATAAGCCTCCAGGTATGTCTAGTATGCCTCAGCACTCCACTGGTCTGCTATCCAGAGGCTGTCTTCAAGCTGCCTGTGTGCCTGTTCTCCCACCACTTCCACAGTTCTCTTCCCCAGGAGTGTGCTTTGTTAGCCTGTATGGCTAGCAGAGGTGCCACACCCAGACAGGTTCACATATAAGGAAGCTGGCTTTTGGGCACTTCCCATGCTGTTGTTTGGGCAGCTGGGATTATTCAGAAACTCTGGTCACAGCCTACACAGAAGGTCACTACAGTCTCCAACTCAGCCACTTTGTCCAGGAATGTGGGCACCCATGCCCAAAGCGCCAGGTGGACCCACTCATACACTGCCTATGCTCACCAACCGGGATACTGGGAGTAAACAAGGCAACTGCTCATCAACCTCTGCTGGGGTTTGCCACTGGCATTAGCTTTGCATGGGCTGAGCCGTGGGCACACTCTCTTCTTGGCTTGAATGTCTCTGCCCTAGGCCAACTTTTTCCCAGCCTCCACCCTCACTTTCTCTCAGTTCCAAGTAAAAGCAGCCCTTGCTCAGATCAGCAAGGAAAGTGAAATACTCCATTCTCCATCTTATTTCCTTCAGAATGGATTATATTTTCAGCCACCTTTTTGCCCAATTATACCTTTGTTTGATGTATGTGTATTTCAGATCCTCCTGAGATTGTTTTTCTGTCTCTAGTTGTTGAATTTGTTGAAGTTTCATGGAGAGGTATTGGTAGCACTCCTCATGGCCCTATTTCTCTGATGTCATTTCACATACATTCTTTTCAAGTGCTCATGATACATTCTCTACGATAGAACACATGTTAGGACACAATAATATTTTTTTTTGTGGCAAAGACAGATAGAGTCAAAGAGAAGGACAGATAGGGACAGACAGACACAAAGAGAGAGAGATGAGAAACATCAATTCTTTGTTGCTTTTCCTTAGTTGTTCATTAATTGATTTCTCATATGTGGCTTGACCAGGGTCTACAGCAGACCGAGAGACTTTTTGCTCGAGCTAGTGACCTAGGGTTCATGCTGGTGAGCCTTGCTCAAACCAGATAAGCCCACACTCAAGCTGGCGACCTCGGGGTCTCAAACCTGGGTGTTCCACATCCTAGTTCAACACTTTATCCACTGCACTACTGCCTGGTCAGGCAATCTCAATAAATTTAGAATATTGAAATCATACCAAGCATCTTCTCTGATCACAATGGCATTAAATTAGACATTAACTACAATAGAAGCACTGAAAAATATGCAAACACTTGGAGACAAAATAGCATGTTATTAAATAACAAATGGGTTAACAATGAGATCAACAAAGAAATAAAAAATTTCCTTGAAACAAATGAAAATGAACATAGAACAACTCAAAATTTATGGAACACAGCAAAAGCAGTCCTAAGATATAACTTTATAGCAATACAAGCATAGCTTAAGAAGCAAGAAGAAGCTCAAATAAACAACTCAACTCTGCATCTAAAAGAACTAGAAAAAGAACAGCAAGTAAACTCTAGAGAAAGTAGAAGGAAGGAAATAATAATAATCAGAGTGGAAATAAATGACATAGAGGTTTAAAAACACTACAGAAGATCAAGAAATCAGGAGCTGGTTTTTTAAAAGGTAAATCAGATCAATGAAGCTTTAACCAGACTCACCAAGAAAAAGAGGAAGGACTCAAATAAGTGAAATTAAAAATGAGAGTGGAGAAGTAACAAATGACATGGCAAAAATACAAAAGATTGTAAGAAAATACTATAAAGAACTATACAGCAAAATATTAAACAACCTAGATGAAATGGACAAATTTCTTGAAACATATAATCTTGCAAAAGTCAATGTGGAAGAATCAGAAAACCTAAACATACTGATTACAACAAATGAGATTGAAACACTTATCAAAAAAGTCCAAACAAACAAAAGTCCTGGGCCAGATGGCTTCACCAGCAAATTTTACCAACTATTTAAAGAAGAACTAACTCCTATCCGTCACAAGCTATTTCCAAAAATTCAAAAGGAAGAAGAAAATTTTCAAACTTTTTCTATGAGGTGAACATAATCCTCATACCAAAACCAAGCAAAAATACTACCAAGAATGATAACTATAGGCCAATATCCCTGATGAACTTAGATGCTAAAATTTTCAACAAATTATTAACAAACCAAATCCAGCAATACATGAAAAAAATCATACAGCACGATCAACTGGGTTTTATTCTGAGGAGGCAAGGATGCAACAATATTCTCAAATCAATAAATGTGATTCATCACATAAACAAAACAAATGAGAAAAATCACATGATAATGTCAATATATAAAGAAAATGCATTTTATAAAATCCAGTACCCATTTATGATTAAAACTCTCAGCAAAGTGGGAATACAGGGATCATACCTCAACATGATAAAATCCATCTATGACAAACCCACAGCTAATATCATACTCAATGGGCAAAAATTAAAAGCAATCCCTTTAATATCAGGAACAAGGCAGTGGTACCTCCTTTCACCACTCTTATTCAACATAGTTCTGGAAGTCCTAGCCACAGCAATCAGACAAGAAGAAAAAATAAAAAGAATCAAAATTGGGGAAAAAAAAAGTAAAACTATCACTATATGTTGATGACATGATACTGTACATAGATAACCCTAAAGTCTAAGTCAAAATACTACTGGGCCTGATAAATGAATTCAGAAAGGTGGCAGGATATAAATTCAATATTAAGAAATCAGTTGCATTTTTATACACCAACATGAACTGTGTGAAAGAGAAATTAAGGAAACAATCCCCTTCACTATAGCAACAAATATATAAAGTACCTAAGAGTAAATTTAACCAAGGAGGTTAAAGACTTGTACTTAGAAAATTATAAAATAATGATAAAAAAATAAAAAAAGATACTAACAAGTGGAAGCATATACCGTGTTCATGGATAGAAAGAATAAATGTTATTAAAATGTCTATATTACCCAAAGCAATCTATAAATTCAGTGCAATTCCTATTAAAACACCAATGGCATTTTTTAAAGATATAAAACAAATATTACAAAAATTTATGTGGAACCAAAAAAGAACACGAATAGCCTCAGCAACCTTGTAAAAGAAGAATAAAGTGGGTGGTATCACACTCCCTGATATCAAGTTATACTACAAGGTCATTGTACTCAAACAGCTTGGTACTGGCATAATAACAGGCAAATAGATCAATAGAACAGAACAGAGAACCCACAAAGAAACCCATGCCTCTATGGTCAATTGATATTTGACAAAGGAGGTAAGAGCATACAATGGAGTAAAGACAGTCTCTTTAACAAATGGTGTTGGGAAAATTGAACAGGTACATGCAAACAAAATAAAACTAGATGATCAACTCACACCATTTACAAAAATAAGCTCAAAATAAAAAAAGACTTAGATGTAAGTCATAAAACCATAAACATCTTGGAAGAAAACATAGGAAGTAGGCTCTCTAACATCTCTCGCAGCAATATATTTGCTGAGTTATCTCCAAAAGCAAGTGAAATAAAGGATAGGATGAACAAATGAGACTATATCAAATTAAGAAGCTTTTGCACTGCTAAAAACACTGAACAAAATAAAAAGACAAACCACACAATAGGAGAACATATTCAACAATACGTCTGATAAGGGTTAATACCCCAAATTTATAAAGAACTTCTAAAACTCAACATCAGAAAGGTAAATAATCCCATCAAAAAATGGGCAAAAGAACTAAATAGACACTTCTCCAAAGAGGACATACCTGGCCTATAGGCATATGAAAATTGTTCAACATTACTAATCATCATAGAAATGCAAATTAAAACCACAATGAGATACCACCTCACACCTGTCAGAATGGTGCTCATTAACAATCAACACACAGTAAGTGCTGGCGAGAGTATGGGGAAAAGGGATCCCTTCTATAATGCCGGTGGAAATACAGACTTGTACAGACTCTGTGGAAAACAGTATGGAGCAGGGCCCCCAAACTACGGCCCGTGGGCCACATGCGGCCCCCTGAGGTCATTTATCTGGCCCCCGCTGCATTTCCAGAAGGGGCACCTTTTTCATTAGTGGTCAGTGAGAGAAGCATAGTTCCTAATGAAATACTGGTCAGTTTGTTGATTTAAATTTACTTGTTCTTTATTTTAAATATTGTATTTGTTCCTGTTTTGTTTTTTTACTTTAAAATAAGATATGTGCAGTGTGCATAAGAATCTGTTCATAGTTGTTTTTAATAGTCTGGCCCTCCAGCGGTCTGAGGGACAATGAACTAGACCCCTGTGTAAAAAGTTTGGGGACCCCTGGTATGGAGTTTCATCAAAAAATTAAAAATGGTTCTGCATTTGACCCAGCTATCCCACTTTTAGGAATATATCCTAAGAATACCAAATCACTGATTCAAAGGAAGACATGCACACCCATGTTTATTGCAGCATTGTTTACAATAGCCAAGATATGGGAACAGCCCAAGTGCCTATCAGTGGATGAGTGGATTAAAAAGCTGTGGTACATATGCACAATGGAATACTATGCGGCTTTGAAAAAAGGAAATCTTACCTTTTGCAACAACATGGATGGACCTGGAGACTATTATGCTAAGTGAAATAAGCCAGGCAGAGAAAGAAAAATATCATATGACTCACTCATATGAGGAATCTGATGAACTGTGTGAACTAAGGAATGGAATAGAGGTGGGGTCAAAGTGACTAGAGGGAAAGGGGAAGAGAGGATGGGATCAGAGAGGGGAAAAGGATTAGTAAAATTATGTATACATAACACAGAGACAAAGAGAGCAGGAGAGCAAATCCTGGAGGAAAGGGAGGGCATTGGGAGGAGGGGACAAAGTGGGTATCAAGGGGAACATGGGGGTGAGGTGAGAGAAAGATATATTTGATGGGACACTTGAATCTATCTAAACACAATAAATTAAAATAAAATAATAAAATTTAAAAAGACATACAATATCTGACTATTTAGTCAGAGGCGCTGACCTCTGTTCCTTTAGATTGTCAAATGAAAAATGACAGCAGCCAACCCAACAATAGCTGGTTAGTGTGAATGCCTTATCTTAAACCATAAATATATAAGCCATATAATAGAGTTGCATCTTATTGGTCATGTTGCACAGTAAGGTCACATCTGATTGGTTAATTCTTGGTATTAAAAATCCTTATATGCAAATATAGACACCTGATTTTCTTAAAAGTCACTCCAGAGCAAAAATGGTAAATAATTATTACTATTTATTTTTGAAAGCAATCAAAATTATACCTATTTTTTTAGATCAGCCAAAATTTGTGTGTGCCACAGAATTTTAGTTGTTTATGTGTGCTATGTAATGAAAAAGGTTGAAAATTGCTACTCTAAAGAAATAAGCTAAAAAAAGGAAAAGGAGAGAGAGAGAGAGAGAGGATTCCTAAAGAGAATAATAAAAAGAAGGGGAGAAAAGAATGTCAAGTAATAGAGTAAATCCCATATGAAATGTTAGGATATTTTTCCTGATGGCTGAAAGACTAAAGAATGAAGATTTCTTCCCATTTTTATTTAACAAATATTTACTGAAACTTATGGCAAAGATATTATTCTGAGTCCTGTAATACTAAAGTTAAAAGAATAAGTTAAATTTTCTGACATCAGTATATAGAAACTAAAACACCAAACAAGGTAATGACAAAATGTATTTGAAATAAAAAGTAGGATGGAAGAGATAAATAAGAAAAGTATTTTAAAATATTCTCATTGCTGCCTCATATAATGCTCTGTCATCCTCTATTTCATAGATCCTTTCCCACACCTATCAGGAATGTTTCAACCTGTAGTTGATATATTTCCCCAATTTATGACACTGATTCAAGATTTTCTTTGTGCATTCTTTTGGACATTAGAATGGAGAACTAGAAGTAAGAAAATTCTATGTCTTTATTCAAGTCAATTTATTTAAGAGTATCTGGACTTCATTATTTTTTTCATAAGAAAATCACATCATCAGAAGTAGGAAAAAAATAATGTCATAAAAATTAAAATGAGAAATAAAAAAATGTAACTATTACCCTAAATTATTTAAAAAAGAAAAAACAAGAATCTAGACATTTGTTATCATTAATCTTTTTTCTACCTCAAAGTTTCAATCATAGACATATCCACATTTTTTTCTTTCTTTCTTTTTTAAAGTTTATTTTATTGATTTTAGAGATATAGGAAGGATTTGCAGGGAGAGAGATAGAACATAAATCTGTTCTTGTATGTGCCCTGACCCGGGATCAAACCAGTAACTGCTGCTCTTCCAGATGATGCTCTAACCAACCAAGCTACCTGGCCAGTGACAACATTGTTTCTATCCATAAATTTTCCATTACAGTTCACTCCAGTAACTAAAATATTTTCAGACATTTAAAATTTTTGACATATTATTTCACTGACTAAAAAATAAATAAATGCTGCATGGTTGTGATTTCTAAGAGCAATTATATTTTTAAAAACAACACTATTATATATATTTCTTTTCTGTATTCTTCCTTTCTTATTTATCTACAAGTTATTCTGAGCTTATTATATGAAACTTTGGCTTCTTATAAGAAATAACATATTGGGTCTCACCAGGTGGTGGCGCAGTGGACAGGGCATTGGGACGCAAAGGACTCAGGTTCAAAACCCCAAGGTCACAGACTTGAGCACGGGCTCATTCTGTTAGAACGTGGACTCACCAGCCTGAGCGCGGGGTTGCTGGCTTGAGTGTGGGATCACAGATATGACCTCAAGGTCTCTGGCTTGAGCCCAAAACTCGCTGCCTTGAAGTCCAAGGTTGCTGGCTTGAGCCCAAAGTTTCTGGCTTAAGGAAGGGGTCACTTACTCTGCTGTAGGCCTTCCCCGCCCCCCTCCAGGGTAAAGGCACATATGAGAAAGCAATCAATGAAAAACGAATGTACAGCAGTGAAGAACTGATGCTTCTCATCTCTCTCCCTTCCTGTCTGTCTAACTCTCTCTCTGTCTCTGAAAAAAGAAAAGAAAAAAAAAAGAAACACCATATTGATAACTACGCTATTTTCATATGAATTACATTTCAACTACAGATAAGGCTAAATTAACACATATTTTATTACAAGGAGAATAATAATTGTTGCCATCTGTCCTGTTTAATATCCTTAGCGTTCTACACATTTATTTAATAATTATTCTTAATATATTCTCACATTTATATATATATTTTTTGAAAAAACTTTGAAAACAAGAAGTTTCAAAGGATCACATGGCAATATTAAAATGCAATGTTTTAAATGTTGCCATTAAAATTCTATTTAAATCTTAACAGAGTCACTAGCATTAATAAAATTACTTAATAAACATAATCTTCTTGGCAGATAGGTCGGTATATAATAAATGCTCAATGAAGGTAAAAATGATAAATAATTTAAAATAAAAAATAATATTTCATTGTCTCTGGATATATGATTGTTTATAATCAGCTACAAGTTTCAGTTGTATTGTTAATCTAACAAAGTTTGGAATTATTTCAAATGAACCCTATCTTGTTAATATAACAAAGACTTAAGAGATGTTAAAAGTCAATTAAAGCCCTGGTCAGATCAATCAGTTAATGAGAGCATCATCTCATACAACAAGGTTGAGGGTTTGATTCTTCATCAAGACACATAAAGGAATAGATGTTTCTGTCTCTCTCTCTCTCTCTCTAAAATCAATAAATAAATTTAAAAAAATTTTAAGTCAGAAAGTTAATAAAACAAATTATGTTGCCCGTAACAATAGTGAGAAAACTTTTTGGTATTATTGGTTATTCTTTTTTTAATTGGCTTTGAACTTATTTATCCAATTCTGATAATATTATTTATCCATTCATTCATTCATTCAACATTTATTGCATGATCCCAATATAACAGTATTCTGTCTGAATGATATGAGACTGTGTGTAAGCTTCCATTTCTTAATTCTGAGTGTCCATCAAAATAACCCAATTTTCTTTTACCTTTTATCTATGCCACCATCTTCATTTCTTCCTTATTTCTTTCTCTCCTCTTTTGCTCTAAACCATTTTTTCAGGATATAATCTATAAATTATATTTGGCCAGAGTGTAACTATAAATTGGAATCTAATATTTGGTAAATTAAATGATGTAGAAATTCTCTGATTAAAAATCTGAGCAGGTGAACAGTTCATTACAACCCAGTGAAAATTCTTCTCACTTTCTTTTTTCTTCCTCCATTGTTACATGTACCATACAAATGTGCCATTTCTCTTGTTCATTATAGTAATCTTTTATGTTGCTCATTAAAACAAAACAAGCAAAAAACCTAATAGATACAGCCAACAGTATGGTGATTACCAGAGGGAAAAGGGGTAGAGAGAGATAGAAGAGGGTAAAGAAGGGATAAATGGTGGTGGAAGAAGACTTGTCTTGGGGTGGTGAATACACAATACAGTGTATAGATCATGTATTATAGAATTGTAAACCTGAAACCTATATAATTTTATTAACCAATCAATTAAAAACAAAAGAATGACAAAAAAGTTACATTTTATACCCAGTATTATTCACACTCTACAAGGTTTTTAGATAAAAGCAATCTACTTGATGTGCTGCTGGTTTCCTATATGTCTAATTGCTTTTGTGATATGTCTCAGACATCTAATGCCTCACAGAGCACTACTGGGATTTTTTACGTAAGTAAATTAAATTACTTCTAGATTAACTTGTTTTATAACATGTATCTGGAAAAAGATTCAGCTCACTTATTGAGGTGTCTAACATCAAATTTTGCTTATAATGTGCCCAGAATTGGTAGATACTTTAATTGTGTATCTTATATCCCAGATTTATTTTTCTTTTTATATATTTGTGAACCGTAATTTTGTTTACAGATGCTGATGTTTTAAATGTTCACCACACAAATTGTATGTCTTTATTTTAGTGGTTACTTTTTATTTTAAATTTCCATGTACTAATAAAAATTTATAGTAAAATAAACTTAACTAAGCTCTATTTTTTTGTATGGCTTGCATGACTTTTTTATTGTTTTTAATATATACCACATCACTCAGAGACCAGGGAACTTCATTTCTGAAATTTAGTTGGTTCCTTTTAATTTCACATCCCTGCACCATTTTCAAGAAATCAGACTTTATCATCTTCATTTAGATCATGTTTATATTGTTTTCAATTAATTTTCAAATTTATTGTCATATATTTATTAAATGTTTATGTATATTTTCCTCATTTTTATATGTTTATTTTTAAAATTATAGGCAATATACATTATATTAGTTTCAGGTGTACAACATGGTGATTCAACATTTATATATCTTACAAATTGATCAGCACTGTAAATCTAACAACCATATGTCATCATTCAAAGTTAATACAATATTATTTACTATATCTCTATGCTTATTTTGTAACTGAAATTTTGTATTTCTTAATCCCCTTCACCTTTTTTGCTTATCTCTCCACTGACATACCTCCGGCAACCATTAGTTTGTTCTTTGTATCTATGAATACAATTTTGTTTTGTTTTGTTTTTTAGGTTTCACATATAAGTAAAAAAATATGGTATTTGCCTTTTCTATCTGACTTATTTCATTCATCAAAGTATCTTCTAGGTTCATCCACGTTGTCACACCTGGCAAGATTCAACTTTTATGACTAATATTCCTGTGTGTGTGTGTGTGTGTGTTCCTCCTTATTTTTTTTTATCTATTGTTAGACATCTAAGTTGTTTAAATATCTTAACTATTGTAAATAATACTATAATGAACATAGAAGTTCATGTGTTTTCAAATTAGGGTTTTTGTTTTCTTCAGATAAATATCCAGAAGGGGATCTCTGGATTTTATGGTAACTCTATTTTTAATTTTTTGAGGAATCTCCAAACTGTTTTCTTTAAAGACTGAACAAGCTTACAATTCCACTTACAGTACATGAAAGTTTCCTTTTCCCAGCATTTGTTCTTTGTTGTTTTTTAGATAATAGTGATTCTAATGGCTGTGAGCATCATTCCATGTGTCTGGTGGACCATCTGTATGTCTTCTTTGGAAAATTTGTTTTGAGATCCTCTGCTCATGTTTTGATCAGATTTTTTTTATGTTGGGTTGTATGAGTCCCTTACACATTCTGAATATTAACACTTTATCTATCAGATATATCATTTGCAAATATCTTCTTTCAGTCAGTAGGTTGCTTTTTTGTTTTGCTTATGGTTTTCTTCGATGTGCAAAAGCTTTTTAGTTTGAGATAAGCCAATTTGTTTACTCTTGCTGTTATTGCCTTTGCCCAAGGAGACATATTCCAAAAATATTACTAAGATCACTGACAGAGTTTACTCCTATGTTTTCTTCAAGGAGTTTTATGGTTTCAGGTCTTATACTTAAGTCTTTAATACATTTTGAGTTTCTTTGTGTATATGTTATAAGAAAGTCCTCGTTTCATTTTTATTTTGCATGCATCTGTCCAGTTTGCATAGTTTTATATATAAGTAAAACAATTTTTGGTTTAATCTTATGAGGTGTTTGCAGCTTAACACATAGCAATAAAATCAAGTATTGGCTCTACTAAAAGTTTAACTTGTTTACAATAACCTTTCATTTTAGAAATTTAGTTTTGGTGAAAAAGAACTATGTTTATTATATTCATTATTTAGTATTATTTTAGTATAATGAAATACTATACAAAAACATAGTTGTTTGGGAACTAAAAAAGAAAGATATTTTGTGATTAAAAAAAGTGAAACCATTGAAAAATACTTAGTCTTAATTACTTAAGAATTAAGAACCTGACATTGCTAAGAAAAATATTTGAAGATCCCAGAGAAAAAAATCTTGTATATAAATACTAATATATTTAATCCAAGTATAAATGAGCATGAATTTTATGTGATAACTCAAACCTACCAGTGCAAGCATATTATTTGCTTTTCACTTACTAAAGGGTTGGAACTACTTACAGAAAATGTATTTTCATACCTTTGTATTTTCAGCTTAAAATCAGTTAATATAAGTTTTATGATATATAAAAATGCATGAACTATGTGTAACAATGGAATAAATTAGATACTAATGAGTACTGGAAGCAATCAAATAGTCTAAGATACTAAAATGGAACTATAATGACAAAGATGAATCAAGAATAAGATGAGAGAAAAGCATAATTAGACATTAGATAAGAAAAACAAACTGTCATAAGACTAATCAAGTAGAAGTACCAGATGAAAAAAAGTTTGATAGGGTGTAATCACCAAGAAAAAGCTTAGAATATAATGTGTTACATTCATGCACTCTAAATTTAAAGATACTAGGGCAAAGTTTAGAAACATTGAATATATATACAAAATGTAGTCATGATTGAAAGAATTCAATCAACACACATTCTAAAACAGTTGCTCTATTTTAAGAATTGCTTATGAAAGATACATGAAAAGCAAAAAGTACAAAGGACATACATAAGAAAAACAATTTAGAAAACAATTTGTATCAATAGGTATCAAGATTAAGCTATGTCCTGAAACCATTTTCTGTGTCAAATAAAAAGTCAGATTACCAACGTAGTTTGTTTAAAATCTGCCATCTTGACATAAATTTCCAGCATGTATCTAGTTGCAATTATAAAAACAGAAAACATGGGCTAACCAACGTTAAAGTATGCTAAGCATGATCAAAAAACAAACTGTTAATGTGTGGATAATTTCATTTCTTCTTAAGTCTATTTTAAATCAAGAAAGGAATTGAGTTTTATCATTTATACTAACTTGTATAGATAGCATTTTAAAGTACTATTAACATTTGATGAGTATTTTGTTTTAAATCTGCCTGACCAGGCCTGACCTGTGGTGGCGCAGTGGATAAAGTGTCGACCTGGAAGTGCTGAGGTTGCCGGTTCAAAACCCTGGGCTTGCCTGGTCAAGGCACATATGGGAGTTGATGCTTCCAGCTCCTCCCCCCTTCTCTCTCTCTGGCTCTCTCTCCTCTCTCTCCCTCTTTGTCTCTCTCTCTCCCTCTCTATCTCTCTTCTCTAAAAATGAATAAATAAAATTTTAAGAAATTTTTAAAAAATCAGCCTTAAATCTGTCTGACCAGATGTTGGCACAGTGGATAGAGCTTTGGACTGGGATACAGAGGACCCAGGTTCAAAACCCCAAGGTCCCCTGCTTGACCATGGGCACATCTTGTTTGAGTAAGGCTCATTAGCTAGCGCCCAAGGTTGCTGGCTTGCGTAAGGGGTCACTCAGTCTGCTGAAGCCCCTTAGTCAAGACACATATGAGGTATCAATCAATAACCAATTAAGGTACCACAACAAAGAATTGATGCTTCTAATCTCTTTCCCTTTCTGTCTGTCCCTATCCGTCCCTCTCTCTGTCTCTCTCTATCTCTGTCATAAAATAAAATAAAATATTTTACATCTGGTAACTGAGTGTTTAATAGTCTTTGGGAGTAGTCCAGCATTGCTATTATAAAGAATTGATGGTGATTGTAAGTATGCCATTTTTAAAATTCTACTCAATTAAAAATAATTTTAACAGTTTAGAAGACAAAGGTTTATTATTACAACATGAGCAAGAAAGTCAAAATAGAAAAACATAAGTAGTAATGATTAAATTGCTGTCAGGCAATATATTTACAGTGGTGGTCATTAAAGCCAAATAATATTTTGGTTTATGTATAATGCAGCTGTACTATGTAGCGGACTAGATGTACAAGGACCATCCTAAAATCTTAAGATGTATAAGATGTAGTTGGAGAAAAAAATATATATATGCAAACCATAAAGGACTGCAACTCTGTGGCACAGGATAGAAAATCATAGTGAGTACAGTGTGTGTGTGATGAGTGTGTGTGTGTGTGTTTGTGTTTGTGTATTGTGTTAGAAAGTTTTCTAGCATTGGTACTTAAAATGAGTAGCTTTATTTACCTGAAGGAGAATGTGAAAATTGCAAAGTTCTCCCAGAAAATGAAGAGGAAAGTAAAGACATTGGGCTTTGAAGCAGTATGGTATTTTGCACTGTTGAAAAGAAAGAAAAGAAGTTATTAAAAATAGGACTGGAAAAGCTGACAATCTCTAGCTCATTTAATTGTGCAGGTTAGGCCATTTAGGAGCTTGGAGTTTAGAGTGACTTGGAGAGGTACTGAGCAATTTTAAACTTGGAAGTAATATACTGTTGGTCAAATAAGTTTATAAATATGATATATATGTTTGCTTGCTTATAGTTTGCATTGGGTGTGGGGGACAGGCTGTAAGCAGGCAGGGTCATTATAGCCTTTCCCACCTTGACTGTTGCATGATGTGGGGTGGTGAACTCTGATGGGGAATCCCATTATGCCTCAGATAAGTGACTTTGTATCAGAGACTTTTTGTTTGTATATTGGATTAAAGGTTTTGATTTCTACACTATAAAATGGGGCAGAGGAATTCATGCTGGAAGAGAAAACAGAGAAAGGCCATGTGGAGGAGAGGAGAAGCAGCCAAGATGGCAGAGTGCTGAAGGAGAAGCCAGTTTGTGCAGAGAGGAGATGGGAAACAGAGGTGAATAAAGCTGGTGAGGTACAAACCTTTGATCCTAGAAAAACTTGGATAAGTCAGTGGCTTTGGGAGCCCTGAATGGAAAGGGAAGTGTTTTTCCACTGTGTGTATTTCTTGCCCATGGGGTGCAAGCTAGGATTAAAGCTAATGGCCCACCAGTTCTTGGCTCCATTGTTTCATTACTGTCTGTTCGAATCAAGTGCAAACCTGCACTGGCCAGGTGGCTGTGATGGTGGCCATGGCTACTGGCTTTACATTTGGTGTAGTCTGTGGCAGGATTCGATACAGATCAGTATGGAGCCACCACCACCTTTGAGTGGTGGAGTAGAGGACTGCCTGCTGTTATGGTTCCCCATGGCTGTCCTTTCGGGGGCCGTAGGCTGGCTGACTTTTACAGCCATGCGTGAGGAAACCGAGAGCTCTGTGGAAGAGGCTGCCTGGGACCTGCAAACTGAGCAGTGGAAGGAGCTGGAGCAAACATGGGAGAAAGAGATGCTGACCCTGGAGCTGGAGCAAGCACCGGAGAAGGAGGCTGACCAAGTTTGTGAGATTCGCTTGGAAATGTAGCAGCCGCTAGAGAAGGAAACACAGGTTCATGAGTTGCAGATTGTCCTGGACATTGTAGAGAGCCAGCAGCAGCGGGAGGCCGGGGCTGAGGTGGGAGCTGGTGCTGCAAGGCCCGTGTGGCAGAAGGTGGCAGTGGCCTGGGGCTCGAGCCAGGTGGTGGGAGCTGGTGTGTTCAGGTCTTTTTTCGAGGATAAGGAGAATCAGGTGGGAGTAGCAATCTGCAGTCTCCAGAAGATGAGAACCCAGCAGCAAGGAGCACTTACATAGTAAGTACTGGTAGGTCACAGACCCTGGTAGGTCTGTGATTTTGGGACATAGGGGTGGATGCCATAATGCTCTCCAGAGCAGATATGAAAATGCTGACTGCCATTGACACATGCTCCTCTTTGGGGCAGTGTAAGACCTGCCAGGATGGCAGGGATGAGGGGATGGCTGAGGCCCCATGCGTGCAGACTGATTCCTGGACTACGACTGGAGTGGGCACTGGCTCCTTTGTTGGATGGACTTATGGATTTTGGCCAATGTGAAATACCCTGATGGGGGTGGGGGGAGGCTTTGCAAGAGGTCCTCTACCTGCCCACGGATGTTTTTCCCATAGCTAGAAAGAAGTCCGAGGATATTTTGCGCTTTTGGCAAAGTGCTCCGAGACTGGTAAGGTGTATCTTTGTAATTGTTGAAATTGTATGATTTGTCATGTTGTTGTAATTTGTGTAATGTGCCTAATTTCCTTGTGCAGGTATACCTGTGCTTTAGATTGTGAAGCGAGCAAAAGGGGTGGAATGTTGTCAAATAAGTTTGTAAATATGATATATATGTTTGCTCACTTATAGTTTGCATTGGGTGTGGGGGACAGACTGTAAGCAGGCAGGGTTGTAATAGCCTAAGGCTTAGTTTTAAGACTAAGCCTTTCCCACCCTTGACTGATTGCATGATGTGGGGTGGTACACTCTCATGAGGAACCCCATTATGCCTCAGATAAGTGACTTTGTATCAGAGACTTCCTTGTTTGTATATTGGATTAAAGGTTTTTATTTCTACACTATAAAATGGGGCAGAGGAGACCATGCTTGAAGAGAGAGCAGAAAAAGGCCACATGGAGGAGAGGAGAGGCAGCCAAGATGGTGGAGTGCTGAAGGAGAAGCCAGTTTGTGCAGAGTTTGTCCAGAGAGAAGGAGATGGGGAACAGAGGTGAATAGGCTGGTGAGGTACAAACCTTTGATACTAGGAAAACTTGGTTAAGTCAGTGGCTTTGGGAGCCCTGAATGGAAAGGGAAGTGTTTTCCCACTGTGTGTATTTCTTGCCCGCTGGGTGCAAGCTAGGATTAAAGCTTATGGCCCACCAGTTCTTGGCTCTGTTGTTTCATTACAATCTGTCTGAATCAAATGCGAATCTGCATGGGCAAGGCCCCTGTGATGGTGGCTGTGCCTACTGGCTTTACATATTCCATATTTATTTTTTAGATCCACAATTGTAGCATGAATGTGGAAAATGGAGTAAACACTTCTGTTTTCAATTATCTGGAAATCGGAATTACCAAACAACTTTCTTCATTGATGCAACTACAACACTAAGTAAAATATACTAAAAATATTTATTTAAGCATATTGCCAACTGAATAAAAGCAATAATTTTAGAAAATAAACAGGAAAATATCCCAGAGATAAGTTAGTACTTGTACCAGCTTAAGCCGTGAATGTAGTTGTCAAATACTTGAGGCCCTGAGTTACTGCTCAGACAATACCCAGACACCCAGGATAGTATAAAAAGATTTAGACTTCCACTTCCGGGTGTGATGGAGCAACTTGAATCTAACTAGCCTAACCCTCAATTTAACAACACTTAGAAAAGCAGAGGTGGGGCTGGAAACCATTTGAGGGCACAGAAAGCAACAACACAGTCAGGAAATTGAGGGACAGTGACCCTCAATACAAGGGAAATCCACAATGTGGGCTCCACATTTATCCGACTTGTCCCTGAGGCCACTTCCCATTTGCTGCATGGTAGTAGTAGAGAGCACAAATGGAAAGTGGTCTTCCTGTCTAAGAAGACAACAGGTGGAAAAGCACAGTTGCCCAGAGACTTAGACATTGGAGATTAAAGTACTGAGGCAAAGGACTGAAAGTGTGATATTTGGGAACAATACTAAGTACTTGCATTTCACCTATGCCTGAAAATAGAACAAGGAAGGCTTTGCTGGATGCCACAAAGTGATTATTAGCTGCAGCTTCAATTGAAGTCAGCCTTGCTACCCATCAGCAGCTTGTCAGAGGTTTACATTTTCTGCAGACCTTATTTGGACCTTCTGGAAGATTGTCAAGAGGTCATATTAAAGGGTTTTCTACCAGGGGAAATGTCCTCAGTCTGAAGAAGGGTACCACCAGTTGATGTCCAGTGATGAAAGTAGTACGTGGAATTTTGGAAATAATATATAATAGCCATAGGTACCTATTCAAAAATTATCTTTATTAAAACAGAGAAGAAAAAGCAGAAAACTGAAAGTGAGACAGCTATAAAAGTGTGCTGAGTTTCTAGGATAAAGAGTATAGAGTGTGTATCGAAGAAACCATTATCACACATTTTTAATTTATCAGGTGCAGATTTTTATATTTATGGATTACAAAATAAACTGAGGACTATGGCCAGTGACCTCATCTATATGTCATGAGGAGTTTCTATCTTATCTTCCTACCAGGAAAGTGTATTGTAGTTGGAGCTCATGGAGGTGGAACAGGATCTCATTCAGACTTCCCAACTTCCCTTATTTTAATTAAGCCATTTAGAATGCGGAAAACATACTCTACTTCCTCTCCTACTTTTTACAGTCAGGGTGTAGGCTGCCTAGCTATCCTGCAACAAGTAGCAGGACATGCTTCTGTTATAATCATCCAGCATGCAGTTTCAAAGTTTACTATTTAACAATTAGAACTTTTATTACCCGAAATCTTCACTATCATTAGTACATTGTAATTTTGTTCCTTGAAAAGATGGTTTTCCCTTAAGAATAGTTCTGAGAGAACAATTCAAATGTTTTTCTCTTGAAACAGCTTCAGGATTTTTCTATGCTAACAAATATCAACCTTTCTTTCAAGTAAAAATGGTGATCTGGCTGACCCATTTATAAATATGACTATTCAACTTTAAAATGCTTTCATTTGCAAGGTTTCAGCGAGAGTAGCCTTCTGACTAATCAAAATTCATTTGTGCTACTACTAAGTATATTGACTGTTTTACTTGATTTTGCACTTCAATTTTCCTAGTAAAATTACACAAACAATGTATAGAAACTTTAGGGTCTTTCACAACAAAGAATATAAGATAATTAATTAAGTTTTGTTTAAATAAGTAAACTTTGTCTAACATGACTTACTCCAGTCCAAAATTTCCTATTACCCAACGCTCTTTTAACCTAATTTTTGGGTCTATTTATCAGAAAAAAAGAACATACTGCAATTTTGGTCTTATCATCTAGCTGCTTTAAATTACATTTGGATCAATATGGAAAATAATCACAAGGAAATAAAAAGAGAGAGATGGCTCGATGATGACAGTAAAGATGGTTTCAGTATGTGTTAATATATTTTATTGTGAAAACTTGTGATCATTTAATTAAGTTTCCTTATCTTTTGCCTTAAATTCTTTAAAAAAGACAACCAAATTAATCCAGCCAGATAATCACCTCAGAATTTTAAAAGTCTATTGATTTTTTTCCTTCTAAAATCTCCTTCTAAATTCTCTTTACAGAGAATTCTGTAAAAGGGCAGAAGATGTCTCTACATTTTGGTTTGTTCAGACACGTGGCAGTTTAATGACTCATTGTACTTATAAATGGTCCTAATTAAGCTCTCTTATTTTTATCCTGTAATTTAATTTATATCATTATATTTCACAGAGAATTTTCTCATTTCTGTTGCCTGATTCACACATCATGAAATGTCTATTTTTTGCAGTTCATAGACTCTTACAAACAGCAAGTATGTTTTTTTTTTCTGTTTGGCCTTTGATAATCTATTAATAGACCTCTTTCTTAAAAATGACAGAAGTGATGTTTTGCATGTAAGATATCTATAATATGGTGTGTGAAATGTTTTATCTTAAAATCAAACTTCAATTGCACATACATGAACATTGAGAAATAAGTATTAATAAAGGATAATGTTAAAATTAAGTATGCCCCTTGAATTTAATGTTGCCCAGATCTTAGAGATGTAACATCAAAATAGCTATTTGCTTGCTAGCGTATTAGCTCAAGTTTCACAGCATAGTTTGATACTTCAAATCAGAAGATGTATTGATACAACTGAGTGTTAAAATACAATTGTACACTAAAATACAAGTTGTGAGAACTTTTGTGTCATGGTGAGCTTTCTTCCTTATAAAGAGGAAGCATGGGGTCCTTTTTTATTTCAAGCCTGTAGAGCAGGGGTCTCAAACTCAACTCAGCATGTGGGCCGCAGAGCAAGATCACAGCCCTTTGGCAGGCCACACTAGGTCTACAAAAGGCAACTGTTACGCAACACTTTTCTCACTGCAGTTGAAAAAAAAATCAGTACAACAAGCACTAATGTACATGCAATTTACTCAGTGTCACAAAACGACCAGAAACTGTAGTTCTCATCACAACTGCTGTTAACTAAGCTAATATCTAGCTAGGATGCTAGAGAAATGAAAAATACAAGTAGGCCCCTAGGCTTACTTAATTTTATCCAAAATATTTTGAACTTTGTGGATTAGTCTGTGGGCCGCACAAAATTGTTCGGCGGGCTGCGAGTTTGGGACCCCTGCTGTAGAGGAAGGCCTCTATAGTATGTATCTGTTAAAAAATGTCTGAGATTTGCAGATTGGGGCCTGACTCATGTCCGAGAAAGCAAAAACACCTTTGAACTGAGGTATGACTCTTACATGGGAAATATAGAGACCAAAAAAATTGCTGTTTTGGATCTAAGAATTAAGACTCCAGGGAGTACTGGTGTCATGAGATAGGTTTTCACTCTGTTGTTCAGACATAAGTTGCATAAATATTTCCCAAGAATGAGTGTCTCACAAAACTGGATTCAGAAAGAAGCTGGAGGTATAATTCCCACCAAAGTTTTCCTACAGAACCAAGAAATTTATACCCCAACAAAATATATGCATTTTAAAAAGACGCTGGCAGGCAAAACACAAAAATGAAAAAAAAAGGATGTTATTATGTCATAAGTTCTACTTATTCAGCTTGATCACTACATAATTTTTGAAGGAAAAGTATTTTGTAGGATTGAAAATATATGACAGTTTATTAAAAATAATAGTCTATGTTTCTAAAATATGATACTAAAATGTTAACTACTTAGGTTATAAGGTTCCAAAAATTATTACCTAAAAGTTATTTTATTAAGTGTCATGACTTAGAATTATGTAGTTTCAAATCAGAATAAATAATATTAGTTTTCTGTTCTTTATTATTTTGATTCAACCAAGTACAAGTATCTGAGAAGAGAGACTATGTCAAACATGATTGTACTTTCTTGATTAAGACTACCATGATATCTGACAAAATATATCTCCCTTAAATGTTTGATTATTGCTTCACTTGGGGGGAGGGAACCTGTTGGTTTTGAATAATCAAATATTTTAATTAATAAAAGCTCACATCTCTAGTTCACCTATGTGCTATAAAAGAGGTTATTACTACCTCCAATATCAGAAGAGAAAACCTGAGGCTCAGAAAGCTTAACTAGTTTCTCCCAAATTTACGTTACTAGCAAAGCAAGAAATCAGTAGAAATTGTCTGATTGACTCCACAGGTTAGATACACTCTATCCATACCCACAGTGCATCACCTATAATGAGCCAAGTTAATTCAGTTCCAAACCAACATATTTTCTAAATGTAATTAATTAAAACAACATCAATTTATCAGCATATTATCCAAACTAGGTGACCTTACAAAATCCTTGATAAAAAGAAAACAAAACACTAAAAGCTCTCAGAACCTACCAATTTGGTTGTTAGAAACAAACAAAAACAAGTTCTGATTTGCCTCATCTGTTACCAAAACAGGGATATTCTGAAACTGATTTGTTTTAAATATATTTACAAAATATGGAAAGCATCCATTAATTAACATCTACATTAATTGATTCATTAAGCACTTGTTGGACTGATTCTATGCCCAGCAGTGCCATAAGGCTCTGGAGATTAAAGTGAGAACAAAATAATGTCTTTATTCTTACATAACTTACATTTATAAGGGAAAAGAAGACAGTAATCACCAACAAATAGGTTTTAGATAGCATAAAACTTATATGTATTAAGCATTTTCTAACACAAAATCACTTTTAAATGTGTTTTGAACAATTACTTATATAAAAATTGAAACAAAAGTGCTCATTTGTTGGCTAAATACATTTCATACTGACTGAGAGAAAAGTACAACAAAACTAGTAGTATTTTTATATTATCAATAGATATAAAAATACCCTTAAATACCTTTAGTGGCAATATCTTAAAACACCACAAGATGGTGACATTACTCTACAAAATCAAATCTTTGGTTCAAATAGTATAAATATTCTTCACTTTTCCAAAGCAAAATTTCAAAGTTTTGGGTTTTTTTTCTAACTGTTTTGAGAGCAAATATGGGAATTTAAAAATATATATCTGTTGCCCTGGCCAGTTGGCTCAGTAGTAGAGCATTGGCCGGGCATGTGGATGTCCCAGGTTTGATTCCCAGCCAGGCACACAAAAGAAGCGCTCATCTGCTTCTGTACCCCTCCCCCTTTCCTTTCTCTTTATCTCTCTTTTCCCCTCCCACAGCCAAGGCTCCATTGAAGCAAGATTGGCCCCGGGTACTTAAAGATGTCTCCATGGCCTCTGCCTCGGGTATTAGAATGACTCTGGTTGCAACAGAGCAATGCCCTAGATGAGCAGAATATCATCCACGGTGGGCTTTCCGGGTAGATCCCAGTCAAGTGCATGCAGGAAGGAGTCTGTGTCTCTGCCTCCCTGCTTCTCAGTTCAGAAAAATACCAAAAAATAAATAAAAAAGAATATATAACTTAAAATTTCATTAAGAGTGGCCCTGGCTGGATAGTTTGGTTGGTTGAGCATTGTACAGAAGCTCAGAGATTAAGAATAATTTTGCAGCCTGACCTGTGGTGGTGCAGTGGATCAAGTGTCAACCTGGAACACTGAGGTTGCTGGTTCAAAACCTTGGGCTTCCCGGTCAAGGCATATGTGGGAGTTGACATTTCCTTCTCCTCCACCCTTCTCTCTCTCTCTCTCTCTTCTCTAAAACAAACAAACAAATAAATAAATCAATAAATAAAAATAATAATAAAAAAGTATAATTTTGCAAATTAACATTTTAAAAGTCTATGAGGTATTTTATATAACACTATAAATAAATGAATCAACCAGAGCTTTGGCAAATATTGAAGTTCCACTCTTAAAATTCTAAAGTTAATATTATTGTGTCATAACTTTTTGTTTTGTTTTGTTTGTTTTGCTTGTCTTGTTTTGTTTTGTTTTAATGAGAGAGAAACACAGAGATAGACAGGAAAGGAGAGATACGAGAAGCATCAATTCATAGTTGTAGCACCTTAGTTGTTGTTTATTGATTTCATATGTGCCTTGAACAGAGGACTCCAGCTGAGCCAGTGACGCCTTGTTCAAGCCAGTGACCTTGGACTCAAGCCAGTGACTATGGGGTCATGTCTATGATGAGACCCTGTGTTCAAGTTGGTGAGCCCATTCTAAAGCAGGCAACTTCGGGGTTTCAAACCTGGGTTCTCAGCATCTCAGGCCAAGGCTCTATCCACTGTGCCACCATCTGATTAGGCATAACTGTTATGTTTAAACACAATATTTTTTTTTCTCATGGTGTTTCACCACTTAGACATCTCTTGGCTGTCCTTGATTATAAATCATAGAATGGTTATGTCAAAATAACTTTAAAACATTTTTATATCAAGAGAGATTTCACTGGTGGTTTTTAATTATGGTAAATAGACAATGACTTGTTTCAGGGCTGACATAAGTTTTAACAGCTAAGACTTTGAAACTAGCAGTGTCTTGGGCAGTTGGCTCAGTGGATAGAGTGTTGGCCCAGTGTACGGACATCTCAGGTTTGAGTCCTGGTTAGGTCACACATGAGAAGTGGCAATCTGTTTCTCTTCCCCTCTTGCAGCCAGTGGCTCAATTAGTTCAAGCATTAGCCCTGGGCACTGAGGATAGCTCAGTTGGTCTGAACGTCAGCCTCAGGTTCTGAGGATAGCTCAGTTGATTTGAGCATTGGCCTTAGATAGGGGTTGCCAGGTGGGTTCCTGTTGGGGCGCATGTGGAAGCCTATCTCTCTATTTCCTCTCATCTCACTTAAAAAAATTTTGAAACTAGCAAAATGTTCTAAAGTGTTCATATATATCTTTTCTATACATCAGATTTTATTTTTTGCCTATTTATCAGATAGTCTGTTGTCAACTAATTACATTCTTCTCAGAATCAGGTAAGAATTCCTCTCCAGTGGTCCTCAGTTAAGATTTGACAATGAGGGGCTCTTGCTTGAGATTTGAAAGTTGGAAGAAATAGAGAAGCCCTTGTATTTGTAATGGTGGTTTCAAGCAGGGATATGTGCAAGCAGCAGATATGAGATTTGCAGTGATTTCCAAAATGAATTTCTGTAAATGACCTATTGCAGTGCTATCGGCACTTGGGATCAGCAGGTTTTCCTGGTACAGGGGGTCCTCGGGTTACATTACAGTTCTGTTTCTACAACAGTGACGTAACCCAAATTTTGGTGTAAATTGAAACACGCCCTAGCCTAAGTCATTTACCTATTCTAACACAGATCATAAAAACACAACTAAGCCAAAAATGGAATAAGTAAGCTTACTGGAGGACCCCAACTCCCTCACACATATGCCATATTTCTGCGTATTCTTTTGCCATTTGCAACCAAACTAGTTCACCCACATAATCCATAAATATGCTACTGATGACTGCGTAACTTGAAACACTCACGTCTCAATTTTTAGAAGATTTTATTAGAGTGAGCATCGTAAACTTGAAATGTTGTATGTCAAAACTGTCATAACTCAAGGAACCTCTGTGTTGTTCAAGTTGATAACATCTAAGTGAGCTTCTGTAAATTATCTATTTGGAGGTTGAGATTATTGACTGTAGTGTAATTTTTGTAGCCTCTAACAACATTTTTTTTTCTGTACTTTATTCTTCAGTCCATTTCAATGAAATGTGTAAACCTCTAATCTCTGTATTGAAACCAGTCTCTCTTGGGATATATAGAGTGGCATATGATTTCCTGACTTTAGAGTTTGTACTGTAAAGGGCTTTATGAACACAATTCAAATTGAATTCTGCATGTAGATTGTATTTTAACTAGTCCTTGTTACTCAGAACATTTTTAAATGTATCTTTAGCTGTTTGGATATTAAAAGGAGTTTTATCATTCAGCACTGCAAGATTATCTTTAATAAATAGTATTTTCTAACTATGTGATACTGGCATATGAGATTAGGTTAAAGCATTTTTTTTCTTTTCAAATATATATGTATTAGCTATGTATTTCTGGAGAGAAAAAAATCAGAGAAAATAAGAGTCATCAAAGATAAAGAGTGATGAATTAGACCCTGGCCAGTCGGTTCAGCGGGAGAGCGTCAGCCTGGCTTGTGGAAGTCCTGAGTTTGATTCACGGCCAGAGCACCCAGGAGAAGCACCCATCTGCTTCTCCACATTTCCCCATCTCCTTTCTATCTCTCTCTTTCCCTCCCACAGCAGAGGCTCTATTGGAGCAAAGTTGGCCTGAGCACTGAGAACGGCTCCATGGCCTCTGGCTCAGGTACTAGAATGGCTCTGGTTGCAATGGAGCAATGCCCCAGATGGGCCGAGCATCAACCCCCTGGTGGGCATGCCGGGTGGATCCTGGTCGGGCGCATATGGGAGTCTGTCTCTCTGCCTCCGGGCTTCTCACTTTAGAAAAATACAATAAATAAATAAATAAATAAATAAATAAATAAATAAAGTGTTATGTTATACAGGAATGCTGAACATGCTGAAACTGTCAAGAAGATAGTTTAAGAACTATCTATTGGATTTGGTATTGAAAGTTAAATTACTTTACATTCAGATACAGTGATAAAGAAAAATTATATCAGTTTCTCTGTGTGAAGTGTATCTTAAAGCATGCAGGCTAATTATTATTGAAACTGGTATATCCCTGCTTCTTTAACATGAATAAGTATGTATATGCCCATTGTATGACCAGTAGTTGTGGCCGTCAGAGCCGCCTGGCCCATGTAGGTTCACATTAGATTTGAATTGATCATAGAGAAACAATAGAGCCAAGAACTGGTAGGCAATTACCTTTAATTCTAGCTCTCACTGGCCAAGTGAGTAAATACGCACAGCGGGAAAACATTTCCCATTCCATTCAGGGCTCCCAAAGCCACTGACCCATCCATGTTTTGCTAGAATCAAAGGCTCTCACGAGTTCAGCAGAGCTTACAAAGACCCTCACCTCTGTTCCCCTTCAGCACAACTCCATCTTGGCTGCCTGCCTCCTCTGCAACAACGTGGTCACTTTCCCTGTAATAATGTGGTCTCCTCCCTGCAACAATTTGGTCTCCTCCCAAAATGACCTCCTAGCTCTTCCTTTTAAAACTTTTTGGCCGGACAACATCTCCTCCAGCACATATTAGCATAACCAAGACTCTTCCCAAGCATGAAGGTAATTAGCCATATCACCTGGGTGACGGCCATTCACATGGGCAGTGCCATTTTTAACAATAAAAGTGACAAAACCAGAAAATACAGATTTTACAAACTTATTTGCCCAACACCCATATACATGAGTTTGTAAAACTATTTTGTATTTATATACTTATATGTGATGTTTTCTCTATGTGTTTTAATTTTGTAACACAAATGAGCTTTAGTGCTGTTATTGAAAGAATTTTTATTCAAATTATTTTTATACCACCACACCCATATCTTACAGTAACTAACATCAGGGCAAATGCAGAATAGATGTGTAAAAGAAGTGAAAAGCTATTTCTTTTATCTAAGATGTACCATAATTATATTGAAGACTGATGAGAGATAACAGAAAATCCCTCTTGTCAAAATTTTATTATTTTCATATTGACTTGTTTGTAAAAGATTGGTAGGAAAAGTAAAGCCTAAAATTTGGAACCTGCATTTTTTAGAAACTAAACTGACCCTAACCTCAAAATAGTTAAATATATCATAAATATTTTCTTAATGACATATGAGAAAATAAGCTATTCTATGGAAATGCTAGAACTATATGAAGTTTTGCTCTGTGATATTTTTCAAACAATCTATATATAATTAACTTAAAAATTAGCATTTCCTCAGTAAATAAGTATTGTGCCATTCCTATGATATGCTATGAAGTAACTTTAAAACATGAAGTTTACGTTATTTTGATGGATAGACTTGATAATTTCAGACACGATAAAATGAAATTACAAGGTTTTTGCTTTACTTATCAGCCCTTAGCAAGACTGATAACAAAATTGATTTATTAATTTCAACCAGGCAGAGAGATGGAGTGAAAGGATATTGGAAAGAAGAAATGTCAGGATTTCAAGTTATCAGATACAGATGCTTGTGAATAAACCAAGATATCCTTACATATGTAATATAAAGAAAAAAGGATAGCTATCAAAACATGGAGAGGGAATTGCTGTTTAACATGAAGACAAAGATGCATAATATCTTTTAATCAGTACATAAAGTGTTACAGATATAAATGTTCTGGTTATTTTCAATTCGATTCGACATTTACTAAGAATCTATTACCAGCCAGGCATTCTGAAGGTTACTGGGGACATATAGATAAGCAGTAGCTGAGGGTGGCCAAAACTCCTTCAGCTAAATAAACAAAATAGGCAAGTAAACTAACAAAACCTAAAGTTTTAGAAGCATAGCACAATTGAAATATATACATAAAATTACTATGGAACAATTTTCTTTTTGACCTAAAAGTCAGAAAACATTTCTGGATGAAATAACATCTATCTGGGTGGGTTCTGAAGACAGAGGGAAGAGCTTGTGTCTTTGCAAGGAGCAGAGAGGTGTTCCACTTGCTGGGTCACAACTGTTCAGAACTCTGTATAAACGTTTTGACCACTATCCTGAGTAAGATAACAATTTATCTAAGCTTTAGCCCCCTTCTCTGTACAGAAAAGATTGCAATCCTTACAATTACAATAGTAATGAAGTTTAAATATGTATGTAAAAAATGTAGTAAAATAATAAATTATAATAATCATAATTCATCAAGTGCTTAATATATAAATAAACAGTTTATATATATATAATCACATTTAATTTCAAGCATAATCCTGTGATACATATTATCATCCCTATTATAGAGTTAAAAACTGAAACTTCGAAAAATTAGGCAATCTCTATAATGTTATGTATGGCATTAAAGGGGAAGCCCTATTTGAATGTGTAATTCTTTGAAATTTCATTCCTATTAGGAAAAAATCCAAACCAAACCAATAATCCAATTTGCAAAACCATGCATGACCTGTTCTTCCTGTTTTCCCAGCGCGCCCAACCACCTTCTCCTCATTCTCCACACATTTGCTCTATTTGTTTCTTAAGTATGTGCCAAGCTCTTAAACTTCAAGTTATTTTACCAATTGTTTTCCTTTCCTGAAATGCTGATTTTCTTCACCTAGCTAATCCCCTTTCCTCTTAAATTTTTACTCCTCACACATTTTCTTTCTCCTTGCAGATCTGCCTATTGAAATAATCTGGGATAACACTTTTGTAAAGCCAGGAGCCACGGCCAGGGCCACCATCACAGCAGCCCGGCCTATGCAGGTTCGCATTGGATTCAGACAGTTGGTAAAGAAACAACGGAGCCACAAACTGGTGGGCCATAGTCTTTAATTCTAGCTTGCACCCGGCGGGCAAGTAAAAAACATACACTGGGCTCCAAAACCCAGTCACATTCAGTGCTCACAAAGCTACTGATTTATCCGAGTTTTCTAGAATCAAAGGTTTCTAGCTCACCAGACTTATTCACCTCTGTTCCCCATCTCCTTCCTTATCCCAGATACAAACTCTACACAAACTGGCATCTCACTCAGCACTCTGCCATCTTGGCTGCTTCTCCTGGCCTCCTCCACGTGGCCTTTCTCTGCTCTCCTCTGCTCTCTCTTCTAATGATAATCTCAGGAACCAAGAGCCCAAGCTCCTTTCTGATCCTATTTTATAGTGTAGATTCAAAACCTTTAATCCAATATACAAAATAGGGAAGTCTCTAATACAAAGTCACTTCTCTGAGGCATGATTGGATTGTACCGCCCCACATCAAAAAGAGTGGGAAAAACTTAATCCCAAAACCAAGCCCAGGCTACAAGGATTCTCAACACACATTAATATCACCCGGGCGAAGGCCTCACGTGGGCAGCGCTATTTTTAACAAAGTGAGCATAATATATTTTATCTGCCCAGCAACTCTCTACTTCTACTACATCACATTTAATTCCAAATAAAACCAAGTTAATAATTGTTAGCATCACTACCATGATTCCTTTAGACATGATTTCTATATCTGTATCATTTCTCCCTTTGTGCATAGTAGGGGTTCAGCAAGTATTTGTTAAATAAATGAATAAATGTTTGGAAAGACCTAAGCGTGTCTAAATCCAAAAGTCATACTCTTAAACCTCAAAAGTAAATAAACACGAATACTTGTAAGTCATTATTACTGTAATGTTTAATGGTTGCAAACTGGTAGAAAGATAAAGTTTCACTGCAAAAACAGACAAAGAAGGAGATAAGTGAAAAGAAATAGAGATCAGACAATAGAAGTGGTTCCATAAATTAAACCTGCTGGCAGCAGAGAGGGTCATTAAATTGAGTGTGATTCAGAAGTAGTTGAGGCTTTCAGAAATAAGGGTAAGGAAAAAGACATCCAGCTACAAGTAACTCAACATGAGAGACATCTGCATACAGAAACAGAGCAAACTTGCTCTGAGAGAATCAGTGTTCTAAGTTAAAGACAAATCAATAACAGAAGATAACTGATACTGGCAACGTGGAGTGATGAGGAGTAGAGACAAGGAAGATGAAGAGGTGGCAGAAACGAGCCATTCTGCCTTTTGGAGGAATATGATTTATTACCAGGAAATAAATTATGTCAGGGTCTTTTCAATAAACTAAGCTACAGGGCCTCTTGTATACCCATTTATCTCTCTGTACCTAAAGTTATAATTACAAAAACATTTTTAATGGTATGTCTGAGCCTCCCAGAAAATGAATGTAGATATTTTGTTTTTGCGTCTTTTACTATAGACCTGAATTTTTGAGGCTGATGTTTAGTGATATTATGTTGAGTCAGTTGAGAAGTGTGAGGTGTATATTATATATTTTGGAAAGATGTATATCAAAATTAATATAAAAATAATCATGTTCAGAAATTTTAATTAATATTTAGAAGCACTTGCTATCTTTTTATAAAACAACTCACTAAGGAACTGAGTTGGAGGGACACACACTTAATAACTGTATCTTTCATAAATTCTAAGGAATTATAGAGAAGACTTCTTCACTCTGACCTAAAGAAATCAAAGGAGATTTTTTGAACTTCCAGTGCTTACCAACTTCCTTGGAAACACTGAATGAAACAGTTTAAGTCAAACCAAGTGAATGAACTTAGACAGGATAATACGAGTTACATTCATATGACTTTTTAAGTCCTTTCAATTCAATTTCTTTAATCAGTGATCCTCATTTGGGTCACTTCTCCACTTTTGCAGATTTTGACTCTCTTCCACTATCAACATCATCTTTTTTTTCTTCTTTTTCTTTATGTTCAGAATATTCCAGAGATCACTTTCCTGATGCCACTGTAACCCAGTATTTTTGCTGGGACCAAAACACACCTCTTAAACTGAAAAAAAGTTTAAATGAAAGAACATTGCAGGCAGAAGTTACACAGTATTTTCTGAATTCTTATTATGATCCAACCCACATGCAGACTATCTTATTTACTCTACTTGAAAAATGTTCATTTGTTGCTAATAATTACCTCCATTTTGGAAATCATAATGTAGGATCAAAAAATGTATTAACTTGATTAAACTCTTTCAGTTACAAATAAAAAGAATTAGGATTTGAGCCCAAATTTCTGGCCAACAAAGTCTACGTATATTTTTTCCAACCTGAAAAATATGGAATATATAAAAATATAAACCTTTGGAAAAGTATAAGAAATCTTTGATATAATTACTCTTTAACCAGCTTTATATTCATCAGAACATAAACTTATCAGTATCAACTCTTGAACTGATGTATTTGAGAATATCTAAAGAAAGTTTTCAAAATAATATTTGAAAAGTTTTAAACTTTGTACTTAGTTTAAAACTAGTGTTTTCTCTTGAAAATAAGTATTAGCATATTTCAAATAAATTATGCCTAACAATTTTAAGATCATGATTCTTCAATGATATCTCATTAACTTCTTAATAATCAAAAGAGGGAACAGTATGACAAAAGTAAAAATTGTATCATTTTAATGAGATACTCATTACAGTGACATTTTATTCACCCAGAGGCCCACATAAATACCAAAGTCATTTATATATAAATCACTATCATATTATTAAATACTCTGAAATATTTATTGTTCTTAGTATTGTAAAATATAACTTCATGTCTTGGCCAGTGAGTTCAGTCTGTTAAGAGCATCATTCCAAAATGACAAGGTTGTAGGTCAATCCCTGGTCAGGGCACAGGCAGACATCAACCCAAAGAACGCGTGACTGGGTGGATCGACAAAAGAATGCTTCACTTCCTCTTCCCAACTCTCTCTCACCTTCTATCTGTTTCTCTAAAAATCATTGAAAGGTAAGCCCTGGGCTCTGTTAGTAGGAGTGTCCTCTTGGAGCACTGAGATTGCTGGTTGGATTCCCCGGTCAGGGAGAATACAGGAGCAGCTCAATGTTTCTGTCTCTCTCTTTCTCCTGCCTCTTTCTCAAAATAAAAAAAAAAAAATTAAAAAAAAAAGAAAAAGAATTTAAAAAATTTTAAGAAAACCTTATAGTGAAGTTTTCTGTTTTATACAATAAAAGATTTAGAATCTCTAGTCATGCCCTCTGTTTATATAGCTGTATTAGTATTATATCTCAAATAATAGTTAACATTTATGTTGCATTCCCAACAAGTCATATATTCCTGCTAAATTATATGACATATCTATAAAAGCTTTATTTGTTTCTAGTTAATCTTCAGTTAGTAATATTTTCTAAAACATTATTTCTCTGTGGTAAACAAACATGTCAGTGCCTAAACGAGAGAAATCACTATCACTCTACATACATCAACTTCCAAAATCTAACTCCCAGTACAAAGAGAAATCTCCCTTTGTAAACGATAAATTTTTATATAATTTTTTGAAGTATGCATCTGTAATGCCAGTAGCCAGGGCCACTATCACAGCAGCCTGGCCCATGCAGGTTCGCATTGGATTCGGACAGTCAGTAAAGAAACAACGGAGCCAAAAACTGGTGGGCCATCATCTTTAATCCTAGCTTGCGCCCGGCGGGCAAGTAAAAAACACATAATGGGCTCCAAAACCCACTCACATTCAGTGCTCAAAAAGCTACTGACTTATCTGAGTTTCCTAGAATCAAAGGTTTCTAGCTCACCAGACTTATTCACCTCTGTTTCCCATCTCCTTCATTCCCCCTGCACAAACTGGCTTCTCCCTCAACACTTCGCCATCTTGGCTGCTTCTCCTGGCCTCCTCCACATGGCCTCTTTCTGCTCTCTGCTCTGCTCTCTCTTCTAATGATAATCTCAGGAACCACGAGCAAGCTCCCGTTCTGCCCCCATTTTATAGTGTAGATTCAAAACCTTTAATCCAATATACAAAATAGGGAAGTCTCTAATACAAAGTCACTTTCTGAGGCATGATGGGGTTGTATGCACCACACCACATCAAAAAGGGTGGAAAGGGCTAAGTCCTAAAACCAAGCCCCAGGCAACAAGGATCCTGGTTGCCCACAGCCCGCCTCCAACACACATTAATATCACCTGGGCAACGGCTTCTATGTGGGCAGCGCCATCTTTAACAAAGTGAGCATAATATATTTTATCTGCCCAACAGCATCTTCCTAAAGTAAGTTTATTTTTAATTTCAAAAAAAATATTTTATTTTTCTTTTATACTGAGGTTGCCAAAAACATGTAATATAGTTCAGACTCTTATTCTCAAAGGTAGCATACTAGGTAGTTACTTTTAGCATCTGTTTGTTATAAAGTTCATTATACTCTTTAGACACATCGATCATAAACACTAAACTTGAGAAACACTGTTCATATTAAATTGGGTTGCATGAATAATACAGAAATCATGAATTTAAATGATTATTTATATTCAGAGAAAACGGTAGCATTTCTGCCTTGAAATAAGACTCCACTTTATTTCCAGAAGCTGAAGTTATTAAGTTGTAAATCAGACCAGACCAGGGTTCTGAGCTATTCCTTATCTTCAAAGCCCTCTTAAGGCATATCTCCTTCAAAGGAATGTTAGGTTCACTTTTGCAAGAGACTGAAACCTTTCAAACAGTTTGTTTTGCATTTTCTTATTTTTATCAACAAGCAGAATAAAATATGTAGCAGCTGTTGAAATATGCCCCTGACCTAGAATATGTTAGTGGATGGACTCATGAACTACAATCAAGCACTATAATTCAGTGCAGCTCCAAGAACAAGTATTCCTTTTTAATGAAATTACCTAATTAAAACAATTTTTTTTTCTCTATCACAATGCTTTTTGCTCTCTTGGAACTAGAAAAGTACAAGATTCTGTGAGCTGTGTTTATAAGAAGTCATTGGGGTCTGGAAGATATAACTGTTAGAGCCACTGCTTATTCTATGAACCCTGCCCAATAACAAGCAGGGCTAGTTTTTTCTATCTGAATTGAATGAGTTGTTTAATAGTTTGGTTCATTGTGGGAATATGGAAAGCACTGGGGATGTTTAAGACACAGCAACCTAAATTTTTATTACCAATCTTCTATATATTGTACTTGCAATAGGCCATATGTAACCTTTCCTCTTCTTCCATTTCTTTTCTTTCTTTCTTTTTTTTTTTTTTTGTATTTTTCTGAAGCTGGAAACGGGGAGAGACAGTCAGACAGACGCCCGCATGCGCCCGACCGGGATCCACCCGGCATGCCCACCAGGGGCGAAGCTCTGCCCACCAGGGGGCGATGCTCTGCCCCTCCGGGGCGTCGCTCTGCCGCGACCAGAGCCACTCTAGCGTCTGGGGCAGAGGCCAAGGAGCCATCCCCAGCACCCGGGCCATCTTTGCTCCAATGGAGCCTTGGCTGCGGGAGGGGAAGAGAGAGACAGAGAGGAAGGAGGGGGGGTGGAGAAGCAAATGGGCGCTTCTCCTATGTACCCTGGCCGGGAATCGAACCCAGGTCCCCCGCACGCCAGGCCGACGCTCTACCGCTGAGCCAACCGGCCAGGACCTCTTCCATTTCTGAAATGAGTATGTCGTAGTGAACATTCTGCATCACAGAGATGATGACAAGATTGTAAGAAAGACAGTGCAACAAGACGGGTGTTTTCTCAGAGCACAACTAATCAAGAAATAAACTTTTATTCTGTTTAATCCATGACTATTTAAGGCAGCGGTCCCCAAACTTTTTACACAGGGGGCCAGTTCACTGTCCCTCAGACCATTGGAGGGCCAGACTATAAAAAAAACTATGAACAAATCCTTATGCACACTGCACATATCTTATTTTAAAGTAAGAAAACAAAATGGGAACAAATACAATATTTAAAATAAAGAACAAGTAAATTTAAATCAACAAGCTGACCAGTATTTCAATGGGAACTATGCTCCTCTCACTGACCACCAATGAAAGAGGTGCCCCTTCCGGAAGTGCAGCGGGGGCCGGATAAATGGCCTCAGGGGGCCGCATGTGGACCGCAGGCCGTAGTTTGGGGACCCCTGATTTAAGGTCTGTATGTTACAGCAACTGAAATTAGATTCTAACTAGTATGTGTGTTGGTCATGTATGCATCATGTACATACATACAATAGCATGATAGAATGTACCCTGACACCACATTTTATCATTATTGTGGTAATAATCAACACTGTGATTATGTTAGAGCAATGGCCTTGAGGTATAAACAATTGAAAGGACAAAAACAAAACTGTATTTCTTTGCTAGTTATATATTATAAGCTTAAAGTATATATTTCATTGAAAGAGATAAATATCAATACAAAAAAGTATCTATTGTGTTAGGAACTACTTAATGTGCTGTACATTTAGTGATAATTTGACATGTTATACATAACATTCAATTTAGAATTTTAACTGTTGTTTATGTTTTCTTAATAAATTTAATACTTCTTACACAGTTTTTACAAATTTATATTAAAAATCTATTTAAATCTTGAGCAAGCTATACTTCATAAAGAAGTCATTAATTCTTGCCTGACCAGATAGTGGCAAAGTAGATAGACTGTTGACCTGGATGCAGAGATTCAGGTTCAAAACCCCAAGATCACAGGTTTGAGCATGGCTCTCCAGCTTGAACACGAGTTCACCAGCTTAAATGTAAAGTTACTGGCTTGAGTGTGAGATTATAGATATGATCCCATGTTCTCTGGCTTGAGTCCAAAGGTCACTGGCTCAAAGCCTAAGTTCACTGACTTAAGTCCAAGGTTTCTGGCTTGAGTAAGAAGTCACTGGCTCAGCTGGAGACCTCCAGTCAAGGCACATATGAGAAAGCAATCAATGAACAACTAAGGTGCTACAACAAAGAATTGATGCTTCTCATTTTTCTTCCTGTCTGTTCTTATTTGTCCCTCTCTCTGTCTCTCTCTCTCTTACTAAAAAAAAGTCATCAATTCTCATCATTGATTGTGACAGTTGATATAGTGAAGCATTACACTCAGTTAATATCACTCAAATTCATCACGATTGAGAATCAAAAGATTTTCAACAAATGTTTTGTTGAATTTTCTGGAAACATAATAAATATTTGTCACTTTCCAAATAAATATTTTTTTTGTGTGTGTGTTTTTTTAATTTATTTATTAAATTTAATGCAGTGACATTGGTAAATCAGGGTACATATGTTGAGAGAAAACATCTCTAGATTATTTTGACATTTGATTGTGCTGTATACCCCTCCCTCAAAGTTAAATTGTCTTCTGTCACCTTCTATCTGGTTTTCTTTGTGCCCCTCCCCTCCCCCAACCTCTCTCTCCTTCTTCACCCCATCCCCCCTCCCCCCACCCTCCACCTCCCACCCCTGTTGCCATCACATTCTTGTTCATGTCTCTGAGTCTCATTTTTATGTCCCTTCTGTGTATGGATTCATGTAGTTCTTAGTGTTTTTTCTGATTTACTTATTTCACTCCGTATAATGTTATCAAGGTCCATCCATGTTATTGTAAAGGATCCGATGTCATCATTTCTTATGGCTGAGTAGTACTCCATAGTATATATGTACCAAAGCTTTTTAATCCACTCGTCCTCTGATGGACACTTGGGGGAGAACATATTTGACAATACGTCTGATAAAGGGTTAATAACCAAAATTTATAAAGAACTTGTAAATCTCAACACCAGGAAGACAAACAATCCAATCCAAAAATGGGCAAAAGAGATGAATAGACACTTCTCCAAAGAGGACATACAGATGACTAACAGGCATATGAAAAAATGCTCAACATCACTAATCATTAGTGAAATGCAAATTAAAACCACAATGAGATACCACCTCACACCAGTCAGAATGGTGCTCATTAACAAAACAACACAGAATAAGTGCTGGCGAGGATGTGGAGAAAAGGGAACCCTCCTGCACTGCTGGTGGGAATGCAGACTGGTGCAGCCTCTGTGGAAAACAGTATGGAGATTCCCCAAATAAATATTTAAGCTAACATATATCATAGGGAAGAAAATATTTGTTTCATAGACCCACTGACTTAAAGTGCTGTATTTCTCTATGTATAAGATGCTCTCATGTATAACACACAATTTTGGGACCCAAAATTTGGAAAAAAAATGTATTACATAAAATTATTGAACTCAAGTTTTATTTATCATAAAATTCATACAACTCCTCATCATTGTCAAAATTCCCATCCATTAGCTTATCCTCATCTGTGTCTGATGACGAATCACTGTCTTCATATAATTGCCTCATCCTCAGTTCCATCTATGGCAGGGGTCCCCAAACTTTTTACACAGGGGGCCAGTTCACTGTCCCTCAGACCATTGGAGGGCCAGACTAAAAAAAAAACTATGAACAAATCACTATGCACACTGCACATATCTTATTTTAAAGTAAAAAAACAAAATGGGAACGAATACAATATTTAAAATAAAGAACAAGTAAATTTAAATCAACAAACTGACCAGTATTTCAATGAGAACTATGCTCCTCTCACTGACCACCAATGAAAGAGGTGCCCCTTCCGGAAGTGCAGCAGGGGCCGGATAAATGGCCTCAGGGAGCCGCATGTGGCCCGCGGGCCCTAGTTTGGGGACCCCTGATCTATGGCATTTAAAATGCCACACTTCTACAACCATTGTATAAGACTCACCCAGTTTTTAGCCCCCAAATGTTTCCAAAAATGTGAGTCTTATACATGGGGAAATATGGTATATTACTGTACAAAAAATTAGAAGACTAGAATTATTACATTTATACAAAACTAAAACTTAGAACTTAAAAGATAGTCAATAATATATTTCTTATATAAAAATAATGTATCAAAATTTTTTCTTACACATATCTTATAAAGAGTTTTAATAAGTTTTTTTTGATGATAAAAAAGTAAATTGCTTATGAAAATTCAAGATAGCTATGAGAATATATGGTTTAGGTTTTACAATCTCTTACTTTTGCTCCTGCTTAATAGGTGACTTCTATCCATTCAGTGAGATTTTATCACAAATAAAACAGTAATTGACCATGGCTGGTTCACTCAGTTGGTTAAGAATGTCACCCTGAAACAACAAGATAATGATTTTGATCCCCAGTCTTCCTCTTTTTTGTTTCCTCTTTCTGTCTCTCTGAAAAAAATTTTAAAGAATAAAGAAATTAATGCCTGGCCAGATAGCTCAGTTGGAGCATCATCCCAGAGTGAGGAGGTTGCTGGTTTAATTCCCCAGTCAGGGCACATATAGGATCAGCTCTATGTTTTTGTCTCTCTTGCCCTGCTTTTCTCAAAAAACAAAACAAACAAACAAACAAAAAATTATTGACTCATGTCATTAAAATAGCAATAATTAATAATAGTACATCTTAACTGATTCTCAGTGAAAAGCTATTTGTTCTTATTTGTATAGCTAAAACTAATTCAGCTTCAAACAAATACAAAATTTCAAAAGATCAGTTATTTGCATTTTTCTATAATGGGATGTAGTACATGGGGTGCAAGCATATTTTGATAACAAATTCTAAAATGTTATGGCTAAAAAATTATTGAAGATGCTCTCAGCTTCTTCCCATTTCAACCATTCAGGAAGGTTTATTTACCACTATCTGTCAGTTATGTTTTTTTTTCTTTTTTTACTCCCATATTTACTATACACATATAATTAGAGTATTAAAATACCCTTCTACTTTGAATACTACTATATCTCTTCAACTCCATACTAACTATGAGTCCAAACTAATCTCTACAAGACACTTATTATATTACTTACTCCAAAATTTTTCAAAGACTTCTCATTATCCATAAGATGAAATTCATAATGTTTAAGTTAGTATTTAAAGCTATTTCATTCTATCTCTAAATTACTTTTTAGCATTATCTTTTATTCTCCAACATAAACCCTTGGTTCTACTCAAAACAGCAGACAGGATTCCATGCTCTAAGATAACTTTTGCTACAGAAAGTTTGACACTAAATGAGGGGGAAATTTTTTTTTAGATAGTATCAAATACATGTAAACAATTAAATAGGATAACATAATAATAAGGTGACCAATCATCTTCCTTTAGGGAGGACAGTCCTTCTTTTGTAAGCTCCGTCCTCCCTCAAAAAGTGTCCTCCCACATGTCCTCCTTTTTGATATTGGAAGACTAATCTGGAAATGTCCGTATTCAATTGATGCAGAGTCGATCCATTGCATGTGATGTGACGTATTTGTATCTGACATGATGATTCTTCAAGGATCAGTACAGTGTGAAGAGATGAAATTATGAGACTCATGCACTCCGCACAGGAGACCTTGAGAGAACATGCAATACACCTATACCAAGCACGCAAATGGCTTTGTGTACTTTTTACTGAAACACAACACAGTGCATATGACACTGTAGACTCAAACATTTCTTTCTCAGTGAATATTCAATCATAGACAGGTAAGCACAATTCATGTTTTATTAATTCATTATCTATTTAATAATTTTAAAATACATATAATTTATTTACAAGTATTTTCCTGAAATTTGAGTTTTAAAGTGGAAATCTAACCTCAAACCATGTCTATTAATAACACATTTTGATTAAATAGTTGCATAAAACAGATGTTTTTTAATTAGAAAATGATAAATACACCCAAATATCACTCCAAATTAGTGGTTTTGTTTGATATTTAGTTTTGTTAATTTAGCTTCCAGAAAATTCACCTACCATGATGTAACATTTTTAGTTCCTAATGAGCTTGCATCGTTTGTGTAACTTTATATTTTATTTTTAATTTTAAAGTTCATTTAAGGGATGAAAAAATCATAAAAGAAAATATACCATATCAATGATAAATTGAAAAAGGAATTTCCATTTCTCATATCAAAGAAAAATACCATTGTTTTCTGCAATATTTTCAGTGGAGAATTTTGTATTGCAGTTGGGGGCAGAGCAGCAATAACAAAACACTTGACCACCAACAAACATAAGCAGGCATTAGATGCATCAGCTTCCTGTTGTAAAGTAACAAGTGTTTTTAAAACTTCAAATTTTTCTGAAGATGAAAAACAGTTGGCTGCAATGGAAGGAACATTTGCATTTCAGTCTATAATTCACAATCAAAGTTTTCATAGTATGGATTGTACAACTAAATTATTTAAAAAGTTTCACAATGCAAAATTTTCATGTGCCAGGACAAAATATGAGGCTATTTTGAAATCAGTATTTAAAAGTTACTGTGACAAAATACTTACAGAGGACTTGGAAACTGCAGCATTTGTAACAATTTTATCTGATGCATCAAATCATAATGAAATTAAATTGTATCCAATAATAGTATGATATTTTAATGTTACCAAGGGCATTCAAGTAAAAATTTTAAATTTAGAATACATTGAGGACAAAACTTCTAAAATTTTGTCAAACCATCTATACAGAGTAATAAATGAAAACAATTTGAAATCCAAAGTTGTTGCAATAATGGCTGATCCTACAAATACAAATTTTGGTGGGTGAAAATGCAAAGGGGTGAATAATGTGTATGTAAAATTTTAAGAGTTTCTCCAAGAGAAAATACTAGGAGTAGGTTGTAATGCACATATTTTGTCAAATGCATCAACACAACATCATGTGCCATGCCAATTGATGTAGAAGTAATCATAACTACAATTTATTTGCATTGTTGTTTTAACATTCGTGTTGCTACTTTAAAACAATTTTGTGAAGAAGCAAATGTTGAATACAAAAAGCTTTTAGGATATTCAAAAGTTAGACGGCTTACTCTAACACCTGCTATAGAGTGTGTTTGTTCTACAATTATTTGAGCCTCTCCGTTCATACTTCTTAAGTTTATAGACAAATGTTCTATAATCCTAGAATCGTTTTTCAACAATAAAATATCTGAGATATTAATGTATTTGGTACATAATCAAGCGTCTATTTTTCACAAAAAAAATTCAAAAGATTAAAGGTGAACACATTTCAGTTCTGGAAGTTAGTTTTCTTTTGAATGACTTTATCCTTCAATATAAATCTCATTTTGAAAAAAAAAATTTCTTCCTTTTATAAAAAAATATTGTCAGATTTAGAGAAATTAAATCAGGGCATAACATAAAAGTTTATCAAAGAAGTGCAGAATTTTTACCAGACATGTTTTTAGTATCTCATGGAATGGTCTGAAATAAACATCATGGGAAATAGCAGTTTTCAGTGGTGTTTTTTTTGTTGTTGTTTTACTTCATCGCAAGTATATAGGACAGTTATTGAGTCTTGTCTTGAGTTTTTATCTAAAGAAATACCAGACATCAAAATAGACAATTGTCTCTTTGAAGAAATTAGAAGACTGAATGTATATTTAAATTCTGAAAAATTAATACAGTGGGAAAATGAACACATCAAAATTGATAAAAGATGGGTGGAATTACTTAACCATTTCAAAAATAAACATATTCCATGTGAAAATTTATTTATTCTTGTTCAATGTACATTGTGCTGCTCTGGAACTAATGCAGCAGTTGAAAGAGTTTTTTCAATTGCTGATGATTTTTGAACAAGTGAGAAATCGAGATGAATGTTGATACTCCAGCTGCAGCACTTGCTGTAAAATTCAATATGAAGGATATTTCTTGTTCAGATATTTTAATATATTATTACAAGATAATACATTGACAAAAATATTCATTCAATGGAAAAGTACTCATTTAGATAATATTATCCTTACAATTATTAAAAATTATTATTAAAAATTAATAAGCATGTAAGCATAATTGCAATATAAAATATAAATGTTTTAATTATGCATTTATCATATTATAGTATACTGTTGCAATAAATAAAATGTTTCTTTTATTTACAATATTGTTTTCTTCAATTTATTTTTATCCTCCTTTTCATTGAAAAAACGTTGGACATTTTAATAATAATGAGTGAAACAGGCAGGGCCAGTGGAAAATACTAGAGAGGGTGTTGTTGCTGGTGTTCCACTCTGAGACTCTGCTTTTTTGAGCTAAGATCTAAATAATGAGGAGTCAGTCATGTGAAATTCTGAGGTAAGTAGATAATGATAAATGTAATTTGTAGATTCAAAAGAGAATAAATATGACTCTTCAACTGGGCAATGAGAAGCGGTTTGTCTAAAGAAATGACATTTAAGCTGAGTTGAATAGCAGAAAAGATCACTGGAAAGATTATTCTAGGCACTCAAAAACCAGTGAGTACACAGCTCTAAGGTGGAAATAAGCTTGATGTGTTTGGAGAATGGAAAACTCAGGGGGCACTGAGCATGGCCTGCAAAATGCGAATGTTAAAAATGGAAGGGGAAGGCCAGGTCCTGTATGGTTTTGCAGCTAGGGTAATATTGAAAGTAATTTATAGAATGATTTTAATCAAAGAGAATGTATAATCTGAATAATGTTTTAAATGACCACTTTGGCTATAGTGTGAACAACAAATTACATTTGAAAATGGAAAAGCAGAAAAAAGACTTTATTTAGAAACTGTTAGTAATAGTTTTAAGGAAGGGTAGGGACTTGAATAAAGTGGTCACAATAAAGGAAAATGGAAAAAATAAAGTTGATTCTGAACAGTTTCCAGAGGGTGAGTGTTGGTCAAATAAGTTTGTAAATATGACAGATAGGTCTGCTCGTTTTTAGTTTGCATCAGGTGTGGGGGACAGGCTGTAAGCAGGCAGGGTTGTTATACCCTAAGGCTTAGTTTTAAGACTAAGCCTTTCCCACTCTAAGTGACTTTGTATCAGAGACTTCCTTGTTTGTATATTGGATTAAAGGTTTTGATTTCTACACTATAAAATGGGGCAGACCAGGAGCTTGTTCTCTCTCGGTTCCTAAGATTAGCGTTAAGGAGAGAGCAGAGAAAGACAAGGAGGAGGAGAGGAGAGGCAGCCAAGATGGTGGAGTGCTGAAGGAAAAGCCAGTTTGTGCAGAGTTGTGCAGAGAGAGGGAGATGGGGAACAGAGGTAAATAAGGCTGGTGAGGTACAAACCTTTGATTCTAGGAAACTCAGATCAGTCAGTGGCTTTGGGAGCCCTGGATGGAAAGGGAAGTGTTTTCTTGCCTGCCAGGTGCAAGCTAGGATTAAAACTAATGGCCCACCAGTTCTTGGCTCTATTGTTTCATTACCATCTGTTTGAATCAAATGCAAACCTGCACTGGCCAGGCAGCTGTGATGGTGGCAGTGGCTACTCACCTTACATTTGGCATAGTCTGTGGCAGGATTCAATACAGTTCAGTATGGAGTCACCACCACCTTTGAGTGGTGGAGTAGAGGACTGCCTGCTGTTATGGTTCCCCATGGCTGTCTTTTTGGGGACTGTAGCCTGGCTGACTTTTACAGCCATGTTTGAGGAAACCGAGTGCTCTGTGAAAGAGGTTGCCCGGGACCTGCAAACTGAGTAGTAGAAGGAGCTGGAGCTAACATGGGAGAAACAGATGCTGACCCTGGAGCTGGAGCAAGCTCCGGAAAAGGAGGCAGACCAGGTTTGTGAGACTCGCCTGGAAATGGAGCAGCTGCTGGAGAAGGAATCACAGGTTCATGAGTTGCAGCTTTCCCTGGACATTGTGGAGAGCCAGCAGCAGCAGGAGGTCAGGACTAAGGCTGGGGCTGGGAATGCAAGGTCTGCGAAGCAGAAGGCAGTGGCAGCCCGGGCTCGAGCTTGGCATTGGGAGCTGGTGTTTTCAGTTCCTCCTTAGGGGGATGAGGAGAATCAGGCTGGATTTGCAATCCACAGTCTCCAGAAGATGAAAGCCCAGCAGCAAGGAGTACCTACTATACCCCTGCTATGTCTGTGATTTTGAGACATGGGGGTAGATACCATCATGATCTCCGGAGCAGAGATGGAAATGCTGATTGCCATGTGCTCCTCTTTGGGAAAATGTAAGATCTGCCAGGATGGCAGGGATGAGGGGGGAGGCTGAGGCCCCATGTGTGTGGACTGATTCCTGGACTATGACCAGAGTGGCACTGGCTCCTTTGTTGGATGGACTTATGGATTTTGCATTTTTTTTTTTTTTGCATTTTTCTGAAGCTGAAACAGGGAGAGACAGTCAAACAGACTCCCGCATGCGCCCGACCAGGATCCACCTGGCATGCCCACCATGGGGCGAGGCTCTGCCCACCAGGGGGTGATGCTCTGCCCATCCTGGGCGTCACCATGTTGCGACCAGAGCCACTCTAGCACCTGAGGCAGAGGCCACAGAGCCATCCCCAGCACCCGGGCTATCTTTGCTCCAATGGAACCTTGGCTGCGGGAGGGGAAGAGAGAGACAGAGAGGAAGGTGCGGCGGAGGGGTGGAGAAGCAAATGGGCGCTTCTCCTGTGTGCCCTGGCCGGGAATCGAACCTGGGTCCTCCGCACGCTAGGCCGACACTCTACCGCTGAGCCAACCGGCCAGGGCTGGATTTTGGACAACATAAAATACCCTGATGGGAGTGGGGGGTAGCTTTCTCTGTTTCGGGAAGCTTTTCCCATGGCTAGAAAGAAGTCCAAGGACATTTTGTGCTATTGGCAAAATGCTCAGAGACTGGTGAAATGCATCTTTGTAATTGTTGAAATTGTATGATTTGTCATGGTGTCATACTTTCTGTAATGTGCCTAATTTCCTTGTGCAGGAATACCTGTGCTTTAGATTATGAAGTAAGCAAAAGGGTGAAATGTTGGTCGAATACATTTGTAAATATGATATATATGTTTGCTCGCTTATAGTTTGCATTGGGTGTGGGGGACAGAGTGTAAGCAGGCAGGGTTGTGATACCCTAAGGCTTAGTTTTAAGACTAAGCCTTTCCCCCCATTTTAATACTAATACCTTCTCAACATTCAGCTTTTCCCTATACCCTTGATTATTGCATGATGTGGGGTGGTGCACTCTTATGAGGAATCCCATTTATGCCTCAGATAAGTGGCTTTGTATCAGAGACTTTTTTATTTGTATATTGGCTTAAGTTTTTTTTATTTCTACACTACAGAGGAGCCCATGCTGGAGGAGAGCAGAGAAAGGCCACCTGGAGGAGAGGAGAAACAGCCAAGATGGCGGAGTGCTGAAAGAGAAGCCAGTTTGTGCAGAAAGAAGGAGATGGGGAATAGAGGTAAATAAGACTGGTGAGGTACAAATCTTTGATCTTAGGAAAACTTGGATAAGTTAGTAGCTTTGTGAGCACTGAATGATTGGGTTTTGGAGCCCAGTGTGTGTTTTTACTTGCCTGCCAGGTGCAAGCTAGGATTAAAGCTAATGGCCCACCAGTTCTTGGCTCTGTTGTTTCATTACTTTCTGTCCAAATCAAGTGCAAACCTGCATGAGAATGAGCACAATGGTGGCGGCTGGCTATAGAGTATATAAATGAGTACTTTTTTCTTATAATTATATTGAAAAATAATAGTCATGTAAGCATAATTATAATATAAAATATTACAAATGTTTTATTATGCATTTATCATATTATAGTGTATTATTGTTACAATGAATAAGATGTCCCTTTTATTTATGATATTGTTTTCTTCAATATTTTTCTTTTTATTGTAAAAAGGTTGATCACCTTAATAATTGCCATGACTATGTTGATGAAATATCAAACTTAAAAAAAAAATTTGATGAATTTATTTTAACCAAGGCTGAAGATACACAAAGAAACAAAATTTTAAAAGATTGAGAAGATTTTCAAAGAATGAGAAGTTCTGTAGTTGATTTCATACATTAGAATCAGGGGAAGAAATGTAAAGAATGTTACATGAAATCCATGGGTAGCAGATTGTGAATGTGAGAGAACATAAAGCATGGAACTATCTAAGATCAGATTAAAAAAACATAAGAAGAATTTTTACATTGGTAGGTGTAAATGTTTGGTAACATTTAACATAGGTGGTTTACAGAAGTATGCAAATAAAAAATGAATGATGTCGAGATTACCTTGCCTTGGTACTGGAAGAAGATATCATTCTGACATTTAACATCTGTTATCCTAGCCTGACTTGTTGCGAACCAGCATGGCTAGTAATTTTCTGTGTCCTGAGAGAGAACAGTGTGGAATGAAGAAATAAACTCAAAGAGAAAAAGGATGGGATTGGGAGGTCTCTGCACAGCCCATAGTTTGCAAGGGCAAAAGCAAAGACCCCAGTCTGTTTTATTATATAGTGTAGAGCCATATGCAAATAAGAAACTCTCTGATACAAAGCCACACATCTGAGACATAAATGGGAATTCTCATAAAGGTGCACCACCCCCACCATGCAACAGTCAAGGGTGTGGGGAAAAGCTTAGCCTTAAAAAGGGTATTGAGACGATCTTAGTCTTAGAATGGTTCAGGGAAGATCTTAGTCTTAAAAAGGTATGGGGAAGAGTTTAGTCTTAAATTAAGCCTTGAGCTATAAGGACTTTGTCAGCTTACAGCCTGTCTCCCACAGGTGGCACAAGGGCTCAGTAACTCTGCTGTAGTCCCCCGGTAAAGGCACATATGAGAAAGCAATCAATGAGCAACTAAGGTGCTGCAACGAAGAATTGATGCTCATCATCTGTCTCCTTTTCTGTCTGTCTTTTCCTATCTGTCCCTCTCTCTGTCTATGTCACAAAATAAACAAACAAATAAATAAATAAATAAACAACATTGTAGATACCAAAAACAATGAACAGAACTTGCTCAAGTTAAAATTATTCTGTCATATAAGCTTAGGACATGACTTTCTATTATGACCTGCTCAGTTAGGAATTTTTATGATCAGAATAGGCCCCTTAGTTAGCTTCCTTTTTGTTCACACTATATTTTGCATTAATAGTCAATTCAACTCTGCCTGATCAGGCAGTGGTGCAGTAGAAAGAGTATCAGACTGGGACATTGAGGACCCAGGTTCCAAACCCTGAGGTCACCAGCTTAAATGTGGGCTCATTTGGTTTGAGTGTGGGCTCACCTGTTTGAGTGCAGGATAACCAGCTTGAGCATGAGATCATAGACATGACCCCATGATCACTGGCTTGAGCCTAACATCACTGGTTTGAACCCATAATTGTTGGCTTGAGCATTGGGTCATTGGTTTGGCTGAAGCCCTCTGGTCAAGGCACATATGAGAAAGCAGTCAATGAACAACTAAGGTGCTGCAACAAAGAATTGATGCTTCTTATCTCTGTCTCTCTTTCTCTCTCTCTCTCTCTCTCTCTCTCTCTCCCTAAAATAAAATAAAATAGTCAATTTAACCCTAAGAATTCTGTATACTGCAGTGCACATAACTGAAGTTTTCATGATTGGGGAACAGGAAAAATATGGTTTATTGTTATAGAAACCCTGTTAAGACTCTAAGATATTTCAGTATCTTCACATTTAAAAGCACAGACAGCAACACAGATAATTTTATCTCTATATTAGTTGATGCAATATTAAATCATCTACTTTGTTGCTGTCCTTTTGCTCAGAATTAGAATGATTAGAATGTATTCATAAACTTTACTCTCTTTAGAGAAGAGAGTACGTATTGGAATAAAACTGAAATTTCTTTCCTTCTGAGTGCTTTGATCCACTTCTGTTAGTAATAATAATCACCTACTGAGAAAGTTGAGCTTCATAGCAGTCACTTGAAGAAATAATTTATTCTGAGTGTCTATGAATATTCAAATGATTCACCTTAATGACTTAGGTGGAGTAATATAAAAAAATTAAAATCTATTTATAAGAAACTTTTAAATTATCATAGGGCAAATTTGACTATATTAATTTTTGTGGAATGAAAATTAGGATCACAACACATAATTTCCACATACTGAGGAAGAACAATGACTGGAAGCTGTTAATTTTTCACCAGATGATCCAGTTTGTAGTAAAGAAAAACAGGAATGAAAAGCAATGAGTTATGTTGTAGGAGCAAGCATCCAACAAAGAATTGATGCTTCTCATCTCTGTCTCTCTTTCTCTCTCTCTCTCCCTAAAATAAAATAAAATAGTCAATTTAACCCTAAGAATTCTGTATACTGCAGTGCACATAACTGAGTGCTTTGATCCACTTAAAAAGACTCAGATTTTTAGGCATGGTACTGCCATTCAATAACTGTATACTTTGATGCAAAGCCCTGAATTAATGGTTTTTTTTCCCAGGAATTTCTGAGATTCAGAAAGTCATCTGGAAAATGTGTATGTTTGTGTGTATTTGTATAACATTAAACTTGGATTTTATTTGTCACTGTCAACTCTACAAAAATAAAAATCCTGATAAACTGAAAATTAATTACTTCTCCTAGATATATTAAAACAGTGAGTTAACAGACTGAAATCTGGAATAAGAGGTGAATCAAGAAAATCACAGTCAAGATATTCATGAGCATACACTACTCAAATCACAAACTGGTAAAAACACTTTTATGGTTAAGTTGCTGTAGGCTGAGTGAAAACTAACTTGATATTGAGAAACTCCTGGGAGCCACAATCTAAAGCAGGGGTCAGGAACCTTTTTGGCTGAGAGAGCCATGAACACCACATATTTTAAAATGTAATTCTGTGAGAGCCATACAATATGTTTAACACTAAATACAAGTACATGTGTGCATTTTATGTAAGACCAACACTTTTAAAGTACAGTAAATCTTTGAATTCTTTTTAATAACATTGTTATACTGTTGCTAACCAATGATGAATAAAGTACTTCTTACCATTAATGTGACTTCTGGTGCTGCATGATTTTGAATATGGCTTTGTAGTCTGGTTGATACGTGGTGAGGTTAAGCTTCATGCAGGCGTTGAGACTTCCATCCATTAAACGTGATCATAGGTTGGTCTTAACATTCTTTAGATGTGAGAAACACTGCTCACATGCATACATAGAGCCAACCATTGTCAGTACAGCAATACTCACATGTTGCAGTGTGTGGCATGTGATGGGAAGTGCATACCAAGTTTTGACAATCAGATGGTCCGCAGGTTGAAGTTTTTTCACTTCTCCCCACTTGTGTTTGCTCACCAGCTCTGCTTGCTGTCATGCAAGTCTTCCCAAATCTTCATTCAGTGACTTGAACTTATTCACCCACATGTCTGAGGCCTTTAGGTCAGCAGCTTGTAGCTCAAAATCTCTGACGGAGACACCAGGGATGTAACTCAGGTTGGCGCTGTGCACTGCACACTTGTGTGGATGGATGATGAACTTAAAAAGACGAGTGCACTCACAAAATTCTCCAAAGCACACTTTGAATGACTGCAGGAGATTAGATGTGAAGCCCGCTACCTGCTGGAGCTCAAGATGTTGAGCAGGGTCACTTGCTGTGCATGCATCTTTAAACTCTCCCAGTTTTTCAAAGTGTAGTAAACGACCTATTTAAATGTCAGCGATGAAGAGTTTCAGCTTGTTTTCAAATGCAAACACTGCTTGTTGAAGGGATAGACTGTATTTCCAATGCCTTGCATTTTCACATTGAGCTGGTTTGGATGTTCAGTCATGTCCACAGGATAGTAGAACTTCAAGAGCCACTCACGGTAAGCTAGCTCAGGATGCTTGACTTTTTTGATTTCAAGAAAAGTCCGGATTTTGCTCAGACAAGCCACAAAACGGCTGAGCACCTTCCCTCTTGACAACCAATGCACATTGCTGTGCAGAAGCAGACCAAGATAATTATTCCCAACTTCATCCAGCAGTGTTGTTGTTTTTTTTTTTTTGTATTTTTTTCTGAAGTTGGAAATGGAGAGACAGTCAGACAGACTCCCGCATGCGCCCGACTGGGATCCACCTGCCACGCCCATCAGGGGGCGATGCCCTGCCCATCTGGGGTGTCACTCTGTTGCAACCAGAGCCATTCTAGTGCCTGAGGCAGAGGCCACAGAGCCATCCTCAGCACCCTGGCCAACTTTGCTCCAATGGAGCCTTGGCTGCTGAAGGGAAAAAGAGAGACAGAGAAGAAGGAGAGGGGGAGGGGTGAAGAAGCAGATGGGCACTTCTCCTGTGTGCCCTGGCTGGGAATCAAACCCAGGACTCCTGCATGCTAGGCCAATGCTCTACCACTGAGCCAAATGGCCAGGGCCCCAGCAGTGTTTTAAATTGGTGATCATTTAAAGCTCAAGCAACAATAAAGTTGACCACCTGAAAGACCAGAGACATCACCTCACCAAGCTGTTCACCACACATCTGAACACAAAGCACCTCCTGGTGTAGGATGTAGTGAAAACTTAGGATGGGTCTCTTTTCATATTCATGAAAAGCGCTACGAATCCTGTTTTTCCCCACCATGCACAGAGCACCCTCAGTACACACCGAAAAAAGTTTATCCATTGGTAGATTTTTTTCTTTAGCGAACTCCATGAAAGACTTAAATAAATTTCCCCCTCTTGTTGTCCCTTTCAAAGGTAAACCAGCAAGACTTTACTCACGTAGTGTGTCACCAACAGCATACCTTACTGCCGCGGACCAGCGTAGCTCCTAATAACGGTGCGGAATTGAGGAAACACACTTTGTCAGAACAAAATCGATGGGACCGGGAGGACTCCTCAAACTGCCTGGCAGTATCTGAGTGCCTCACAGCCCCAGTTCGCTTTATTATATGGACCTATGCAAATCAAGGACCCTGATACAAAGTTGCACATCAAAGGCTAAGACAGGAACTCTCCCAAGGCAAAAACAGGATACATTAGTAAAATTTACAAACATCTGAAACAAACAACGAGTCAGAGGAAGGGCATGTATATTGCTTCCTGCAACCCAAGGAAGGAAGTCGAGTGGGTGCAAACACTCAGCATCAAAGACAAATATGGAGATGGAAGGGGTAGAACTTAGCCCCCTGCCAAGCCTAGAATCTATAATGGCTTTTTGCCATTAATGGTCCACAACACCTTATAATCACGCTGAACTGGGGGATAAATGGCTTACGTCTGTTGACTCAGCCAAAGTGAGAGAAAAGAATGGTGCTGCACTTATGTCCTTCGCTTGTGTTACCTCAATTTGATTTGCCATCATGATGGTATGATCGTGAACAGTTCTTGCCGACAGAGGCATGTCTTTTATTCATTTGATTATCTTGTCTTTATCTGAATTGTTGTCAAAAAGTTCATTGGCAACTTCAGACATGAATGTTTTGGCATACTCCTCATCTGTGAATGGCTTTCCGTTTCTCACAATTGCTAAAGCACCAGAAAAGCTAGCTGAATTCTAGTCACCTTGTTGGGTCCAAACATGGAGTTGCTGCTGACTAGCTTGCACTCTGCACAGTAGCTCTTGACATGCTTTCTTTCTGCTAACCCTCACTGGATATTTTGATGCAAATGTAGTATGTCGTGTGTTGAAGTGCCACTTTATATTTGACCATTTCATCGAAGCAATTTTATCATTGTATATTAGACACACTGCAGAACGTGCTCTCTCCACAAAGGCGAATTCCTCTGTCCATTCCTGCTGAAAAGTACGATACTCCTCATCTTTCTTTTTTAGCCTTCTTTTTCATCAAAAGAGTTTCTGCAATTAGCTAGCTGACTACTTGGTTAAAAGAAGAGAAGTTTACTTCCTGACCTCACAGCGACCCATGTACGTTACACATTATCCAATAAAAATTTGGTGTTGTCCCAGAGGACAGCTGTGATTGGTTCCAGCCACCCGCAACCATGAAGATGAGCAGTAGGGAATGAATGGATTGTAATACATGAGAATGTTTTATATATTTAATGTTATAATTTTTTTTTATTTAAATAATTTTATTTTTTTAATGGGGTGACATCAATAAATCAGGATACATATATTCAAAGATAACAAGTCCAGGGTATCTTGTCGTTCAATTATGATGCATACCCGTCACCCAAAGTCAGATTGTCCTCTGTCACCTTCTATCTTGTTTTCTTTGTGCCCCTCCCCCTCCCCCTTTCCCTCCCACATTTCCCCCTCCCCCCCGTAACCACCACACTCTTATCAATGTCTCTTAGTTTCACTTTTATGTCCCACCTACGTATGGAATAATGCAGTTCCTGGTTTTTACTGATTTACTTATTTCACTTCGTATCATGTTATCAAGATCCCACCATTTTGCTGTAAATGTTCCGATGTCATCATTTCTTATGGCTGAGTAGTATTCCATAGTGTATATGTGCCACATCTTCTTTATCCAGTCATCAATTGACGGGCTTTTTGGTTGTTTCCATGTCCTGGCCACTGTGAACAATGCTGCAATAAACATGGGGCTGCATGTGTCTTTATGTATCAATGTTTCTGAGTTTTGGGGGTATATACCCAGTAGAGGGATTGCTGGGTCATAAGGTAGTTCTATTTTCAGTTTTTTGAGGAACCACCATACTTTCTTCCATAATGGTTGTACTAATTTACATTCCCGCCAACAGTGTATGAGGGTTCCTTTTTCTCCACAGCCTCTCCAACATTTGCTATTACCTGTCTTGCTAATAATAGCTAATCGAACAGGTGTGAGGTGGTATCTCATTGCTGTTTTGATTTGCATTTCTCTAATAGCTAAAGAAGATGAGCATCTTTTCATATATCTGTTGGCCATTTGTATTTCTTCCTGGGAGAAGTGTCTGTTCATATCCTCTTCCCATTTTTTTATGGGATTGTTTGTTTGTTGTTGAGTTTTATGAGTTCTTTGTATATTTTGGATATTAGGCCCTTATCTGAGCTGTTGTTTGAAAATATCATTTCCCATTTAGTTGACTTTCTGTTTATTTTGTTATCAGTTTCTCTTGCTGAGCAAAAACTTCTTAGTCTGATGTAGTCCCATTCATTAATTTTTGCCTTCACTTCTCTTGCCATTGGAGTCAAATTCATAAAATGCTCTTTAAAACCCAGGTCCATGAGTTGAGTACCTATGTCTTCTTCTATGTACTTAATTGTGTCAGGTCTTATGTTTAGATCTTTGATCCATTTTGAGTTAATTTTTGTACAGGGGGAGAGACTGTAGTCCAGTTTCATTCTTTTGCATGTGGCTTTCCAGTTTTCCCAGCACCATTTATTGAAGAGGCATTCTTTTCTCCATTGTGTGTTCTTGGCCCCTTTATCAAAAATTATTTGACTATATATATGTGGTTTTATTTCTGGACTTTCTATTCTGTTCCATTGGTCTGAGTGTCTATTTTTCTGCCAGTACCATGCTGTTTTGATTGTCGTGGCCCTATAATAGAGTTTGAAGTCAGGTATTGTAATGCCCCCAGCTTCATTCTTTTTCTTTAGGATTGCTTTGGCTATTCGGGGTTTTTTATAGTTCCATATAAATCTGATGATTTTTTGCTCTATTTCTTTAAAAAACGTCATTGGAAGTTTGATGGGAATTGCATGGAATTTGTATATTGCTTTGGGTAATATAGCCATCTTGATTATATTTATTCTTCCTAGCCAAGAACAAGGTATATTCTTCCATCTCATTATATCTTTTTCAATTTCCCTTAACAATGGTTTATAGTTTTCATTATATAAGTCCTTTACATTCTTTGTTATGTTTATTCCTAAGTATTTTATTTTTTTTGTTGCAATCGTGAAGGGGATTATTCTTTTGAGTTCCTTCTCAGTTGTTTCATTGTTGGCATATAGAAAGGCTATTGACTTCTGAATGTTAATTTTGTATCCTGCGACCTTACTGTATTGGCTTATTGTTTCTAGTAGTCTTTTTGTGGATTCTTTGGGGTTTTCGATGTATAGGATCATATCATCTGCAAAAAGTGATACCTTTACTTCTTCTTTTCCGATATGGATGCCTTTTATTTCTTTGTCTTGTCTGATTGCTGTGGCGAGAACCTCTAGTACCACATTAAATAAGAGTGGAGAGAGTGGACAACCCTGTCTTGTTCCTGATTTAAGGGGGAAAGCCTTCAGTTTAGTGCCATTTAACATGATGTTAGCTGATGGTTTATCATATATGGCCTTTATCATGTTGAGATATTTTCCTTCTATACCCATTTTGTTGAGAGTCTTAAACATAAAATTGTGTTGTATTTTATCGAGAGCCTTTTCTGCATCTATTGATAAGATCATGTGGTTTTTGTTCTTTGTTTTGTTGATATGGTGTATTACGTTAACCGTTTTACGTATGTTGAACCATCCTTGAGATTCTGGGATGAATCCCACTTGATCATAATGTATTATTTTTTTAATATGTTGTTGTATTCGATTTGCTAGTATTTTGTTTAGTATTTTAGCATCTGTATTCATTAGAGATATTGGTCTGTAGTTTTCTTTTTTTGTGCCATCCTTGCCTGGTTTTGGTATGAGGGTTATGTTGGCCTCATAAATTGTGTTTGGAAGTATTGCTTCTTCTTCAATTTTTTGGAAGACTTTGAGTAGAATAGGAACCAAGTCTTCTTTGAATGTTTGATAAAATTCGCTGGTATAGCCATCAGGGCCTGGACTTTTATTTTTGGGGAGGTTTTTAATGGTTTTTTCTATTTCTTCTCTACTAATAGGTATGTTTAGGCTTTCTGCTTCTTCTTGACTCAGTCTAGGGAGGTTGTATTTTTCTAGGAATTTATCCATTTCTTCTAGATTGTTGAATTTAGTGGCATAAAGTTTTTCATAGTATTCTACAATAATTCTTTGTATATCTACGGTGTCCATGGTGATTTCTCCTCTTTCATTTTGGATTTTGTTTATATGAGTTCTTTCTCTTTTTTCCTTGGTAAGTCTTGCCAAGGGTTTGTCAATTTTATTGATCTTTTCAAAGAACCAGCTCCTTGTTCTATTAATTTTTTCTATAGTTTTTCTGTTCTCTAATTCATTTATTTCTGCTCTGATTTTTATTATCTCCTTTCTTCGGCTGCTTTTGGGTTGTCTTTGTTCTTCTTTTTCTAGTTCCTTAAGGTGGGAAGTTAAGTGGTTCATTTGGCCTCTCTCTTGTTTGTTCATATATGCCTGAAGTGATATGAACTTCCCTCTTATCACTGCTTTTGCTGCATCCCATAGATTCTGATATGTCGTATTGTCATTTTCATTAGTCTGTATAAATCTTTTGATCTCTGCACTTATTTCTTCTTTGACCCATTCATTTTTTAAAAGTATGTTGTTTAGTTTCCACATTTTTGTGGAATTTTTTTTCTCCTTTTTGCAGTTGAATTCTAGTTTCAAGGCTTTATGATCAGAAAATATGCTTGGTACAACTTCAATTTTTCTGAATTTGCTGATGTTGTTTTTGTGGCCCAACATATGGTCAATTCTTGAGAATGATCCATGTACACTGGAGAAAAATGTATACTCAGTCACTTTGGGATGAAATGTCCTGTAGATGTCTCTCATATCCAGGTGCTCTAGTGTTTTGTTTAAGGCCACTATGTCTTTGTTGATTCTCTGTTTGGATGACCAATCTAGAGCCGTCAGCGGTGTATTGAGGTCTCCAAGTATGATTGTATTTTTGTCAGTTTTTGTTTTAAGGTCAATAAGTAGCTGTCTTATATATTTTGGTGCTCCTTGGTTTGGTGCATATATATTAAGAATTGTTATGTCTTCTTGATTCAGTGTCCCCTTAGACATTATTAAATGGCCATTTTTATCTCTGAGTACTTTTCCTGTCTTGTAGTCAGCATTATCCGATATGAGTATTGCTACACCTGCTTTTTTTTGGATGTTATTTGCTTGGAGTATTGTTTTCCAGCCTTTCACTTTGAATTTGTTTTTATCCTTGTTACTTAGATGAGTTTCCTGTAGGCAGCATATAATTGGATTTTCTTTTTTAATCCATTCTGCTACTCTGTGCCTTTTTATTGGTGAGTTTAATCCATTTACATTTAGTGTAATTATTGATACTTGTGAGTTCCCTATTGCCATTTTATATCTTGCTTTCTGTTAGTTTTGTGTCTTGTTTGATCCTTCTCTTTCGTTTTTCTATCTTTTGTTTTTATTTGGTTGTATTCCATACATCTTTCCTCTGTTGCTATCTTTTTTATCTCATGTGCTTCTGTGGTGGTTTTTTCAATGGTGGTTACCTTTGAGTAATGAAAAGGGTCCCTACCCTGTTCATTGTAGCAAACTATTTTGTGAGTACTTTTGCACTCCATCGTCCTTTGCTACTGTTAATCTCCATCTTCTCCCCCTCTTTCTTTTTGTTGTTTTCACAGTTTAAATTTGGTTTTATTGTGTTCTTCTTGGAGTTTTTACTTTTGGCTTTATTTTTTTTTTGTTCTTTGTATCTGATTGGAGAACCCCCTTTAGTAATTACTGGAGTGGGGGTTTTCTGATGATAAATTCCCACATCTTTTCTGTATCTGTGAATGTTTTTATTTCTCCTTCATATTTGAAGGATAGCTTTGATGGGTATAGTATTTGTGGCTGAAAGTTCCTCTGTTTCAGGACTTTAATATTGGGGTCCACTCTCTTCTAGCTTGTAGAGTTTCTGCTGAGAAATCTGATGTGAATCTAATGGGCCTTCCTTTATATGTTGTATTCTTCTTTTCCCTGGCTGCCTTGAGAATTTTTCTTTGCCATTGGTTTGTGCCAATTTCATTATGATGTGCCTTGGAGTAAGTTTGTTGGGGTTAAGAAAACTCGGAGTTCTGTTTGCTTCATGAATTTGAGGCTTTAGTTCTTTCCACAGGCTTGGGAAGTTCTCATCTATTATTTGTTTGAGTATGTTCTCCATTCCATTTTCTCTCTCTTCTCCCTCTGATATACCTATTATTCTTATGTTATTTTTTCTGATGGAGTCAGATAATTCTTGTAGGGCTATCTCATTTTTTTTAATTTTTGAGTCTCTTTCTTCTTCTCTCTGTTGTGCCTCAAGTTGCTTGTCTTCTATTTCGCTAATCCTCTCTTCTATCTGGCCTGTTCTATTAGCCAAGCTTGTTACCTCATTTTTCAGCTCGTGAATTGAGTTTTTCATCTCTGTTTGATTTGTTTTTATAGTTTCAATTTCCTTGGACATATATTCTTTGTGTTCATTGAGTTGTTTTCTGAGCTCCCTAAATTGCCTTTCTGTGTTTTCTTGTATATCTCAGAGGATTTTTAGTATTTCTATCTTGAATTCTCTGTCATTTAGCTCCAAGGTTTCCAATATATTAAATTTTTTCTCCATAGATTTTTCCTCATCTATCTGTGTTACCTCTCTTTCTTTTGTATCCATGATATTCGATTTTCTCTTCCTTAATGGCATCTGAGGGTGGTTTTGTTGATAGTATTAATGAGATTTAATAAAGAATAAAAAGTTAAAAAAATAAAAAATCAAAAAGAGTTGTTTTTTTTAAAAAAAAATTAATAATGAAATAAAGAAAAATAAAATAATAATTTTTAAAAAAAGGAAATTATTCCCCCCCCCTCCTTTTTTCCTCTCCTCTCCCCCTTTTCTTGAGAAAATCTTGTGCTGAACTGTGAATTATAACAAATAATGCTTGTGATGGAGGTCCTGAATTGGGGAAAAGTAATAAAGGGGCAAAAAAAAAAAGGGGGGGCGGTATGGACCCACAAAAAGCAAATAAGGAAAAAATTTGGGTCAAGAATAAAATGATTTGCTTTTAGGTGTTGGTTGTCTAAGAGTTATGATGAGAGGAATAAGAGGAGAACAGAAAAATGGGGGGACAAATTAAAAAAATACTATTGTATTTAGTGGAACAAGAACTAGATAAAATGGAGAGCCAGGGATGGGAGCACTGCTAGTGAGTTAAAAAGGTGAAGTAAAAACCCCCAAAATGCCACAAACATAAGTTTGAGTCCCAGATAAGATAATTTGTTTGTTATTGATGTTTGAATGAGAGGAGATGTAAAGGAGAAAGGAAGAAACTAATATAGAGGGAGAAAAGAAAGAGAGAGAGAGAAAAAAAGAGGGAACCAGTAAAAGAAGAAAAAAGAAAGGAGAGAGAGAGAGTTAAGGGTTTTGGAGTGCAACCCTCATAGAGAGAAAGGAAGAGGAGAAAAAAGATAATGGGAGATGTAACACTTATGGGTAGTGTAGTTCAAGGAGAGGAGAGAGTAAGACCGGCAGAGAGTTAATCGGCCAAATTGGAGGAGGAAAAAAAGTATCAAGAATGAAGATAAGAGAAACAAACGAACAAATATAATAAAATGGGATAGGTTATAAAGTCTGCAGATTATTCTTGATTTTGAGAGGTTATCTTCTTGCTTTTTCTTTTCTCTCCCTCTTCCTGGTCGGTGACTCTGTACCCCAGGTTCTGCCCATTTGGCACGCTCAGGTAGAGGTTTGCAGTTGATAAGTCTCTATGGCAATGTCATGTATTGTGCTTTAGTCTCGTTGGGAGTCAAGGCTTATTAGCATTCATAGGCTCCGACAGTGAGAGAGTCCGTGTTCCTGGAGCCTTTCTCCTAGTCTTTCCTTCCTCAATTAGTAGCCTGATAATCCAGCTATGGGGTTGTTGCTGCCTCTGCCTGGATAGTAAGAGGTTCAAAGAGCTGGCATCTCCCCACTCTATTCCCACTCAGCACAGGGCTCTGGGTAAGGCTCAGTCAGTCAGAGCTGCTAGCATAATCAGGCGGGCTTTCCGCCCACTCAAAGACCTCTGGCTCTGCCACTCTGTCCGGTAACACAGGCGGGCACCCACTTCCGGGGTGCTTGGAGGAAACTCTCATTCACTATCTGCATGCGCAGACCAGGATATCCAGCCAGTAGTCTCACGCTCTGAGTGAAACCCCCAACCGCATGGAAATTTGCAGCGCTGGAATTCGCTCTCGCTCCATCCCCGTGTGCGGCTTTTGCAAGGCGCTGGGGCAGCCCGAGATTCCGCTTTTGCCCACACAAAGGCCCCTGACTCTGCCCCTCTGTGCGATAACACGGGCGCGCACTGCCGAGGCACTCGGAGGAATCGCTCACTACCTATCTGCGCGCGCACACCAGGATATGAGGCCGGCCGCGTTTCCCTGAGTGAAACCCTCACCAGCACGGAAAATTTCCACCGTTGGAATTAGTTCTCGCTCCCTCCCGTGCGGGGCTTTCCCAGGGCGCTGGGGCTGCCCAGAGATTCTGCTTTCGGCCCACAGAAAGACCTCTGACCCTGCCTCTCTCTGGGGCAACACGGACACCCACTTCTGGGGCTTAGGAAGAGATCTCTCGCCCACTAACTGCGCACCGACCAGGAGAACGGGTAAAATGGCTACCCCGCTTGTATTTCTTTGTTTGGGTTTGGCGCGAGTGTTAGCTTGTATTGCACAGCTTGCCACAGGAACAGTTTTTCCTCCGCTAGGATCTCCGTGCCACAGCCTGCTTCGGCCTTTTGTGCGCGGCCTGGATGTATTCACCCCCTTTGCCCGCCTCAGTTTCTATATTCACAGTTACCAGAGAAAGCCGCCCTGTTTAGGTTAGTGAGGAAGGCGGAGCATTTCTTACTCCCTATTTCCTTTAGGATTTGGTTATATATTTAGCCAATTTTTCACTCGACCATACCTTCGGGTGTATTGTGAAGCATCTGGAGGCTCCAAGTATAGGTTTTTCTGTTTCTGGTTGAAGATCTTGTTGAGTTTTGGGGGAGATTTATCGGTATCGCTTCCTACTCCGCCATTACTCTAACGTCATCTCCTTATTATTTTTTAATTAAAGATTTGTCTGCGAGCTAGATGCAGCCATCAGAAGAACCACATCTGGCTCATGAGCCATCGGTTCCGGAACCCTGATCTAAAGGGAGACAACAAACTTCAGTTTCTCACTGAGTAGATTTCAGAAAGATTTCCTAATGATTCTGGCAGAGGGAAAGGAAGAAAAACCATTGAGAAAGGTGTTTAGAATGTTCACAACAAAGACCCACTTCCAAGAAAAAGACATCAATAAGAGCTTCATTACAAAATGAGAAAGGACATTCTTCTAAGCTTATCAATCTTTAGCTTTGCTGTCTAATGTATAGAGAAAAAAAATTCAACAGAAATCAAGACTTCAAAGAGGTATATTGAAAATACTGGTAATGAAGTAGAAACAAGGGAAATGAATAGAATGACACTGGACGAATATTTAGAACTTCATGGCCCAAATACACAAACTCATTAAAACACTGAAATTAAATATGAAGATTGTATACTGCTCACAAAAATTAGGGGGTATTTTAAAATGAGTATGAAACAATAAAAAAAGCATTTGATTTTTTTTTTATTTAGCAAGAACATCAGAAAGGCAAGCAACAAGTCAAAGAAAGTTGTTTGATTATGCAAATGAGATGCAAAACCAACTTATTTCGTTGGTGAAAATACACTATAAAAAAGGATGAAAGTACTAGAGTATCTGCATGTTCCCTGATCCCCTAATTTCTGTGAGTTGTGTAGAAGGCAAAAAAGGAAAAGAATAAAAAAACAAAAAAGATTACATAAGAAATTTGAGGCAATTTTAAAGTTATAATGTATATATAATTAGAATTTCAGAAGAAAAGAGAGAAATAGAAAATGGATCAGAGAAAAGACTTCAAGTAATAATTGTTGGAAATTTTAAAAAATTAATGACAGAGAAAACAGGTAACAGGATAAATACCAAAAGAAGAAAGAAAGAGAAAAAAATTAAAAAAAAGAAAGAAGAGAAAAAAATTGTATCGTATTTATACTGCATAAAACCAAAGAGAAAAAAAAAGTTATTGAAAGAAATCAGTGAGGCAGGGAAAAGCATCTTACTTACAGAAGAAGAAGAAGAATTTCATTGGACTTCTATCTAAAACCATGCAGAAAATAAGAGGGTAACATAATATATTAAACGTATTGGGGAGATGACGTCAGAGTAATGGCGGGGTAGGAAGCAATACTGATAAATCTCCCCCAAAACTCAACAAGATCTTCAACCAGAAACAGAAAAACCTATCCTTGGAGCCTCCAGATGTTTCGCAATACACCCAAAGGTATGATCGAGTGAAAAATTGGCTAAATATATAACCAAACCCCGAAGGAAATAGGGAGTAAGAAATGCTCTGCCTTCCTCACTAACCTAAACAGGGTGGTTTTCACTGGAAACTGAGAATATAGAAACTAAGGCGGGCAAAGGGGGTGAATAGATCCAGGCCGCGGCACAAACAGCCAAACCAGGCTGTGGCATGGAGATCCAAACCGAGGAAAAACTGTTCCTGTGACAACCCAGGCAATACAGCTAACACTTGCGCCAAACCCAGACAAAGACTGACAAGCGGGGCAGCCATTTTATCTGATCTCCTGGTCGACACGCGCAGATAGTGGGTGAGAGATTCCTTCCAAAGCCCCGGGAGGGTGCGCCCGTGTTACTCCACAGAGAGGCAGAGTCAGAGGCCTTTGTGTGGGCTGAAAGCCTCCTGGCCACCCCAGTGCCCTGGGAGAGCAGCACATGGGCAGGGAGCGAGAGCTAATTCCAACACTGGAACTTTTAAGTGCGGGCGGGAGGTTTCACTCAGAGGGCAAGACTCTGGCCTCACATCCTGGTCTGTGCGCATGGAGAGTGGGCAGGAGACTCCTCCCAGCACCTCGGGAGTGGGAGCCCGTGTTGTCCCATGGAGTAGCAGAGTCGGGGGCCTTTGTTTGGGCCAAGGGCGGAGTCTCAGGCTGCCCCAGCGCCTTGAAAAAGCTGCACACGGGGAGGGAGCGAGAGCCAATTCCAACGCTGGAAGTTTTCAGTGCGGGCGGGGGGTTTCACTCAGAGGGCGAGACTTCTGGTCTAACATCCTGGTCTGCGCACGCAGATAGTGAGCGAGAGTTTCCTCCAAGCGCCCGGGGAGTGGGTGCCTGCCCATGTTACCGGACAGAGTGGCAGAGCCAGAGGTCTTTGAGTGGGCGGAAGCCCCGGCTGATTATGCTAGCGGCTCTGACTGACTGAGCCTTGCCCAGAGCCTTGTGCTGAGTGGGAATAGAGTGGGGAGTTGCCAGCTCTTTAAGCCTCTTACTATCCAGGCAGAGGCAGCAGCAACCCCATAGCTGGATTATCAGGCTACTAATTGAGGAAGGAAAGACTAGGAGAGAGGCTCCAGGAACACGGACTCTTTCACTGTCAGAGCCTATAAATGCTAATGAGCCTCGACTGCCAACGAGATTGAAGCACAATACATGACATCGCCATAGAGACTTATCAACTGCAAACCTCTACCTGAGCGTGCCAAAGGAACAGAACCCAGGGTACAGAGTCACCGACCAGAAAGAGGAAGAGAAAAGAAAAAGTAAGAAGATAACCTCTCAAAATCAAAAATAATCCGCAGACTTTATAACCTATCCCATTTTATTATATTTGTTCGTTTGTTTCTCTTATCTTCATCCTTGATTTTTTTTCCCTCCTCCAATTTGGTCATTTAACTCTCTACTGGTCTTACTCTCTCCTCTCCTTGAACTACACTACTCATAAGTGTTACATCTCCCATTATCTTTTCTTTCCTCTTCCTTTCTCTCTATGAGGGTTGCACTCCAAAACCGTTAACTCTCTCTCTCTCTCCTCTTTTTTCTTTTTTCTTCTTTTAGTGGTTCCCTCTTTTCTCTCTCTCTCTCTCTCTCTCTCTCTCTCTCTTTCTTTTCTTCCTCTATATTAGTTTCTTCCTTTCTCCTTTACATCTCCTCTCATTCAAACCTCAATAACAAACAAATTATTTTATCTGGGACTAAAACTTATGTTTGTGGCATTTTAGGGGGTTTTACTTCACCTTTTCAAACTCACTAGCAGTGCTTCCATCCCTGGCTCTCCATTTTATCAAGCTCTTGTTCCACTAAATACAATAGTAATTTTTTAATTTGTCCCCCCATTTTCCTGTTTCCCTCTTACTCCTCTCATCATAACTCTTAGTCAACCAACACCTAAACGCAAATCATTTTATTCTTGATCCAAATTTTTTCATTATTCGCTTTTTGTGGGTCCATACCCCCCACCTTTTTTTATTTTTTATTTTTATTTTCTCTTGCCCCTTTATTACTTTTCTCCAATTCAGGCCCTCCATTACAGGCATTGTTTGTTCTATTAAATACAATATAATTCACAGTTCACCTCAAGATTTTCTCAAGAAAGAGGGGAGAGGAGAGGAGAGGAAAAAAGGAGGGGGGGAATAATTTCCTTTTTTAAATTATTATTTTATTTCATTTTTCTTTATTTCATTATTAATTTAAAAAAACAACTATTTTTGATTTTTTATTTTAACTTTTTATTTTTTATTAAATTTCATAAATACTATCAAGAAAACCACCGTCAGATGCCATTAAGGAAGAGAAAATTGAATATCATGGATACAAAAGAAAGAGAGGTAACACAGATAGATGAGGAAAAATCTATGGAGAAAAAATTTAATATATTGAAAACCTTGGAGTTAAATGACAGAAAATTCAAGATAGAAATCCTAAAAATACTCAGAAATATACAAGAACACACAGAAAGGCAATTTAGGGAGCTAAGAAAACAACTCAATGAACACAAGGAATATATGTCCAAGGAAATTGAAACTATAAAAACAAATCAAACAGAGATGAAAAACTCAATTCACGAGCTGAAAAATGAGGTAACAAGCTTGGCTAATAGAACAGGCCAGATAGAAGAGAGGATTAGTGAAATAGAAGACAAGCAACTTGAGGCACAACAGAGAGAAGAAGAAAGAGACTCAAAAATTAAAAAAAATGAGATAGCCCTACAAGAATTATCTGACTCCATCAGAAAAAATAACATAAGAATAATAGGTATATCAGAGGGAGAAGAGAGAGAAAATGGAATGGAGAACATACTCAAACAAATAATAGATGAGAACTTCCCAAGCCTGTGGAAAGAACTAAAGCCTCAAATTCATGAAGCAAACAGAACTCCGAGTTTTCTTAACCCCAACAAACTTACTCCAAGGCACATCATAATGAAATTGGCACAAACCAATGGCAAAGAAAAATTCTCAAGGCAGCCAGGGAAAAGAAGAATACAACATATAAAGGAAGGCCCATTAGATTCACATCAGATTTCTCAGCAGAAACTCTACAAGCTAGAAGAGAGTGGACCCCAATATTTAACATCCTGAAAGAGAGGAACTTTCAGCCAAGAATACTATACCCATCAAATCTATCCTTCAAATATGAAGGAGAAATAAAAACATTCACAGATACAGAAAAGATGTGGGAATTTATCATCAGAAAACCCCCACTCCAGGAATTACTAAAGGGGGTTCTCCAATCAGATACAAAGAACAAAAAAAAAATAAAGCCAAATGTAAAAACTCCAAGAAGAACACAATAAAACCAAATTTAAACTGTGACAACAACAAAAAGAAAGGGAGGGGGAGAGGATGAAGATTAACAGTAGCAAAGGACGATGGAGTGCAAAAGTACTCACAAAATAGTTCACTACAATGAACAGGGTAGGAAGCCTTTTCATTACTTACCAGTAACCACCACTGAAAAAACCACCACAGAAGCACATGAGATAAATAAGATAGCAACAGTGGAAAGATGTATGGAATACAACCAAATAAAAACAAAAGATAGAAAAACGAAAGAGAAGGATCAAACAAGACACAAAACTAACAGAAAGCAAGATATAAAATGGCAATAGGGAACTCACAAGTGTCAATAATTACACTAAATGTAAATGGCTTAAACTCACCAATAAAAAGGCACAGAGTAGCAGAATGGATTAAAAAGGAAAATCCAACTGTATGCTGCCTACAGGAAACTCATCTAAGTAACAAGGATAAAAACAAATTCAAAGTGAAAGGCTGGAAAACAATACTCCAAGCAAATAACATCCAAAAAAAAGCAGGCGTAGCAATACTCATATCTGATAATGCTGACTACAAGACAACAAAAGTACTCGGAGACAAAAATGGCCATTTCATGATGGCTAAGGGGACACTGAATCAAGAAGACATAACAATTCTTAATATATATGCACCAAACCAAGGAGCACCAAAATATATAAGACAGCTACTTATTGACCTTAAAACAAAAACTGACAAAAATACAATCATACTTGGAGAACTCAATACACCGCCGACAACTCTAGATCGGTCATCCAAACAGAGAATCAACAAAGATATAGTGGCCTTAAACAAAACACTAGAGCACCTGGATATGATAGACATCTACAGGACATTGCATCCCAAAATGACCGAGTATATATTTTTCTCCAGTGTACATGGATCATTCTCAAGAATTGACCATATGTTGGGCCACAAAAACAACATCAGCAAATTCAGAAAAATCGAAGTTGTACCAAGCATATTTTCTGATCATAAAGCCTTGAAACTAGAATTCAACTGCAAAAAGGAGAAAAAAAATCCCACAAAAATGTGGAAACTAAACAACATACTTTTAAAAAATGAATGGGTCAAAGAAGAAATAAGTGCAGAGATCAAAAGATATATACAGACTAATGAAAATGACAATACGACATATCAGAATCTATGGGATGCAGCAAAAGCAGTGATAAGAGGGAAGTTCATATCACTTCAGGCATATATGAACAAACAAGAGAGAGGCCAAGTGAACCACTTAACTTCACACCTTAAGGAACTAGAAAAAGAGGAACAAAGACAACCCAAAACCAGCCAAAGAAAGGAGATAATAAAAATCAGAGCAGAAATAAATGAAATAGAGAACAGTAAAACTATAGAAAAATTAATAGAACAAAGAGCTGGTTCTTTAAACAGATCAACAAAATTGACAAACCCTTGGCAAGACTTACCAAGGAAAAAAGAGAAAGAACTCATATAAATAAAATCCAAAATGAAAGAGGAGAAATCACCACGGACACCGTAGATATACAAAGAATTATTGTAGAATACTATGAAAAACTTTATGCCACTAAATTCAACAATCTAGAAGAAATGGATAAATTTCTAGAACAATACAACCTTCCTAGACTGAGTCAAGAAGAAGCAGAAAGCATAAACAGACCTATTAGTAGAGAAGAAATAGAAAAAACCATTAAAAACCCCCTCAAAAATAAAAGTCCAGGCCCTGACAGCTATACCAGCAAATTTTATCAAACATTCAAAGAAGACTTGGTTCCTATTCTATTCAAAGTCTTCCAAAAAATTGAAGAAGAAGCAATACTTCCACACACATTTTATGAGGCCAACATAACTTTCATACCAAAACCAGGCAACGATGGCACAAAAAAAGAAAACTACAGACCAATATCTCTAATGAATACAGATGCTAAAATACTAAACAAAATACTAGCAAATCGAATACAGCAACATATTAAAAAAATAATACATCATGATCAAGTGGGATTCATCCCAGAATCTCAAGGATGGTTCAACATACGTAAAACGGTTAACGTAATACACCATATCAACAAAACAAAGAACAAAAACCACATGATCTTATCAATAGACGTAGAAAAGGCTCTCGACAAAATACAACACAATTTTATGTTTAAGATTCTCAACAAAATGGGTATAGAAGGAAAATATCTCAACATGATAAAGGCCATATATGATAAACCATCAGCTAACATCATATTAAATGGCACTAAACTGAAGGCTTTCCTCCTTAAATCAGGAACAAGACAGGATTGTCCACTCTCTCCACTCTTATTTCATGTGGTACTAGAGGTCCTAGCCAAAGCAATTAGACAAGTCAAAGAAATAAAAGGCGTCCACATTGGAAAAGAAGAAGTAAAGGTATCACTTTTTGCAGATGATATGATCCTATACATCGAAAACCCCAAAGAATCCACAAAAAGACTACTAGAAACAATAAGCCAATACAGTAAGGTCGCAGGATACAAAATTAACATTCAGAAGTCAATAGCCTTTCTATATGCCAACAATGAAACAATTGAGAACAAACTCAAAAGAATAATCCTCTTCACGATTGCAACAAAAAAAATAAAATAGGTAGGAATAAACATAACAAAGAATGTAAAGGACTTATATAATGAAAACTATAAACCATTGTTAAGGGTAATCGAAAAAGATATAATGAGATGGAAGAATGTACCTTGTTCTTGGTTAGGAAGAATAAATATAATCAAGATGGCTATATTAACCAAAGCAATATACAAATTTAATGCAATTCCCATCAAACTTCCAATGACATTTTTTAAAGAAATAGAGCAAAAAATCATCAGATTTATATGGAACTATAAAAAACCCCGAATAGCCAAAGCAATCCTAAAGAAAAAGAATGAAGCTGGGGGCATTACAATACCTGACTTTAAGCTATATTATAGGGCCACGACAATCAAAACAGCATGATATTGGCAGAAAAATAGACACTCAGACCAATGGAACAGAATAGAAAGTCCAGAAATAAAACCACATATATATAATCAAATAATTTTTGATAAAGGGGCCAAGAACACACAATGGAGAAAAGAAAGCCTCTTCAATAAATGGTGCTGGGAAAACTGGAAAGCCACATGCAAAAGAATGAAACTGGACTACAGTTTGCCCCCCTGTACAAAAATTAACTCAAAATGGATCAAAGATCTAAACATAAGACCTGACACAATTAAGTACATAGAAGAAGACATAGGTACTCAACTCATGGACCTGGGTTTTAAAGAGCATTTTATGAATTTGACTCCACAGGCAAGAGAATTGAAGGCAAAAATTAATGTATGGGACTACATCAGACTAAGAAGTTTTTGCTCAGTAAGAGAAACTGATAACAAAATAAACAGAAAGCTAACTAAATGCGAAATGATATTTTCAAACAACAGCTCAGATAAGGGCCTAATATCCAAAATATACAAAGAACTCATAAAACTCAACAACAAACAAACAAACAATCCAATAAAAAAATGGGAAGAGGATATGAACAGACACTTCTCCCAGGAAGAAATACAAATGGCCAACAGATATATGAAAAGATGCTCATCTTCTTTAGCTATTAGAGAAATGCAAATCAAAACTGCAATGAGATACCACCTCACACCTGTTCGATTAGCTATTATTAGCAAGACAGGTAATAACAAATGTTGGAGAGGCTATGGAGAAAAAGGAACCCTCATACACTGTTGGTGGGAATGTAAAGTAGCACAATCATTATGAAAGAAAGTATGGTGGTTCCTCAAAAAACTGAAAATAGAACTACCTTATGACCCAGCAATCCCTCTACTGGGTATATACCCCCAAAACTCAGAAACATTGATACGTAAAGACACATGCAGCCCCATGTTTATTGCAGCATTGTTCACAGTGGCCAGGACATGGAAACAACCAAAAAGCCCGTCAATAGATGACTGGATAAAGAAAATGTGGCACATATACACTATGGAATACTACTCAGCCATAAGAAATGATGACATCGGATCATTTACAGCAAAATGGTGGGATCTTGATAACATGATACGAAGCGAAATAAGTAAATCAGAAAAAACCAGGAACTGCATTATTCCATACGTAAGTGGGACATAAAAGTGAAACTAAGAGACATTGATAAGAGTGTGGTGGTTACAGGGGGGAGGGGGGAAGGGGAGAGGGAAAGGGGGAGGGGGAGGGGCACAAAGAAAACTAGATAGAAGGTGACAGAGGACAATCTGACTTTGGGTGATGGGTATGCAACATAATTGAACGACAAGATAACCTGGAATTGTTATCTTTGAATATATGTATCCTGATTTATTGATGTCACCCCATTAAATAAATAAAATTATTATAAAAAAACAAAAAAAAAAGAGAAAAAAGAAAAGGCAATGTCAGCTAAAGAATTTCTTAGACAAAACTGACTTATTTCCTGCAGTTATGTCTTGCATGAAATGCTAAAAGATATTATTTAAGAAAATAATGATATAGGATTTGCATGAAAAACATAAAAGCATCATAAAAGGAATAATTAAATAATTAAAGATAAGTTATGTTATTTTTATTTTTTATTTAAAATATAACTACTTGTTCAAAATAAGAACAAAACAATGTATTGTGTCATTAAGCATATAGAAAAATAAAGTTCATGAAAGCAATATCTTAAGAAAAGATAGTATGGTAAAGTTAGATAGTATGGTAAAATTGCTAATACTGTGGATGAGATACTTGCATTACATATGAGATAGTATAATGTTATTTAAAGGTGAACTTAGATTTATTTAAAATGTCTATTGTAAATTCTAAAGGCACCATTAATATTTTTGAATATAATTGATATGCTAAGAGAGGAAATTAAATAAGATAATATAAATTGCTTACTTAAAATTAGAGAAGGCAGAAAATGAAAGGTACAAAAAATAGTTACAAAAATTGTGGATTTTAATCTAAATGTATAAGTAATTACTTTACCTTTGAATGGCCAAAATACACCATTTAAAAAACAGAATGTTAGAATCAATTTAAAAGCCCAAACTATAAGAACCACTTTAAATATGATTTTGTATCTTCTAAAATAATTTTAATAATTCAGAAAAGGATAGCAAATGAAACATAAAAGTATTAATGAAATGTTAGATAAAAGCATATTTATAATATCCCTGAGTATCACTCCATAGATTATTTATAAACTACAAAGGAGAAGAAGTGTCTTCACAATGGAGAGATCATGGAATTACTCTTGGTACTGCTGAGAGTCTGAGAGTAGAAAGACCCAACATCAACAGAGTCCATCTATGATATCATAGGAGGTACTCACCTTCACTCATGCAGTGGTCTTGTCAAAAATATTTGACCTAAATCAAGTAATAAACATACTTATTAATATAAAATGTGGGTTGTTCTGCAAGACAAAAGGCCTGGATTCTTTTAAAATCAAATATTGAAGACCAGCAGAAGACTCTAGGACTTGTACAAATGGAGGGGACCAATTATAATTCATCAATTTTGGCTAAATCCTCAATGGAGCTAAAAATAGCTATAACAGACATTTTTGCTACAACTGATGAAATCTTTCTTGTTGCATCATATTTTTGAATTAACATAATTTTATTAAGTGTAATATATTATTGTTGAGGAGAAACTGTCCTTGTCTTGGATGATACATGCTGAAGTAGTAAGGACTGAAATATGTTGATGTTTAAAACATTCATTTGGAAAGAAAACTAAGAGGAAATGAAGCAGGTGGATACATTGTTATACACTGGGCAACAAAATTTTTGTTGTATCCACAAAAACACTTGTTTTTAACTAAATCAAGTGTGCTGATCTCAAATCTGACATTAGTTTTTCTCTGTAAGCTACAGGGGTTTTTTTGCAATTCAAGATTTTATATTTTCATTTTATTGTAAAATTTTCAATATTTAGTTTAACATAATGAAGTAGAATGTCTTCTTGGGCATCATCGTTGTAAAAATGTAATAATTTATACAATGCAGTAAATACACTAATACACTAAAAGATATGAATGCATCAGAATTTGTCTACAATTTTGAAATAGAACATATTAAAACACTTATTTTAATCATAAAATTTGTGCAAAATTTATTTAAATTCTATTCAGGCAAAAATGTGCATTTGTAGCTCTTGCATTTGTGTACTTGTTGAGGACAATCTTGTTTGATGCCCCAGCAGTAGTCTGCTCAATGCTAACAGCTCTAAGAATTTTGGGAAACTTATCAAGGTGACTGTTCAGAAAGTGAATCTTAATGTTCATGTTATATCCAATGTTGCAGAAAGCCAACAGCATCCTTTGAACCAGAAGTTCATAGTTTTCTGCTTTTTTGTTGCCAAGGAAGTTCTTTGTAACTGCCATAAAAGACTTCCATGCCTTTTTTTCCTCCTTATTCATCTTCCTGGCAAATTCTTCAGCATGTATAAGGGTTCGAATTTGAGGTCCATCAAATTCACCTGCTTTTATCTTCTTGAAAGACAAGGCAGGAAAAGCAGAAATAATACGTTGAAAGCATTCACTTTCTCTATTCAAAGCCTGAACAAACTACTTCATTAAGCCAAGTTTGATGTGAAGTAGGGGAAAAATGATCCTGTCTCGATTAACTACAGGTTCATTCACAATATTTTGCATCCCTACTTCCAGAGCTTCACGTTTCAGCCACTCTTTCTGTGTCCAGTGTTTCTCCCGAGCTCTCTGTCCCACAAACACAGAAAGCAAGGATACTTCATGAAACCTCTCTGTTGTCCTAGCAGGAAATTTACCATCTTAAGATCCATAGAAATGATCCAATTTTGCTACTCATACTTCAGAAAGTCAAGGACAATATTTATGTCATTCTTACTAAGTCATTCAATTCAGGTTGGGTAAACTGCTGAGGGGTTAATGACTGCTTGGCATCAGAAGAATACCCTTCAGATTCTACAACCATTTTCTCATGCATCTTATCAAAATACACTTGATCACCATGTTCACTTTCTTCATCCTTAGAAGAAATAAAACCATTAAAAACTGGAACCAGGAGTGTCTCAGAGTGTGTGATATGTCGTATTGCTGAAGGAATATTAGGATATGCGATCTTATGTCATTTTTTCTTGCCGATGCCATTTGTATGGGTCAGACAGAAATAACAATCATGGCGGTGGTCCTTAGGTTCATGCCAAACCATGGGAATACCAAAAGGTATTCTTTTGCATTTTATTTTGTCCAGTCACAAAACATTTTCTCAAAATTATGACATACAATATGAGGAGCCCAATTCTTGTCTTGATCTCCATGGGGAACATAAAAATAGGCAATATATGCACGTGTCACAAATGATGAAATATTGCACCTTTGACATTGAAGTGTGTAACAGCTACATATATAACAGAATGTGTTAGGACTATTCTTACATTTACGCTTACTCAAAGAAGCCATGATTCAATCTTAAAATAATAGGGTGTTTTATCAGAAAATAATTTTTTACATTTTAAAGCAACTACAATTATGTAAAAGTGATGTTTGTAAAACATTAATTGCCTTGTGGTTATGTTCAATTCAAGAGTTGTTGCCCTTTCACTGCAATTTAAAAACCAATGCATGCCATTAACTGTAACAAAAAGAAATTAAAATTGCATAAAAACTAGAGCATGCACCAAAAAACAGATTTCAGATTTGGAATCAGAGATGCAGAATTATATAGAAACAGTTCTAAAACTTCATGCAACAGAAAATGAAAAAAAAAATGTTCCCCAGTGAATTGGTCAGTGTTAGTGATGGATATACAAGTGTTCATTTTAATATGTTCATTCTACTTTTCTGAACATTTGAAATATTTCAAAATAAAGAAAGAAATTTAAAAGTTAGAAACAGACCCCTAAATAGAAGCATGTTTTTATCTTTGAAAACTGATTTCTCATTTAAATGAATTTGACACAGGTCCAAACTAGTTATCAAAGCATGAGCCTTTTAAAGGGTACCATTAATTGATATTCAGAGCTGTAATAGTAACTATTAATAGTGAAGTGGCTATATTATGAGCAACTTCCCTTTTTACCAGGTATCTAATCTATATTATTTCAAGTATTTTTTTATTGAAAACATTAAGGTTTCATGTAATGGTATAAATTTTGCCCTTGGATTTAGAAGCTCTAACAAAATAGATGTAAAAGAATACAATATTGTCAGAATCAACCATTTAACAGCAGGATACAGGCATCATAAAATTAGTATTTTCATCTAATCATTCTAGTGTCATCTGCTAATTTCAAAGAGATCTTGTACACAGACGTTACTTTTCAAACCATCCTTACATGAACTCTAAATTCATACTGAGCCTTGTAACAACATTTGTAATCAGTCAAAGTTCTGAAAAAAATAATTCTTACTTCTGCAAAAAAAAATGAGGAGAATCATGTCTTGTTTACTTCGAATCCATTTTCACAAAGAAAGTAAATACTATGCAAAACAGATGTTATTTGCCTTGGCTCTTATGACTGGGACCACTTCCAAAGGATAAGTGATTTCAAATTGTTAAAATAGCACTCATTTAATGAAATATTGTCAGAATGTATTTCTTTTATCTCTTCACTTTCCATTCTCATAAGCATTAAATAAAAAGGCTTTGTGGTAGAGCATAGGCCTGGCATGCAGGAGTCCCGGGTTAGCGCCCATCTGCTTCTTCACCCCTCCCCCTCTTCTTCCTCTCTGTCTCTCTCTTCCTCTCCCGCAGCCGAGGCTCCATTGGAGCAAAAGTGGCCCAGGCTCTGAGGTTGGCTCTTTGGCCTCTGCTTCAGGCACTAGAATGGCTATGATTGAGGCAGAGCAGTGCCCCAAGATGGGCAGAGCATCACCCCCTCCCTGGTGGGCATGCTGGTTGGATCCCAGTTAAGCGCATACGGGAGTCTGTCTGACTGCTTCCCCATTTCCAACTAAGGAAAAATACAAAAAAAAAAAAAAAGGCTTTGTGATACAAAAAAATGTGTGCAGTTTTTTAAGTGTATTATGATGGTAAAGGTTAAATTTTTCTGACAGTCTCTCAAATATTTCTTTTTCTAATTGCAGCCTACAAAAATGAGTGCATCACTTTTTTTGAATTCATAATGTCTATCACTTTATCAAGTGCTTAATAAAGATGCATTATTAAAAATGAGGTATGTATATAGAATACTTTTCTTAATAGACTGTACCTCTTTCTTTTAATCTCCTTATGAGAAAAATTTCTCTTGATTGGTTCACAATTCCTTCAATTTCTCCTTCAATAAATATATATCAAAATCCTACTACATTTTAGATCCTATTTTAGCTTCTGAATTTACAAAAATTGCTAAGGCTTGTTATGTTCCCTTTAGGGAATTTTAAATCTATGGGAAAATACATGAAAACAGATAATAAAAAAACATTATTTTATAATAGTGATAAAGGACTTATTTGCAAAAAGTTGTAAGAACGAAATAATAAGTGATAATGTTTGTCCTCATTCCAAATGGTTGGTTTATTCTTTTGTATAAGAAAAGAAATGATTATTAAGGCAAGATCAGATAGACCTTAAAATATATAGCTCTTAATTAATAAAAATAACTAAATGGTTGCTACTAAAGATAAGTAGTAGACATTGAAAATAGTTGAGAAAATAAGAATCTAAAAAATGATTACTGACTCTATCACTTGGTATACTACCCTTATCTCAATTAACCTGTTATTTTTTTCTATTTTTGCAAACAAAGTCTTTTATTAAAAATTTATGTTAAATATTGTGTTTGAAACTTCTGAAATCTTTTCAGTCTTGCATTTACTTGAAAATGAGATACTTTTTCTATTTTATTTAATTGTGTCAATATTACTATACTAGTGAGTCAGTTTTTATACTATAAAGCAGAATCTCCTATCATTAACAGCTTTTAAGACCTGAGAAAACATAAAGTATTCTCATTATAAAGATCTACATTTATTAGATAAAAATAATGTGACAGTAACCTTAACATGAACTAGATACTCAAAAGAATATATTTTAAAGCTTGGATAATAAGGAAATTTTGGGGCCAAAATCCTGGGTTGTAGAAGAGAGCTTTTAGTCATTAAAAACTTTAAACATTTACCTGACCAGGCGGTGGCGCAGTGGATAGAGTGTCGGACTGGGATGCGGAAGGGCCCAGGTTCGAGACCTCAGGATAGCCAGCTTGAGCATGGGCTCATCTGGCTTGACCAAAAAAGCTCACCAGCTTGGACCCAAGGTCATGGGCTTGAGTAGGGGGTTACTCAGTCTGCTGAAGGCCCGCGGTCAAGGCACATATGAGAAAGCAATCAATGAACAACTATGGTTTCTCAACAAAAAACTGATGATTGATGCTTCTCATCTCTCTCCGTTCATGTCTGTCTGTCCCTCTCTATCCCTCTATCTGACTCTCTCTGTCCCTGTAAAATAAATAAAAAAGAAATAATTAAAAAAAAAACTTTAAACATTTCAGGAAAGAAAATCAATTATACTTCTTAATGATTCTGCGGGAATGAAGGTGCTCAACTTCTACCATTGCTTTTAGAATTTTGTTTTTTTGCTTAGAGAATGAGATATTCATAACTCATCAGAAGACAATTGTATAGGCAGTAGTCACAGCCACCATCACAGCTGCCTGGCCAACGCAGGTTTGCATTTGATTCCGACAGACAGTAAGGAATCAACAGAGCCAAGAACTGATGGTCCATTTTTCTTTAATTCTAGCTCACACCCAGTGGGCAAGAAAATACACACAGAGGGAAACACTTCCCTTTCCATTTAGGACTCCCAAAGCCACTGACTTATCCGAGTTTTCCTAGAATCAAAGGCTTTCACCTCACCAGTCTTATTCACCTCTGTTCCCCATCTCCTTCTCCTTCGTAAACTGGCTTCTCCTTCCCCCATTACCATTTTGGCTGCCTTTTCCCCTCCATGTGGCCTCTCTCTCTCCTGCTATTGCATGGGCTCCTCCTCTCTACAAGAATGTGGCCACTCTCCTCCAAAATGGCCTCCTAGCTCCTCCTTTTAAATCCTTTTGGCACAAAGACCCTCCTCTATTACACATTAGCATCACCAAGCCCCTTCTCAAGCAAGAAGGGCATTAATATTATCACCTGGGCGACAGGCAGTGCCATCTTTAACAAAAAGAGTGAACAAAACCAGAAATATAGATTTTACAACTCATTTGCCCAACAATAATATTCACACTTGTTTGGAATTCCATGACCACATGCTAACTCAGGAACCTTAATTTTAGTAGTTTAACTCTTCTAGCCAATACTAATTATTTTCAAATCTACTCTCTAGCTACAGATTATTTCAAGAACCAAAATCCATGAGTCCATGAATTCCATTTGACAACTCTAATTGCCTATCATACAGTTATCTAAACTCAAGTGAACAATTTTATCAAGAAGTATCAGTTGCAAGAAACAGAAGCTAACTTTAAGATCATTTAAATATACAGTAAACAATGCTGCAATAAACATGAGGGTGCATATCTTCTTTTGAATCAACGATTTGGAATTCTTAGGATATATTCCTAATAGTGGAATAGCTGGGTCAAAAGGCAGTTACATTTTTAATTATTATTATTACTTTTTTTACAGAGACAGAGAAAAGGATAGACAGGGACAGACAGACAGGAACGGAGAGATGAGAAGCATCAATCATTAGTTTTCCGTTGCTCATTGCGACACCATAGTTGTTCATTGATTGCTTTCTCATAAGTGCCTTGACCGCAGGCATTCAGCAGACTGAGTAACCCCTTGCTTGAGCCAGCAAACTTGGGTCCAAGCTGGTGAGCTTTTGCTCAAACCAGATGAGCCTGTGCTCAAGCTGGTGACCTCGGGGTTTCGAACCTGGGTCCGCGGCATCCCAGTCCGACGCTCTATCCACTGCGCAACCACCTGGTCAGGCACATTTTTAATTTTTTGAGGAAACGCCATACTTTTTTCCATAGTGGCTGCACCAGTCTGTTTTCCCACCAGCCGTGCAGAAGGATTTCCTTTTCTCCACATGCTCACCAGCACTTATTGTATGTTGATTTGTTAATGAGAGCCATTCTGACTAGTGTGAGGTCATATCTCATTGTGGTTTTTAATTTGCATTTCCATGATGATTTGTGACTTTGAAAATTATTCATATGCCTACTGACCATCTGTATGTCCTCTTTAAAGAAGTGTCTGTTCAGTTCTATTGCCCATTTTTAAATTGGATTGTTTACCTTCCTGGTGTTGAGTTTTAGAAGTTTTTTATAAATTTTGGTTATTAACCCTTTATCAGACATATTGACAAATATATTCTTAAAAAAATAACCCATTGTGTGGGTTGTCTTTTTAATTTGTTAATGGTGTCTTTTGCTGTGCAAAAGCTTTTTAGTTTGATATAGTCCCAGAGGACAGCAGTCAGAGGGAAGGGGGATGAGGGGATGGGATCAGAGAAGGTGAAGGGATTAGTGAAACTATATATAACACAGAGATACAGATAACAGGACAGCAAATTCCAGAGGAAAGGGGGAGGGAATTAAGGGGACGGGGGCAAAAGGGATATAAATAGGGACACAGGGATCGGCGGTGGGGTTGTTATATTCAGTGGGACACTTGAATCCATGTTAACACAATAAATTTAAATGAATAAAAATAAAATATCCAGTAAAATTTTTGAAAGGATGGAAGACTTTTATGACTGACATCTAGCTAGGTAAAGTTACTAAAGTAGTTGTGTAGCATGGTTGAAGGATTCCTCTGCCACTGTAACTGAGCACTAAACACCAGGCAATAGTTTTGTACTGGGCAACTGACCTGACGGTTTTACCCTACTATGAATACTACTACTACTACTACTACTACTACTACTACTATTGTTACTATTAATACCACCAGTGCTGTGACCATTGCTACTAGTCATAATAGTACTACATCTGCAAAAACAAAGAAAGAGACAGAAAAACAGAGAGAGAGAGAAACTGATCAACCACACTGCTGGTTGTTTGTGTCATCCGCTATAGAACAAAGTTCATTGCTTAAAAAAAAAAAAAATTATTGGAGCCAGTATCACATATTGGCTCCCTGTCCTTTTTCAAGTGGAGAAATAGATTTTTTCTCTAAGTGCCATCACCTCCCACGTACTCACTTAAGCTGCAAAGTTGGAACCCATCTTTGGCTATTAATTCCCCCACTTTCAATCATCCTTGGTCCTATATATCAATCTTCTTATTATCTCTGAATAATTCTACCTTCTGACTTTCCAACCTTCTGTTATTGTTATAATTCAGGTCTCATAATTTGACTTTGGATGACTATGACCATGTATTAGTTTATCTCCCTGCCTCCAGTCATATCTCAGCAATCCATTCTCCACAAGATGAGAATCCTCTTTCTAGAATGAAAATCTTTTGCAATTTTCTCACATGTTCTAATCATTTTGTTTCTCTACTGGTTTCACTACAGAGATTAAAGAACCTAGAAAGTCTATACTCAAACCATTGTTACCTGGATCCTACTTGTCTCTCCAACTCTAAGTGTCACTAGTGTCACCAGCTCATGCAAATTACCGTCAATAACATTACTACCATTATCATCAATATTACTGTTACAGACATATATGTAAGTTCAAAACTTATGGAAGTACCTACAGTTCCATTATCACCATGGATATAACTATTACAAAATATTATGAAGCTATATTTAGATGTTTTTAATGACAAAATTAAAAATAATAATCAAAATAAAGTAAATCAGATAACTTTCTCAGTTCCATTAGTTTCTGGGAGGAGATCAGTGATTGTAGAAGGCTTAAGTAGTAAACTAGAGAATTCAGAAAAAAATAATCCTGATTTGCTTTGATAGGGGGATAGGCATTCTATATTTTCTATATTATTTGTTTGTTTTACTTTTAATTAGAAATAACCAATAAAATGCTAAATCATCTTGCATCTGATCTTGAAAAAAATAAACTTAAAAATTAGTTAATAAATAAAACTCAGCACTGTGGATGGTTTTGTTGTATAGAGAACCAATTATTTTTTATTTTTTTAAAGTTGGAAATGGGGAGGCAGTCAGATAGACTCCCGCATGAGCCTGACCGGGATCCACCCGGCATGCCTACCAGGGGGCGATGCTCTGCCCATCTGGGGCGCCGCTGTGTTGCAATCAGAACCATTCTAGCGCCTGAGGCAGAAGCCACAGAGCCATCCTCAGAGCCCGGGCCAACTTTGCTCCAATGGAGCCTTAGCTGCGGGAGGGGAAGAGAGAGACAGAGAGGAAGGAGAGGGGGAGGGGTGGAGAAGCAGATGGGCACTTCTCCTGTGTGCCCTGGCCGGGAATCGAACCCAGGGCTCCTGCACACCAGGCCAACGCTCTACCACTGAGCCAATTTTGGATTCCCAGATTTACCACTTACCAGTAATCTTAGAACATCAATTGTCAGAAAATTGTGTATCAATGCTTTTCTCAAAAAAAAAATAAAGTAAAATTATGTAGACATACAATATAGTGTTAGATTAACAGAATCTCAGTAATTGATAGTGCCTTTATTTTCTCTGTATCCAGGCACTAAAATTTAATATAAAATTAAAATATTGTAAGTATTATTGTTTTATATAATCAGTATGCACTTAGACTTAATAGATACCTATGCCTTCTGTTGCTCTTCATTAAATTCTATGTGTTTGACTTTTCATCTGCAATATTGTTCTCTTGCCTAAAGAGCACACTTTAGTATTTCCTTTTGTGAAATTAAAATATTATAAGTATTATTGTTTTATACCATCAGTATGCACTTACACTTAGTAGATACATATGCCTTCTGTTGCTCTTCATTAAATCCTATATCTTTGACTTTCCATCTGCAATATTGTTTTCTTGCCTAAAGAGCTTGCGTTAGTATTTCCTTTTGTGAACCTAAGCTGCCTCTAAAAATAGTCTCAAAAAAAAAAGAATGAGGGACTAAAATGTTGAAGGAATGCATAAAAAAAGACATGACATGTCCCTTCATTGACTTAATTTAAAATTAGCAGATGAGAGGATTTTCATGAGGCCATCTCTCCAAGGCAGATTGTGGAGATTTTTTTTTTTTTTTTTTTTTGGTGTTAGTTCCTTGAGAGGAGGGTTCTTCCATTGGCTGCCTGGGGAGCAGAAATAGGAGGAGTGCCATCATGCATCCAGCTGCCTCTTCTCTGGGAGCAGAAATGTGAACAAGGAGTAAAGAAATTAATCATTTCTTGCTAACTTTCACCAGCTCAGAATCCTGTTGCTGTCCATAAGTATTTATCATTCAATTTCTTCAAAAAAAAGTAATTTGTGTCTCTGTGAATTGGGGAGAAAGAGGAAGAAAACAAGAGGTAGAATGACTCCTGCATAAGACAAAGACCTCCTGGTCCAAATCTGATGATTAGTGATCAGTTTTACTCTAATCTTCTCTTTAGAGTTCTAATTCTCTATAAGCTTTTTACTATCCCATAAATAAAATTCTGTTGCTTTTGTTTTCTTCTTTCTGCCTGTACCACATGCTTCTTCTCAAAACAATTTCAGAAAAATATTCCTTGAATCCTCTCAAACATTGTATTTCATCATTGACGTCTTTCGATTTTTCAAGTATCTTTTGGTCTTCTTTTCTAAATCTGGTGACAAATAGATTTTATGATAGACACTATTTGCAATAGATTGTAATGGTTGTTTGAAGGGCTGTGCAGAGAGGGGTTTTACAGACAATTCCAGCTTAGCTGAAAAGGGTTCTGGAGTTCATCAGTGATATTTACAGTGGGCAAGGGGGGTTCTGGTGCAAATGCTGTGTGTTTGCAGATATTAATAGAAACATTTCACTCCAGACCACAAATACTTCTCAGTTTAACTTTTCCCTGTTTTTTAACCCTCATTTATGACACTGACTCAATTGTTTAAGTGGCAACAACTTTATCACAAAATGGAAAGCCATGATATTACCTTATCTACAAGACAATTGCACCATGTAGAAAACATAGGAATATACCTCACAATGAATTCCATAAGATATTGTGAAAATCAAATGAGATAATATGTATAAAAATGAAATGAAAACTTCCATCTTGAAAAATTATTATATTCTTTTAAAGGCAAAAGCATGTTATTAACCTTTATTTTTCACTAAGTAGTACCTAGAAGAAAGCTTTGCATAAAATAAATATCAAATAAATGTTTTTTAATTGAGAATTCACTCTTTCCATTATACCCTTTTCTGATTATTCTGATATGAAGATTCATTATGTTTGATATGGTAGGTGGGGATGGATGTTGTGTGTATTTGTGTGTGCTGTGTGCATGTGTGTCTGAAGCAGTGGAGGGCTATAACTTCACTAGGCTAAAATCAATAAATTATCACCTGACCAGGCAGTGGTGCAGTGGATAGAGCATCGGACCGGGATGCGGAGGACTCACGTTCAAAACCCCAAGGTCACCAGTTTGAGCGCGGGCTCATCTGGTTTAAGCAATGCCCATCAACTTGAGCCCAAGGTCGCTGGCTCGAGCAAGAAGTCACTTGATCTGCTGTAGTCACTTGATCAAGGCACATTTCTGCAACAAAGAGTTGATGTTTCTCATCTCTTTCCCTTCCTGTCTGTCTATCTCTATCTGTCCCCCTCTCTGTCTCTCTTTGTCTCTCTGTCACACACACACACAAAAAAATCAATAAGTTATCATTTTTGAAAAGTCTCACATAATTGAGAACGGGTTTTGACATTTCTCTTCCGCAGTATAACATTATAGGAAAGAATTGTGTGTCTTCTTATCAAGCAAATTATTTATTTAAATTTGTATTTATTGAGAGAGCAGGAGACAAGAACATTGATTCGCTTGTTCATGTGCCCCAACTAGGGATCGAATCAGCAATTTCTCAGCACTGGGATGATGCTCTAACCAACTGAGCCATCCAGCCAAAGCCTTATCTAGCAAATGATTTAATAAAATGTCCTGCAATGTAAACATAAGATAAATAATAATTAATGTTGCTGAATTAGCCTGATGAAATATTTCCTAAATAGCATTCCATAGACTATAAAATATGCCATGTTCTAAAGTTAAAAATAAAAGCTACTAGTTCATTAATCCTCCACATTTTTTTTTATCTTAAGTAAAATGGTTGTCAGGACCATTAACCTATTTGGCAGAGTTCTGCTTCAATATTTGCCAGCTTCTATATCTGGATTTGTTGTAAAGCTACACTCATTCTACCAACTTTATAGCATTTCTACCACAATGCTCACCTTAGGACTTATGATATAATATTAAAATGATAAAAACAGAGTGACGTCACGGAAATGGCGCCGTGAGAAGCGCGTCCGACAGCTCTCCCCTAAATCACAACAAATTTATCAACTAGAAACAGAAAAATTTATCCTCGGAGCATTCCGGAGTTCCACACAAACTGAAAGCAAAAGGACTGTTATCACTTGAATCTGAGAGACGAGGGTGTGGAGGAATCTACCGCAGCGATGCTTATTCAAGCCGCCAGGGAGTGCGCCCGCGGTGAGTCAGCCCATATACTTGGGAACCGCAAGCCGCCGCGAGCGGCCGACTGCGAGCCGCCGCGAGCCCGCGAGCTGCCGCGAACCCCCGCGAACCCCGGCAAACCGCCACCGCGAGCGGCCGCCACGAGCCCCCGCGCATGCGCCCGGTCCGGTTGAGCACTGCTGACGTTCTCAGCGGCCCGCACACTGCGAGTGGGGGTCGCCGGCCACCGGTGCCCTGAGCGCCCCATTTGCGGGCGTGCCTTGGGCATTCCACGCGCCCAGGGCGCCCTACTGGCCCGCACACCCAGGGGGCTCCATTATCCTGCGCCTGGTGCGGTCCAGCTGCCAGCGGCGGGGCAAGCGGGAGAGGCTTGGGAGATTCTCTCCGTGGGCGGGGCACCTCACCCAGCCATTCAAGCTAACAATCAAGCGTTGGGGGAGGGGTGCGCGCAGGCAGCCTAAAATACCTTCGGAAACACAGCTGCGACCCAATCACTGAAATTAGCTTAACCCATAAAATCTGCGCACCCTCGGTTCTAATTGATAAGATCTCTCTCAGTTCAGCGATCCAAGACAAGAGGCGTGATATTTTTTAGTGCCTCTCGCTAAAGGGGCGGGGGCAACTTCTGATTGATAGAGCCTCCATATTCAGGGATAAACGCTAACAAGAAGGACTTGGCAGATAATAAGGTCTATACTACACTAGTCGTAAGCAGAGACTAGTGCCTCTTCTTCCCTGCAAAAACAGGCTACAAAGTGTGGAAAGCCTGGGTTGAGAGGTCCAACTAAATGATAGGCGCTGAACAGTCACCTTGACAACAATTGACTCCCACCCCCGCCTGACTACACTGGAGGCCCTGACTCTCAGAGCCTTTCCCAAAGCCTTGCACTGAGTGGGGATAGAGTGGGGATTTCCCAGCTCTTTGAGCCTCTTCCTCCCCAGGCAGAAGCAGTTGCAGCCTTATAGCTGGATCACCAGGCTGCTAATTCAGAAAGGGGGGACTAGGAGAGAGAATCCAGGAAAGCAAACTCTCTCATCGTTGGACCCTGCAAACGCCAACAAGCCTTTACTTCCAGCAAGACTAAAGCCAATTATATGCCAAGGCACATCATAATAAAGATGACACAAACCAATGACAAAGAAAAAATTCTCAAGGCAGCCAGGGAAAAGAAGAGTACAACATATAAAGGAAGGCCTATTAGATTATCATCAGATTTCTCAGCAGAAACTCTACAAGCTAGAAGAGAGTGGACTCCAATATTTAAAGCCCTGAAAGAGAGGAACTTTCAGCCAAGAATACTATACCCATCAAAGCTATCCTTCAAGTATGAAGGAGATATAAAAACATTCACAAATACAGAAAAGATGAGAGAATTTATCAACAGAAAGCCCCCACTCCAGGAAATACTAAGGGGGGTTTTCCAACCAGATTCAAAGAACAAAAGAAAACAACACCACAAGTAACAGCTCCACCAAGAACACAATAAAACCAAACTTAAACTGTGACAACAAAGGAAAAAAAGGGGGGAGAGGATGGAGATTAACAGTAGCAAAGGATGATGAAGTGCAGAAATACTTATAGGATAGGGTACTACAATGAATATGGTAGGTACCCTTTTCATTACTTAATGGTAACCACCCTTAAAAAAACCACCACAAAAACACTTGACTTAAAAAAGGTAGCAACAGAGGAAAGAAGTATGGAACACAAACAAACAAAAACAAATGATAGAAAAACAAAAGAGAAGAATCAAACTAGATACAAAACTAACAGAAAGCAATTTATAAAATGGCAGTAGGGAACCCACAAGTGTCAATAATTACACTAAATGTAAATGGATTAAACTTACCAATAAAAAGACACAGAGTAGCAGAATGGATTAAAAAAGAAAATCCAACTATATGCTGCCTACAAGAAACACATCTAAGCAACAAGGATAAAAACAAATTCAAAGTGAAAGGCTGGAAAACAATACTCCAAGCAAACAACACCCAAAAAAAAGCAGGTGTAGCAATACTCATATCTAATAATGCTGACTACAAGACAGAAAAAGTACTCAGAGACAAAAATGGTCATTTCATAATGATTAAGGGGAAGTTGAATCAAGAAGACATAACAATCCTTAATATATATGCACCAAACCAAGGAGCACCAAAATATATAAGACAGCTACTTATTGACCTTAAAACAAAAACTAACAAAAATACAATCATACTTGGAGACCTCAATACACCACTGACGGCTCTAGATCGGTCATCCAAACAGAGAATCAATAAAGATATAGTGGCCTTAAACGAAATACTAGAACACCTGGATATGATAGACATCTACAGGACACTTCATCCCAAAGTGACAGAGTATACATTTTTCTCTAGTGTACATGGAACATTCTCAAGAATTGACCATATGTTGGGCCACAAAGACAATATCAGCAAATTTAGAAAAATTGAAATTGTACCAAGCATATTTTCTGATCATAAAGCCTTGAAACTAGAATTCAACTGCAAAAAAGAGGGGGAAAAACCCACAAAAATGTGGAAACTAAACAACATACTTCTAAAAAATGAATGGGTCAAAGAAGAAATAAGTGCAGAAATCAAAAGATATATACAGACAAATGAAAATGAAAATACGACATATCAGAATCTCTGGGATGCAGCAAAAGCAGTAATAAGAGGAAAGTTCATATCACTTCAGGCCTATATGAACAAACAAGAGAGAGCCGAAGTAAACCACTTAAGTTCACACCTTAAGGAACTAGAAAAAGAAGAACAAAGACAACCCAAAACCAGCCGAAGAAAGGAGATAATAAAAATCAGAGCAGAAATAAATGAAATAGAGAACAGAAAAACTATAGAAAAAATCAATAAAACAAGGAGCTGGTTCTTTGAAAAGATCAACAAAATTGACAAACCCTTGGCAAGACTCACCAAGGAAAAAAGGCACAGGACTCAAATAAATAAAATCCAAAATGAAAGAGGAGAGATCACCACAGACATCATAGAAATACAAAGAATTATTGTAGAATACTATGAGAAATTATATGCCACCAAATACAACAACCTAGAAGAAATGGATAAATTCCTAGAACAATACAACCTTCCTAGACTGAGTCATGAAGAAGCAGAAAGCCTAAACAGACCAATCAGCAGGGAGGAAATAGAAAAAACTATTAAAAATCTCCCCAAAAATAAAAGTCCAGGCCCAGACGGTTATACTAGTGAATTCTATCAAACATTCAAAGAAGACTTGGTTCCTATTCTACTCAAAGTCTTCCAAAAAATTGAAGAAGAAGCAATACTTCCAAACACATTTTATGAGGCCAACATAACCCTCATACCAAAACCTGGCAAGGATGGCACAAAGAAAGAAAACTACAGACCAATATCTCTAATGAATACAGATGCTAAAATACTAAACAAAATACTGGCAAACCGAATACAACAACATATTAAAAAAATAATACATCATGATCAAGTGGGATTCATCCCAGAATCACAAGGATGGTTCAACATACGCAAAACGGTTAACGTAATACACCATATCAACAAAACAAAGAACAAAAACCACATGATCTTATCAATAGATGCAGAAAAGGCTTTTGATAAAATACAACACAATTTTATGTTTAAGACTCTCAACAAAATGGGTATAGAAGGAAAATATCTCAACATGATAAAGGCTATATATGATAAACCATCAGCCAACATCCTATTAAACGGCATAAAACTGAGGACTTTCTACCTTAAATCAGGAACAAGACAGGGTTGTCCACTCTCTCCACTCTTATTCAACGTTGTGCTAGAAGTTCTGGCCAGAGCAATCAGACAAGACAAAGAAATAAAAGGCATCCATATCGGAAAAGAAGAAGTAAAGCTATCACTTTTTGCTGATGATATGATCCTATACATCGAAAACCCGAAGGACTCCACAAAAAGATTATTAGAAACAATAAACCAATACAGTAAGGTCGCAGGATACAAAATTAACATACAAAAGTCCATAGCCTTTCTATATGCCAACAATGAAATATTAGAAAACGAACTCAAAAAAATAATCCCCTTCACGATTGCAACAAAAAAAATAAAATACCTAGGAATAAACATAACAAAGAACGTAAAGGACCTATATAATGAAAATTACAAAGCATTGTTAAGGGAAATCGAAAAAGATACAATGAGATGGAAAAATATTCCTTGTTCTTGGATAGGAAGAATAAATATAATCAAAATGGCCATATTACCCAAAGCAATATACAAATTTAATGCAATTCCCATCAAAATCCCTATGAGATTTTTTAAAGAAATGGAACAAAAAATCATCAGATTTATATGGAACTATAAAAAACCCCGAATAGCCAAAACAATCCTAAGAAAAAAGAATGAAGCTGGGGGCATTACAATACCTGACTTTAAACTATATTATAGGGCCACGATAATCAAAACAGCATCGTATTGGCAGAAAAATAGACACTCAGACCAATGGAACAGAATAGAAAGCCCAGAAATAAAACCACATATATATGGTCAAATAATCTTTGATAAAGGGGCCAACAACACACAATGGAGAAAAGAAAGCTTCTTCAACAAATGGTGTTGGGAAAACTGGAAAGCCACATGCAAAAGAATGAAACTCGACTACAGCCTGTCCCCGTGTACTAAAATTAATTCAAAATGGATCAAAGACCTAAATATAAGACCTGAAACAATAAAGTACATAGAAGAAGACATAGGTACTAAAATCATGGACCTGGGTTTTAAAGAACATTTTGTGAACTTGACTCCAATGGCAAGAGAAGTGAAGGCAAAGATAAATGAATGGGACTACATCAGAATTAAAAGTTTTTGCTCAGCAAGAGAAACTGATATCAAAATAAACAGACAGCCAACTATATGGGAACTGATATTTTCAAACGACAGCTCAGATAAGGGCCTAATATCCAAAATTTACAAAGAACTCATAAAACTCAACAACAAACAAACAAGCAATCCAATAAAAAAATGGGAAGAGGACATGAACAGACACTTCTCCCAGGAAGAGATACAAATGGCCAACAGATATATGAAAAGATGCTCAGCTTCATTAGTTATTATAGAAATGCAAATCAAAACTACAATGAGATACCACCTCACCCCTGTTAGATTAGCTATTATCAACAAGACGGGTAATAGCAAATGTTGGAGAGGCTGTGGAGAAAAAGGAACCCTCATTCACTGTTGGTGGGACTGTAAAGTAGTACAACCATTATGGAGGAAAGTATGGTGGTTCCTCAAAAAACTGCAAATAGAACTACCTTATGACCCAGCAATCCCTCTACTGGGTATATACCCCAAAACCTCAGAAACATTGATACGTGAAGACACATGTAGCCCCATGTTCATTGCAGCACTGTTCACAGTGGCCAAGACATGGAAACAACCAAAAAGCCCTTCAATAGAAGACTGGATAAAGAAGATGTGGCACATATCCACTATGGAATACTACTCAGCCATAAGAAATGATGACATCAGATCATTTACAGCAAAATGGTGGGATCTTGATAACATTATAAGGAGTGAAATAAGCAAATCAGAAAAAAACAAGAACTACATGATTCCATACATTGGTGGAACATAAAAATGAGACTAAGAGACATGGACAAGAGTGTGGTGGTTACCAAGGGTGGGGGGGGAGGGAGGACATGGGAGGGAGGGAGGGATAGAGTTAGGGGGAGGGGGAGGGGCACAGAGAACTAGATAGAGGGTGACGGAGGACAATCTGACTTTGGGTGAGGGGTTTGCAACATAATTTGATGACAAAATAACCTAGACATGTTTTCTTTGAATATATGTACCCTGATTTATTAATGTTATCCCATTACCATTAATAAAAATTTATTAAAAAAATAAATAAATAAATAAAAAAAATGATAAAAACAGCTTTCTAACTCATCATTTTATTGGAGAGCATAAAATCACATGCATATTTATACTAAATATGACTATATTTTCTGATTCTCCCCAGCTCAAACCTGTTCTCCTTTCTGCATTTTCAAATGACTCATAATGAATCACTTCATTTACTCATTCAAGCAAGCGGCTTCTGATCATCCTCATTTTCTGCTGCTCCTTGACTAGTATATGCAGTCATGTACTAAGAGTACTCGATTTTACTTCCTATATGGCTATGACTCTATTCTTTTCAACTCCACTGTCACTGATTTTGTTCAGGTCATTATGGTATTAGGAGACAACAAATATAACATATCAACTGCTCTTTCTCTTCCTTTCCCAAGTTCATTGTGGAAGATTTTCTATTAATTCCTCAGAAGTTTCATGGTAGCTATTGAGTAAACACAGTATGCAGATGTTACTTGTTTGGATGGAAAAAGTTCAAAACCAAAAACTAAATTTGGGCCTGACCTGTGGTGGCGCAGTGGATGAAGTGTCGACCTAGAATGCTGAGGTTGCCAGTTCGAAATCTCTGGCTTGCCCTGGCAAGGCACTTATGAGAGGTGATGCTTCCTGCTCCTCCTCGTTCTCTTTCTCTACACACTAAGAAAAAATAAAATAAATTTTTAAAAATTAAAAAAATAATAAATTTGAGGGCTTTTTCACTCCAGTGCCCTCAATCCCAATTATTCCCAAGTACAGTACGTTATTCAATCCTGATTCACACTTTTATATATTACCTGACAATTTTTTTTTTGTGAGAAAGAGAGAGAAGAGAGGGACAGACAGACAGGAAGACAGAAGAAAAGCATCAACTCATAGTTGCCGCACCTTAGTTGTTCATTGATTGCTTCTCACATGTGCCTCAACCCAGTGGCTCCAGCTGAGCCAGTGACCCCTTGCTTTAAGCCAGAAACCTTGGGCTCAAGCCACTGACCTCAAGGTTTCAAACCAGGGTTCTCAACGTCCCAAGTCAACGCTCTATCCACTGTGCCACCCTCTGGTCAGGCTTACCTGGCAAACTTCTATATGCCTGTTTCCTTATAGTAAAGAGGATAATAATAGTCTTTATAACAGAGAATGGCCACATTATATTTTCATAGAGCACACTATAAGTTTAATGATTGTTGGAAATAATAATAATATAGCTATTATTACTACTATTATTAAATATTTGTCCTCAAATGTATTTTCTTAATGAAAAATTTTTCAATTTAGGTTGAGCAGGTCCCAGGCTCCTGAGACTGTCCTGATTTTATCACTGAAAGTCCTGTATCCAGGAAAATCTCTCTGTCTCAGCTGTTTATCATACCAATATGATGATAAACCCTAAAAAGAACGAATCATTTTTATTTCCAGGCTCAACTTGCACAGCATTCATGTTTCTTTTTATATGTTAAGTTGCATAACATTTGTCTGTTTCACCAAGTACTAATTACTAATGGATTTTATAGTGCCCTTAATTCCCAAAACAGCACCCTAATTTTAGCAAATATATAACTAAGTAAACTGCACAGAAGAATTCAAATGCCAAACTACAGGGTGTTGACTTAGTAAAATACATATTTGTTGAATCAATATTTACTTTTAATGGTGGGCTGATTTGGGCAAATAATTTGTTGATAGAATGAAGAAAACAGAAAATTGCTTGGGTGTATGTTCCTGCTGTTGATGTAGATGAGTAAACCAGCACGGACTTAGGACCAGTGTGGTAGGTGAAAAGATTATGTGGAGAGAAAAAAATTATATATTTATAACTCACAAATATCAGATATGTTTTTTTAGAAAAAAAATTATAAAAGTCTAATCTATAACACTCAAACGGCCAACCTTTGTAATATTAAGGAAATACAATTATTTAAAGCTGGGAGTGTGGTACAACAATCTTTTTTTTTTTCTGTCAAATGTACTTTGAGGGTAGAGCAAATTTTCCATACCCTTTTCTGAGAGTGGGGAGAACAGTGGATTCTGGAGATAATCCTGCTCTGAATGTGAATTGAAGACTTGCAAACTATGTAATCTTTGAAAATTTATCCTCTCTATAGGTCAGTTTACTCAGCTGTGAAATAGGAATAACATATAACTATCTGGGTTTCTGTGAATTAAATAAGATATCACTAATTAAGCATTTACTACCATAAAAAACATGTAGTGTGTCCTTGATAAGTCCCTGTAGTTATCGTTATCACTTGATTTGAGTTTGTATTTCCAATGGCTAGATAGGTGTAACTAAATAAAAGCTCACAAAATGTACACTATGTTTCAGAAATCTAAATCATTAAAGGTATTACACAGATATTGTCAGATCTAAAATAAATAAAAAATTTAAATTCTGACTGAACTGTTAGTTATTTCAAATTTTATTCGTTAGAATGAATTAGATACTTGAGATGAGTGGAGACTGAAAATGCTAGAGAGTAAAAGGATGTCTAAAGGCATTCAATAAATTTAGTTTTGGTTTTGTTTTTGAACTTGTTTCATCCAAAAACAAATTAAGTTAGAATGAATAAAAATAACAATGATGATTATGATAACATGTATTGTTTAAAGTGCATTTATCTTGTGGTATTAGGGTTCTAGCAAACACCACCTTTACTTTCTCTGACACAATTTGCAAAGGATTGAAAGATATACACATGGATGACATAGATAAAGATAAACATACATATTTCTCAATGAACACTGAATTGGTGCACACAGCTTTTGTGTGCAGCTACAATGCGCTGTTTAGTATTACATCATAGAATGTACATACTCTACCAAATTAGAGGGGCCCCACCCTCGCAGGGGCAAAACTCATCCCAGTATGCTCATCACCTGACACACAAAGCAGATCGCATTGTCTTCTTAGTACCCACAGGGCACTGAGTTAATAATTCACTGCTATTCCCTTGATAAGAAGTAATGAGAAAGTCTAGTAAAGATGAAGGTGCCTCATCTAAGATCTTCCCTCTTGGAAATGGAATAGAACTTCTCTCCACTTAAGCAGATATAATTAATGAGAATAAGTGTTTGTTCCTAATAATCTCAATGATATTATTTGTACATCAGTTTCTTCAAAAAAACTTTTTTAGTAATGACAGTGTTCCATGATTAAAGGCAGTTTCTAACCTTACACTAATTGTTAAACAATCTTATTTTTGAAACAAAATAAGGAAAGAGGAAGTTTACATAAATAATTTGAGGTTCCCAAGATACACTCTGTGCTTACTGTAACTGTATGAAAGTCCACCCATCTTTCAACTGGTTCAAAAAATAATAGCAGTTTAGAAAGCCAATAATCATGTTTTGTTCCTAGACTAAAATACATCAATCTAAACTAAGCATGCTGTTTGGAGAATTTGAAGAAACAGTCTAAAAATTTTATCTCCTCAAAGGAAAGATAGAAGAAGATCAGGTGGAGGAGACTGGAGTAGGGACAGTTTGTTTTTAAAGAGAGATAATGAACACCCTCATTGTGTGCAGTGTGGGTTTCTCATATGTGCTGACGTAGACAAACACCGCAGGAATCACGGAAAACTAAGAGGTGATCTAGTAAAATACAGTCTTTAGCTAAAGGTCAAATGAAATTGTACTGGAAACCTTGGGGATACTTTAAAACAGGAGCTAAAGATAGGGGATTGCTGATTAGAGTGTGTGCTTAAGTAGCAGTTTCACTTTATCAGGGAAATTGTTCATTTGTGTGAAAATTTGACCTCTGTCAGTGTGCCAAGCTGGCTTGGCCCAGGGGTGATCTCAGGCTCAGGTGTGCTGGCAGACGTTAAAGCTACCTGAGGACTGCTTTCAAAGGACACTGCCAAGGTTAACAGACCCAAAATTTGACCTTACGCTTCTTTCTTTCCATTTATATCTGTTTGTAAAGTTCAAATAGTTCTTTTTCCCTCCCTCAAAAAAGTGCTCCTAATGCAATAAAATGATGAAAGATTCCAAAGGGATGCAGCTATAAAAAGAAAAGGTGAAATAAAAATGTTTCACTTAGTAAGACTGGTTATTTAGGGAAATATAATTCAGATAGCTAGATAACAATTAGCATATTTCTTAACCTAGATTGAATTTAGCCTTAAAATTTTATGGTGATACCACCTTTTAACCAGAACCAAGTATTACAGTTAATGCATTAAAGAAGGAAAAGGGGAGAGAGGCTTTTCTACAGGATCTTTGTTATCCAGAGAAGCTAATGATTCAGAATTCAAAAATTATCCAAATACTCTATGTAGACCCTCTTATCATATACCCATATAAATTAAACTACAAAGGTAAATGCATGGTAGGCCACAATCTAATGGTATGAACAGAAAATGATGAAAGAGAAGTTGAATTTTAAATGTCTATGATAAGTACCTACTTACATGCTTAGATTTTTATTTATTCTTTTATACCTCTATATGCAATTATTATGCATTTGAATGCATCTACTTGCTAATTATGAGTCCTGTTATAGTGTGTATGCTTTCAGAGAGAATGTATTTTGTCTTTCTAGCTGCTGTATTTCCAACATCTAGAACAGCACCTGGCATGTGTATTGTTACAGATTCTACACAGTACTTATTTGTACTATTTCACCCTTCCTTTAATGAATAAATACAAGACAGATGTGCTCATATATTTTATCTTATCTGATCATTTTAACAAACCACATTAACTAGTTATTTGAGAAATAACAGTGTTGAAGAAATACCACTCTCATAACTAATGAGTGATAAAAATATAACTGATTTATAGTTATATATACTTCTCACTTATCACAATGAAGGGGGTTATTATTTGTAATATAAAGAGCATTTTTATTTATATTGTTAGCATAGAGTTTTGAACAATTTTCCTACTATAGTTAAAAGTACTACGAGCCAAGCACTTAATTGACAGCTTCATATATCTTAAGTTTATTTGCATGTAAAGGTATGTCTATTATCAACTTTTCCATAAGAAATTTTTGGTACTCCACTATTTCAACTTGCATAAAGAACAATTTCATGCTTGACCAGGCAGGAGTGCAGTGGACAGAGCATCAGCCTGGGATGCTGAGAACCCAGGTTCAAAACCCCGAGGTCACTGATTTGAGCATGGATCATGGACATGATCCCATGGCCGCTGGCTTGAGCCCAAGGCTACTGGCTTGAGGCCAAGGTCATTGGCTTGAGCAAGGGGTCACTGGCTTGGCTGGAGCCCTTTGGTTAAGACACTTATGAGAAAGCAAGCAATGAACAACTAAGGAACCACAATTATGAGTAAAAAATAACAATTTCATGTGGTTCAGTATACTATTAACTGCGTTTTACAGGGAGTAACCAAGGTTTAGTGAAATTAAATAAATTGTACAAAATCCAATATTAGCAAGTAATTAATTTAAGAGCTGAACCTATATTTAATTATAAGGCCATAGCCTTCCTCTTTCTTCTCAATATGTGTAGCTTTGGCAGTGAGATCTCAGAAGTACTGAAGTCAGAAATAAACATACCACAGTTTTTGGATCATTTTTTTTCCTTTTAAAATAAACATGGAAATATTTTTAGTAAAATGCAAAAGTACATGAATTCTTAAGACAACAGGAGACTCTTGAGAAACTTCATGCTAGTATGTGAGATCTCTTTGCTGTCAGTTCTCTGCTAGGAAATGGTAGAGAGTAAAACACACTCGCTCCCAGAGTTCCTTTTCCTATCACTGCTTCTTACAGTGAACTGAGATTAACAACTGATCAACAGAATTATATAATCTGCTGAGGATAAAATGGCCGTTTCATGAAGGAAAAAAACCCCTACCCATTATAAATATCATCAATGGGCAATGTTAAACTTCTAAATGAGTAAGCAGTGTTAAAGTTAAACTTCTAAATGAGTAACATTGACATATTAGCTAGTAGTTCAGAAATGAATATAAATAGATGTAGAATATACTTAAGTAAAATGTACATTTTTGGAAAAATAAGAAGGATACCTTTTTTCTTTTAAATCACTTTCTATCAATATATACATGCATTATTTTCTTCTCTTTATTTTTCAGTATTAAAAATGAGAGTTGCCTGACCCTGGCCAGTTAGCTCAGTTGGTTAAAAGTATTGTCCTGAAATCACAAGGTTGCAGGTTCAATCCCCAGTCAAGGCACACACAAAAAGCAAACAACGAATGCGTGACTGAGTGGAACAACAAATGAATGCTTCCCTTTCCCCTCCCCTCTCTCTCTCTTTCTCTCTTTAAAAAAGAAATCAATAAAAATTAAGCCCTGGCTGAATAACTCAGTTGGTTGGAGTATCATCCAGAGCGTGGAGATGGCCAGTTGGATTCACTGGGCAGGGCACATAGAACAGTAGCTTGATATTTCTATCTCTCTCTGCTTCTCTTAAAATATATATATATATATATATATATACAGTTGCTGCATTATCTATTAATACATATGATTAAAATGAAAGAAAGACAATATTTCTGAAAACTTCTATTATCTACAAGGTAATATTTGATTTCTGGTTGTAATTCAGAAACTTATGAAATCTCCAGATAGTTTTTGATTTTTATTTAATCAATAAATGAAAAAGATTCAAAAATATATACCAGCCCTGGCCAGTTGGCTCAGCGGTAGAGCGTCCGCCTGGCGTGCGGGGGACCCGGGATCGATTCCCGGCCAGGGCACATAGGAGAAGCACCCATTTGCTTCTCCAACCCCCCCACCCTCCTTCCTCTCTGTCTCTCTCTTCCCCTCCCGCAGCCAGGGCTCCATTGGAGCAAAGATGGCCCGGGCGCTGGGGATGGCTCCTTGGCTTCTGCCCCAGGCACTAGAGTGGCTCTGGTCGGGGCAGAGCATCACCCCTGGTGGGTGTGCCGGGTGGATCCCGGTCGGGCGCATGCGGGAGTCTGTCTGACTGTCTCTCCCTGTTTTCAGCTTCAGAAAAATACAAAAATACAAACAAAAAAACAAACAAAAAAAACCCCACAAAAATATATATCGTATTTCACCAGGTATAAGATGCACTTAAAAAAAATTGGGGTCTAAAAACTGGATGAGTCTATACAGTGGTTGTAGAAGTGTGGCATTTCAAATGCCATAGATGGAACTGAGGATGAGGCAATATATGAAGACAGTGAATCGTCATCAGACACAGATGAGGACAAGCTAATGGATGGGAGTTTTGACAGTGATGAGGAGTTGTGTGAATTTTATGATGAATAAAACGAGTTCAATAACTTTATGTAATACTTTTTTTTTTCAAATTTCAGGCCCCAAAATTAAGGTGCGTCTTATATATGGGGACTACAGTAGATTTCAAAGATATGAAAAAGGAACTATAACAAATAAAGAGGACAGTGACCCATGTGTTATTTATGTAACTAATTATATCAGCTGACTTTCAGGGAAATGCATTACTTTTCAATTAGAATGGTGAGTGGGTTCACAAATTATTTAATGAATTATATAATTATCAAGGTTACATTCATCACATACAGCTTACTCAGCAGCCCTGCTTTCCTAAAATGGCATGTATTTTCTAGAGACATACAAAACAAAAATAACTTTAACCTCTGATCTCTGAGGTCTTTTTTTCCTGCGTGTGTTCCTTGAAATCTCATTTAGTGAGCAAAAGATTATGTTGAAGTAAATTAATTCTGGATATGATTTTATGTTTAGCTGATTTCTGTACTAGCACTCAAACTCCTATTTATTTTTTATTAAAGCAATTGGAAAAAAATAAATACTCATGCAGAAGTCACATTTCACTCTTGTCCCTCATTAGTTTCCCAAGGTGTTTTATCAGTTAAGTAATAAGGAGGGCAGATATGGTGTTTGTTTTAAAATAGGGTATAATGTGACTGGGCATAACCTCTATAATCTTCAAAAGGAATAGGCAGAAGAGTTTTGGGGTTTTTTCTTAAGGAAATAGAGAAGTGCAAGTGATGCTGAACATTAGGATTTGAAATGGGTAAGCAGCAGGAAAGAGGAGGCAGTGCTTTTCACCACCACCGCCGGCTGGAGCTAATTATATTATGGCAATAGTGCCCTCCAGAGGAATTTTGCAGGAATTTGAAAGACATAAGGAAAGTAAAAGCTGTGAAAATGATCATTTACATGCATACTTATAAAGTAAATTAACATACTAATCTGACCTGGATAGTTAATGGACACTTTAATTTAAATTCAGTGCTGAAAGGCAGCACTCCATTTCTCACTGCAGCTACCAGCAAGCATACACTTTTAATATTTTAGGCTATATGGTAATCTTTACTTCTGTATTACATTCTAAGTTCAATTTAACATATGTTACATGTTGTTTTAAAGTAAATTTAGTTCAGCCTGACCCGTGGTGGTTCAGTGGCTAAAGCAGAGGCCTGGAACGCAGAGGTCACCAGTTCAAAACCCCAGGCTTGCCTGGTCAAGCACATATAGGAGTTAATGCTTCCTGCTCCTTCCTCCTTCTTTCTCTCTCTCTCTCTCTCTCTCTCTCTCTCTCTCTCTCTCTCTCCCTCCCCTCTCTAAAATGAACAAATAAATTTTTTTTAAAAGTAAATTTAATTCAAATAAACAGTAAAGGACTAGGGCTGAGGAATTCAAATTTGTCTTCCCACTGTTACTTTTCCATCATGGTATTTCCTTCAACAATCTTTAAAATTTAGTGTAAATACAGCAATATTCTTGTATTTCACTAAAATAAGGCAAATTTGTAAGAAATCATCATTAATTATTGGAAATAAATTTAAATACTGAGTCAAAAATATACTCTGGGAAGCCCTGGGCAAGTAGCTTAGTTGGTTAGAGAATCATTATGCCAAAGTTGAAGGTGCCATCCCCAGTCAGGGCACATATGAGAATCAACCAATGAATGCATAAATAAGTGGAACAGCAACATTTATTTTCTCATTCGCTTTCTCTCTCTTTCCCTCCTTCTTCTCTCTCTCAAGAAGGAGATAAATATTTTTTTATTTTTTAAGAAAGAATATACAATGGGGAAAGGATAGTCTCTTTAATAATTGATGCTGGGAAAACTGGACAGCCACACCCAAAAGAATGAAACTGAATCCTTATCTTACACCATACACAATCATCTAAAAATGTATTAAAGACTTCAATATAAGGCCTAAAACCATAAAGTTCCTTGAAGGAAACTAGGGAGTAAGCTCCTTGACATTAGTCTTGGCTATGATTTTTTAAATTTGGCATCAAAAGTAAAAACAACACTATCTAAAATAAATAAGTTGCACCACACTAAACTGAATAGCTTCTGCACAATGAAGGAAACCATCAACAAAATGGAAAATCAACTCACTAAGTGGAAAAATTTTGCAACTCATATATCTGATATGAGTTTAATATCCAAAATACATAAAGAACACATACAACTCAATAGCAAAAAAAAAAAAATCGAATTAAAAATGTGGCAGAGGAACTGAACAGATGTTTTTCTAGAGAACATACAAATGGCCAATAGGTACGTGAAAAAGTGCTAAGCTTCACTAACCTTCAGGGACATGCAAATCAAAACTACAATGAAATATCATCTCAACCCTGTTAGAATGGCTGTCATCCTAAAGGCAAGAGCTAACAAGTGTTGGCAAGGATGTGAAGAAAAGGGAATACTTTTGCACCATTGGTAGGAGAAGAAATTGGTGTATCCACTATGAAAAATAGTATGAAGATGCCTCAAAATGTTAAAAACAGAACCAGCATATGATCCAGCAATTACTCTTCTGGGTATATACACAAAGAAAACTAAAACAAGAACAAGATGATATATATATACTTTTCTATGTTTATTATTCACAATAGCCAAAAGGTGGAAACAACCTAAGTCTCCATGAATGGATGAATGGATAAAGAAAATGTGATATCTGTATATAAAGAAATATTATAGAACCATGAAAATAAGGGCATTATGCCATTTGTGAAAACATAGATGGGACTTGAGGGCATTACACTAAGTGAAGTAAGTCAGACAAATATATGATGCTACTTGTATGTGGAATTTAAAGAAACTAAACCCATAGAAACAGAGTAAGTTGTGGTTACTAGGGTCTAAAAGTAAGAAAAATGGGGAGATGTTGATCACAGGGTATCAAACTTCCAGTTATATGATGAATTTTCCCTAGAGAACAAATGTATAGATAGTTATTATAATTAATAATGCTATATTAAAATACTTGAAAGTTGTTAAGAGACTATATCTAAATGTTCTCACTACAAAAAAAGAAATAGTAATTAAGTGACATGATGTAGAAGTTAGCTAATTCTAGAAGATGATAATTTTGAAATATATAAGTATATATATTGTGTTTATATAAATTAACACATTTTACATCTTAAACTTGCACAATGTTATAGAACAATTATATTTCAATAAATATGGAAAAATAAATTCAGATAAAAATTAATAGATTTTTAAAAATGTTTCTCAATTTTAATTTCTATTAAGATAAATCTTAATATAATATAAACTATATTTAAAAAAGCTATTCAGTGGTCTTTATCTTTAAGAAGATAAAAGATTCTTTAGACCAAAATTAGACTGAAATGAATTCTTATAAAGACAATTGAATCTAGTCATATCCTCATAAACAAGTACATTACAAAGCTGCAATATAAACCTTTAGTTCTATCTCCACTAAATCATTGATGAAACTTTTAAGTTTTATATGGCTATTAGGAAAAGAGAGTGAAGATCTTAAAGAATAATAGTTTCTAAGAGAAGTTTATTAAAGTATTTTTATAGCCGTGATCACTGATCAAGAGGGAGGATTAAACAGCTAGATTATTACTGGTAACCATTTAGTTGTATATATTAAAAGTGGAAGAGATTGAAAAAAATGATTTAGACTGTTGTCATGCCAATTGCTGAAACAAAGCATGGAGACGTAATTTTATTTGTATAACAACTAATAAGATAAAATAAGAGTGAACAAAACTCCTTTCACAGTGTTGGAGCCAATCATTAAACATGGAATAAGCTGAGCTCACCCTGTTTGCATTTGAATGATGAGAGAAATAAAGTTTTAAATAAAGAAGAAATTATAAGGTAAGTGAGATTAATGTGGAGTGTGTTGTGAACTATTTTCTGTATTTATAAAATTATATAAATGCCTGAATAGTTGTAAAAGTTATTAATTCATAAATGAGTAGAATTTCCATAAGGAAAGTTTCTTCAATGTACCTTCTTAAAAATTTGCAGGAATAGTTGTTTCTGGGTAAAAATTATTGAGAGAACAGGATATATAGCAAGAATATTTTGTATCATCATTTCACTGTTGAAGATCTTGGTTTGAAACTTCTTTTAAACATGGAACTATAAAATCCAAAAAGGTTAAATTATAATTGTAAAGGTCAGTATTCTGCTTCAACCTGAAACAATTTTAATTTGAAGAAAGAAGAGGGTAAAAATAGAAACTTTAGAAACACAGGTAGATAAGCACAGATATTTTAGTTCCAAGTAGAGTATGTTGTTGAAGAATAGTAATTAGTGAGAATGAGTGCTGAATACTTGAGAAACAAGTGGTGAGATTAATAAAGTCCTTATTATGGATCCATCACTTCTAATTTTTTTTTATCTTCTAGTTTATGAAACTAGCCTTCATTTTAATTGCATCTACTCATTTCCTATGGTTCTAGCATTTTCAGATAGAATTTTAAATTCAGAAATTCTAAATATGACACTCCACACTGAATCTGTCATTTTAATAATAAAGAACACTTGTGGCCCTGGCCAGTTGGCTCAGTGGTAGAGCGTCGGCCTGGCGTGCAGGAGTCCCGGTTCGATTCCCAGCCAGGGAACACAAAAGAGGCGCCCATCTGCTTCTCCACCCCTCCCCTTCTCCTTCCTCTCTGTCTCTCTCTTCCCCTCCTGCAGCCAAGGCTCCATTGAAGCAGTTTGCCCGGGCACTGAGGATGGCTCCATGGCCTCTGCCTCAGGCGCTAGAATGGCTCTGGTTGCAACAGAGCAATGCCCCAGATGGGTAGAGCATTGACCCCTGGTGGGCATGCCGGGAGGATCCCGGTCGGGCGCATGCGGGAGTCTGTCTGACTGCCTTGCCATTTCCAAATTCAGAAAAATACAAAAAAAAAAGAAAAAAAAAGAAAAAAAGAACACTTGTAAGCTCACTGATATAATAAACATTCTGTGTATATTTATGTGCTAGATTCTACTATAAATATAGGAAATATCAAGAAAATTATGACTAGCCTGACCAGACAGTGGTGCAGTGGATAGAGTGTCAGGCTGGGACACAGAGGACCCAGGTCCAAAACTGCGAGGTCGCTGTCTTGAGTGCGGGATCATCTGGTCTGAGCATGGACTCATCTGGTTTGAGCAAGGCTCATCAGCTAGAGCCCAAGGTCGCTGGCTTGAGCAAGGGGTCACTCAACCTGCTTTGACAGCCCCCTCCCCTGTCAAGGCACATATGAGAAAGCAATCAATGAACAGCTATGGTGTTGCAACACGCAATGAAAAACTAATGATTGATGCTTCTCATCTCTCCGTTCCTGTCTGTCTGTCCCTGTCTATCCCTCTCTCTGACTCTCTGTCTCTGTAAAAAAAAAAAAAAAAAAAAAAAGAAACTTAAGATAATTTCTATATAACAGCTCCGGTCAAACTGTTTGTAGAAGCAGACATTCAGACATTTAACGAATTGGAATTCTGGAAGTTCTTGGTGAATTGCTCAAAGGGTTATAATAAAATAGAAAATTTATTAGACACAAAATTTATATTACTTTTGGTGAAATTCTGAGGTCACATTGTATCTAATGTCTGGGTCTCTGAGAATTACCTTAATCCAGGAGTCCCATAAATTAGATTATTTTATCTGAGAGTTTATCTTCCTAAAAGTGGATTTGAAAGTAAATTAAAGTGCTAAGAAAGTCAGGGAAGTACTAGAATTTCCAATTGTTATTTGATGAGTCACAGCTCTAGCACTGCTATAATGCAATAGAATTAATTATGGAGAATGATTCAAGAAAAGACATAAATAATACTTACAATACTTTTTTAATGACAAACATTAATTTAAGAAACACTACAAAAATGTTGGATGATATAGAGTTAAATACAAGATATGCAGCTCAGATAATACATAATATTGATGGTGTCTGTGAAGAAAGAAAGCAACACCTTTTTTTTTTTTACTTTAACAAGGCAGATTATGATTTAAAAATCCATTTAAAGTCAAAGATATGGGTGAGATTCCCAGATTACTGTTTTTCCCATGTGTCCTCAGGCAAGTCTTATATTCCCTCTGGCTCTCAATTTTTCAACTATAAAGGAAATATATTTTCCTTTTCCCAGCCTTTTCCAGAGAATGTATGTGAGGATCAAATGATAAAACATGAACTGAACAGTACTATAAAATATTAAATGAGCATCTGTATTTTAAGATACTTTATTTGGTAGGTATTATTAGAAATAAAATATTAAGAAAACTCTACTGGAAGATAAAAAGGCATACTCTGTAATTTATAATTTGAGTTTGAGGGTATTTCTTAGTCAACAATCACAGTGCTTTACTTTTTTATATTTTATTACCTCTTCCAATAAATTCTTATTTTAATTCAAAGGTAACATCTGCATTATTTATATTTTTGATATTGGTGTAATATAATTCAACAATGAAAAGAAGCTTACTTCATAGTAAAACACTTACATTTCAGTATTATATCATGAAATTGTTAGGTTTCCTCTGAATAACTAACTGTTATATCATAGACATATAAAGCAGAGTCCAATTTAGTAAATTACCACTGAAAATATGACTGTCATGCTGATTGGAATTTTCTGCCAGTCAAAACTAGAACATTATCCACAGGGGCTGGCTTGTATAGAAATTCAAATTATAATCAATTGTGCCTGGCCTGTGATGGCACAGTGGATAAAGCATCAACGTGGAATGCTAAGGTTGCCTGATCAAGTCACATATGACAATCAATTAATGAAAAACTAAAGTGAAGCAACTATGAGTTGATACTTCTTGCTTTCCCCTCCTCCTCTCTCCTCTCTCTGTAAAATATAAATAAAATCTTTAAAAATAAAAAAAAAATCAATTGTTTGCTTGGGTGACTCTGAAGCAGAAAATGAGAAATATTATAATTTGAATATTTAATGGCAGTAAACTAAGATAATGAGAATCATTCACGTTTAAGTTGGAGATTGTCTATTTGAGAATTTTCTAAATCATATAACAATGGGCTGATAAAAATTATATGCTCTGTAAAACATAAAGTATAACCAATAAATTTAGAATTTGTTTGGTCACTGCAGGACTTCTTATTGCTTTTAACATGCCAGTGTCTTTCTTCCTTCCTTCCTTCCTTTCCTTCCTTCCTCCCTTCCTCCCTTCCTCTCTTTCCCTTTCTTTCTTTCTTTCTTTCTTTCTTTCTTTCTTTCTTTCTTTCTTTCTTTCTTTCTTTCTTTCTTTCTTTCTTTCTTTCTTTCTCTTTCTTTTTTTCTTTATTTCTCTCTTTCTTTTCTCTCTCTTTTTTTTAATGTCTCAGAGGGAAATCTTATAAACTCTGTTTCCCAAGCATATTTGGGGGTAGGAGGCACAGATGTCTGATATCCCCTAGTACTAGATCCAGAAAGCCCAGTTTTAGACTATGGAATTATGATATTCAAGTCTCCAGTTTCTTCTGCCAAGATCAGTGGCCATCTCTTTTGTGACATGCCCCACATCTAAAGAGAGAGGAGCCAGAATAATGAATCAGTGAGATTCAAATTAGTGAGAATTGATAAAAAGCAAAACTTAATGTCCTGGATTGGGAACTATGACAGTGGTGCCTGGGAGCTACCAAGGACATAAGAATGGAGCAGACATAGAGGAAAGCAAACCTGAAACAGAAAGAAAGAACAACCAGTTCTAACAATAATACTGAAATCTTAGATCAATCAGTGTCTGAAGTCAACTATATCTCTTAATTTCTAAATTATAAAAGCCTATAAATTTTCTCTCTTTCCCCTTCCACATCCTAAACCAACTTACAACCAAAATAAGCTTTACTAATTTACATGGGAAATATTTAGACAAGGTTCATCAGCTTTTATCCAATGGCTGATATTTTGTATCTATCAATCACCATTAAGATAATCATATTCTTTATATATGTCAGTCATATATTATTTGACATGTACTTTGGAACATGTTTTGTTCTTGTCATATACCTTGTTGAGATAATTAATTTTATCTCTTTTCTGACTCATTATATATTGGTTTTAAGTTTATTTCTCAAGAGAGTTTTGTTTTGTCTGCAAGTTCTCAATATTTTCCCTCTGTACTCCTGTATTTGAAGCATAATAATGAATCTAATAAAATGGTTCCAACCATTTTTATGTTAATATCTTTGATCCAATGGGGTGCTTTTTATTGTTAGAAATGTAGAACATATCCTCCATAAACTAAACACACAAAATGGTGTCTGGCACCTAATAGGCTTGAAGGCTGTTGGATTTCTTCCTAGACAAAGTAACAAATCTGCATTTTCTCTTGCCATGGGAACTACTCTCTTTGGACTGCACGTGTGTTCAAAAATTTGACCTGCCAATTTCTCTCCCCTTCTCTCCAAGAAAAGATGTTCGTATGATGGTTTAAAAGTTTTTTAAATTGTTAATAACTGGTATACTGTCATGTTTTTAACCTTCTGATGGTATTTCTTGTCGAATAAGAATTATTTTCCTTTTAGACAGAGAGACAGACAGACAGTGACAGAGAGACAGAAAGAGAGAGATGAGAAGCATCAACTTGTAGTTGAGGTACTTTAGTTGTTTATTGACTGCTTCTCATACATGCCTTAAATAGGGGGCTCCAGTGGAGCCAATGACCCCTTGCTCAAACCAGTGACCCTGGGTTCAAGCCAGCAACTTTAGGATTCAAGCTGGTGACCTTTAGGTTCAAGCCAGCGACCATGAGGTCATGTCTGTGATCCCACACTTGAGCTGGTGACCTTACACTCTAGTTGGTGACCCCACACCCAAGCTGGTGAGCCCGAGCTCAAACCAGTGACCTTGGGGTTTTGAACCAGGGTCTTCAGCATCCCAGATCGACACTCTATCTACTGTGTCACCACGTGGTCAGGCAAGAATTACTTTCAAAGAATAGATATCTAATGGCATAACTTAATCAAAGATAGTTTGAGACTGCCAGCCCTTATTTGTCAACTTAAATGATATCAATAAAGCAACTATCTTTCCATCTTTCCTTTAAAATTAGTATTACTCTTCCATGTTTTTTGCTCCCACTTCTACTATAAGCATTTTTCTTTCAATCTTTGCTGTGGTTCTTCTAGAACTTCAATAATAATATATAAGCTTCATTTCATAAATAAACTCTATGCTATTGAGTATAACTGTTTGGAGCAAAGTATTATATATACTGTTGTCTAGATTAGTGAGAAATGGAGCCAAGATCAGTTACATCTGCCATTGAGATAAGTAGTTTTTCATGTACAATAAATTTGCTCCTCTAAATTTAGACAAATGTTGTATAATATCATTAAGATTATTTGACCGGTATATCTCTATACTATCTGTAAATGAATATCATTAGAAGTTAAAACATAATTTTTTTTTAAATTTTAGCTAAAGCTCTTGTTTAAAAAATAAAACATCAGACACCTTACATTTCTCAAAGTTAAAATTCCCAAATCAGAGCTGTTATTTAAAGAAAAAAAAAACAACACGTTTTTTACATACTTATCTTCACCTCAGTAGGTTTCCAACAGAAAAATATCAAAGATTCCTTTAAAAACCTTTTAATGGTATCACAGTGAAAATATTTTCCTGGAAGTGAAAATGTGAAATGCCCTGCTGGACTTAAATCTGAACTCTAGTTAATTACAAGTTTAATTACCTTGATATAGTAAGAATTAATAAAAAGAGTTTGATTGTCTCTTGTCTTGTTGCAAATTAAATGTATATTCATTAATTAGTCTTAAAACATATTAACTGGAAACTGCTAAGGCTTAGCTTGTCCTTAATAGTTTTAACAATAGTATTACATATTTCTAGGCAGTATTACTAAAAATGCCACATATCATGGAAACAGAACAACTTTGTTATTTAGTTCTAACCAGCAAAAAATAAGTTAAATTGATAGAATTTTATTCCTCATATAGAAGTAAAAAAAAAAATCTTTTATTTATTCGGCATTTGCTACACATCAATGTCTTCTTTAACTTGAATCCCTTGAGGGAGGGTGGAGAAAACAGTATTTGTTTAGTGGAGACATATGTCTCATGAGGCATTCTTCTCATTATCAAATCACAATGAGTTGCTTTTTGACACTTAGAAAAGCATTTTATTTCCAGAAGGTGGTGCTCTAGAATAGTTGGAAACAGGTTCACTTCCATCTGAGACAAAGCAGACCTTCATTCATTATCATTCAAGTTAGCTGAATTTTGAAACACAGAATCATATTTAAACCAAATAAATGCCCTGCTTCCCTTTCTTTGATAGCATTTAAAAGTCTAAGTATTTTTCTATGTCTGTGACCTAAATTACTGTCTGGGAAAATTAGCAGTACAGCTTATATATTGCAGGATAAAAACAAAATAAACAAACACATTACAGAACATGGTAAAAAAGTAGAGCCGTTCCACATAAAAGTATATAGCTTCTGTTTTGACTTTCAATAAAGTTAATTTATACTGTACTTAAATAACATCTTAATCTAGACAACTATTTTATATAAAAAAATCATATAATTAGCTTTGGATTTTTATGACCTCTTAGTGATTTTTAAAAATATTTCTGAAATTATTAAAACCTTGGCCTAGGCCAGCGGTTCTCAACCTGTGGGTCGCAACCCCAGCAGGGTCGCCTAAAGCCATCAGAAAATACATAATGCATATCAGGTATTTACATTCTGAATCATAACTGTAGCAAAATTACAGTTATGAAGTAGCCACCAAAATTATTTTTGGTTTGGGGTCACCGCAACATGAGGAACTGTATTGCGGGGTCACGGCATTAGAAAGGTTGAGAACCACTGGCCTAGACCCTGGCTAGTTGGCTCAGCAGTAGAGCTTCAGCCCAGTGTGTGGAATTCCTGGGTTTGATTCCTGGTCAAGGCACACAGGAGAAGCGCCCATCACCTTCTCCACCCCTTCTCCTCCCTTTTCTCTCTCTTTCTATCTCTCTCTTCCTCTCCTGCAGCCATGGCTCAAATGGTTTAAGCAAGTTGGCGCTGGGCACTGAGGATGTCTCCATGGCCTCGCCTCAGGCACTGACATAGCTCGGTTGCTGAGCAATGGAGCAGTGGCCCCAGATGTGCCAAGCATGGCCCTGTAAGGGGCTTGCTGGGTAGATCCTGGTCAGGGTGCATGTGGGAGTCTGTCTCTCTGCCTCTCACTTAGTTAAAAACAACAAAAACAAAACCTTGGCCTGTAAAATGCATATAGAGAAGTTGAAAAAGAATAAAAAATTAGAAGAGACGTAAAAACAATCTGCAGCGAAGAAAGAAGAATCCCGTTATTTTTTGAATTTTCTAAATATAGTTCTTATAAATTTTTGCCTAGTTAAAATATATATAGAATTGTAGAAATAAAAACATTTGACCACAGTTAATTGATCCATTTTTTATATAGCAACAGATTAGGAACATGTGTGATTTTGCCTTGGATTGTGAATATTTCTAGAACATTTTTAAAATTTCTATTAGAAAAGAGAACTTATTCAGTGGCCAAAAGAAAACCATATTTAAAAGCTAAAGTTCACTTAAACAATTAACTAATAATTTTGTGAAAGAATTGAAATTTTTAGACATAAATATTTACATTCTGAGAGCTACTTATCTATTTGAGTATTGTTGTTTACCAGTTGCTATACAAAACAACCAATGCATATCTAAAATAACAGTATGTGACAACATTACAGGCTGAATTGAAAGCATATTTGAAATTCATAATGTAAAATGCATTTTTCTTAACACTTAGTATCATGAATGCATCCATGAGTCTCACTCTTACTTTACTAAGGTACTCCATAGTTGAAAATAATTGATAATAAGATCAAGAATAGATTTCCTCACTCAAACATTTGACTATTCAAGCTGTATATTAAATTTGTCTTTCTTGAAATATGTAACAAAATGTTTGGATTATTCAAAATTATTATTTTTTAGTCTTGGTTAAATTTCAACTTCTCTGCAGTCTCAATTTATAATGCATTATAGAAATATACACACCACACCCACTTATAAGGATTTGGAGGGATGTTTGCAAATTAAACCAGTAACTTAAAGAGTACCAAGATTATTTGTGACCCTTTGACAATATTAGTAACTCTACTAACAATCTAATTCTAAATGTAATAAACTCTTTAAATACTTTAAAATATGTAAATTACATTTTTTTCTTTAAATTTATTCTCAAGTAGAACTGTTTCCAGAAAATCGATATAAGGGACATTCATTTGAAAAGCTATAAAACACAACTCTTTCAAATATTAACATCTGGAATTAAGTAGACCAATATTAAAATTCAAATCAATGTTTTCAGTCCTCAGACAAATGTAGACATACATTATCACAGTTTTCTAAGTAGAATACAGATACTCATGTGCAAGCTATAATTGAAGCTATTGAACTAATACACTGCACATTCTTGACTCTCAATTTTGCTCAAAGATGAAGGTGAAGACAGATAATTATATTTTAAACAAACTCAACATAATTATTTACTGTGTGCATTCAATTATAAAATAAAATGTAACATCTTAAATAAATTTTATATTTGTTATGGACTAGTACAGACTTCTCTGATAATAAAGTACTTTACTGGAAAAGTTTAAGAAAACTTTTGAGTATCTAATGTCATCAAAATTATATTACCTTTTAGAATTTTATTTTCATCTTTATTTAAATCAATATTACCTACAATGTTTATGTTATAAAACTTGAGATATTTATTATATTGAAGAGTTAAGATTATAGTTGTCCTAAAATTATTTTATTTGTGAAGAAAGCTATGTTTATCTTAGACTATTTTATTTAATCCTAAAATAATCCTTAAAGATTGATATGGAATGTGTTGTTTTTATTCTATCTTTAAAGAGACGATAAATATTCAGAATGAAATCTCAAAAATAGTAAGTAAAAACTAATTGATATGAGACTTTCAGATCTGGCCATGATAAAGAAATGTTCATCAGATTTATGTTTATGCAGAAAATAATTGCAAAACTAGACAATATTGCAAAATAAAGAACTCGGGATTATGATCATTGACAGAAAGAAAATATTCAAAATAAAGTCTACATTCATTTTGCCTTTTTTTCAGGGATCACAGTCTAATTTAAGAAGCGGAGCTCAAACACAGAACAACAATTTTCCTAAGTAGAAGAAATGAAGATAGGAGTTCTGGGCTACCAAGGTAGCTGTTATTTGTAGGGAAGAGTACCAGAGAGAAAGTAGCTGGACAGAGAACTCAAACAATCTGAGGGTCTTCTTGAATCTATGTTCAAAATTTAAGGTCTACATACATAGAGAGACACTGAAGAATCCTGACACACTGCAACTTTAGAGCTATAAACCCAACAAAGGCTCTGGGTATGGCAGTGTTTGAATGCATAATAGACTTCACCAGCCACAGACGAAAAATCTTGTTAAACACTCCAGAATTTCCCAGACTTAGGCGCAGACTACTCTATCCTCCTTCTGTAATCAAGCCCAAAATGATCAAGTTGAGACAATATTAAAGTGACTTCGTGCCAGAGGAAAAAAAGCAATCTCCTGATGTAATCCAGAATATCTATAAAGGAAGAAATAATCTATGGTGATAGAATTTAAGATGGTGATTGTGTCTAAGAGGAGAGGTTCAAATTCTTCGGAAGGAGTATGATGAAACTTTCCCTGGGAAAATGAAAATGTCCTGTATCTAGACAGGGCTCTGGGTTAAACAGGTCTAAGAATTTTTCAAAACTCATCAGACTATATACTTAAGATCTATACATTTCACTGTATGTAAATTGTTTCAGAAAAGATTGTACTTAAACAAAGTAATAGAAAAATAGGAGCATTTTTAAAAACTGTGGTGAAAATTTTTATGGTATGTAAAACAAATTTTCTCCCTTGCTGTATTAATTTTAGCTCCAGAGAACAACAAAAAAGGAATAAAGAAATAAATGTCAATAATTTTAAAAACATTTTTATGAATGTATACAGTTAATAGAAATAATGCAATAATGACATTCAAATACAATAAGACCCAAAAGTAAGATAAATATTTACTGACAATGAAATCTTAAAATAAACATATTGATGTTTAGTATGTTCAAAAAGCAAAAGAAAGGCCCTGGCCAGTTGGCTCAGTGGTAGAGTGTCAGCCTGGTGTGTGGAAGTCCTGGGTTCGATTCCCGGCCAGGGCACACAGGAGAAGCACCCATCTGCTTCTCCACCCTTCCCCTTCTCCTTCCTCTCTGTCTCTTTCTTCCCCTCCCACAGCCAATACTCCATTGGAGCAAAGTTGGCCCAGGCACTGAGGGCGGCTCCATGGCCTCCATCTCAAGTGCTAGAATGGCTCCGGTTGCAATGGAGCAGTGCCTCAGATGGGCAGAGCATCACGCCCTGGTGGGCTTGCCAGGTGGATTCTGATCAGGTGCATGCAGGAGTCTGTCTGTCTCCCCACTTCTTCCTTCAGAAAAAATATAAACACATACACACACTCATAAAAGCAAGAAGATATGAATAAAACACAGACACTATAGTATAGCAGGAAAGTAAAAATACATATATAGGTATTGTAATACAAGGCAGAAAGTAATACAGGGTGTGGCAAAAACAGGTTTACAGTTGAGTATACAAATCACAGAGTTTATTCTTGTTTTATTATTTATTCATTATTGTGTTATTTTTCATACAAACAATTGTAATTCTACTTTTGCCCACCTTGCACATGCCTCAAAAGTTGTTCAGATAAAAAGCAGTGCAATTTCAGAAAAATAAGAGATTTTTTTTTTTGTATTTTTCTGAAGCTGGAAACGGGGAGAGACAGTCAGACAGACTCCTGCATGCGCCTGACCGGGATGCACCCGGCACGCCCACCAGGGGCGACGCTCTGCCCACCAGGGGGCGATGCTCTGCCCCTCCGGGGCGTTGCTCTGCCGCAAGAGACCAGAGCCACTCTAGCGCCTGGGGCAGAGGCCACAGAGCCATCCCCAGCGCCCGGGCCATCTTTGCTCCAATGGAGCCTTGGCTGCGGGAGGGGAAGAGAGAGACAGAGAGGAAGGGGGGGGGGGGTGGAGAAGCAAATGGGCGCTTCTCCTGTGTGCCCTGGCCGGGAATCGAACCCGGTTCCCCCTCACGCCAGGCCGATGCTCTACCGCTGAGCCAACCGGCCAGGGCCAAGAGAAGATATTAAGAAAGGTTTCATCTGTATAACTTAAATCAAAATAAGGTAAAAGTAGACTTACAAGGAAACTAGCTATCAGATGTCTCTGGCCTCTGTACTCAATGATGTAGCTCAATGATGCTCAAAAGCCTGAAAGTATTCATGTATATCCCAAAGGTTCACAATATATTTCCAATTTGATTATCACTGTTTTTATATTCAAACTCTAATTATGTATAGTACAGTAAAACATAACTGTTAGTAAATAAAATTAGTCAAAAAACAATCTGGTAACTTCAACTAATTAATTCTCTTTAACTTTCAAGAGAATTGTTAGCCAAATTTTGTCTTCTGGTCTCTCTTCCTTGGGCTTTGTATCTCAGCTTTGCTTTCATCCTGGCAACCCTCTGAGCCAGAGGCAGTGAGGATTTTCTCATGCTGCTGCAAAGAGAAAAGAAATGCACATTAAGCTTGGATTTGAGAAACACAAGCTATTCACCTTAATCAATTTAAGGATAGAGGAGGAATACATGTTTTGATTTTTTCAAACTGTCATCTTATGCTGAGAAAAAGTCTAAAATCCTTTTAAAATCAATCCTTTATTTCTTTTTGTCCACTATGTACTCTAAACAATACATTTACATATATTCAGGGTAGTTTTTAGTTGTTATTGATGTAGTGTGTTGTTGTTATTTCAGAATGGAAATCTAGACTTATAAAATCACATGTCAAGTTTGTCTATGTATGACCATTATATGACTATTATTTCTCAGCTTTATACCAAACCATTTGAAAAATTGTAATACCTAATGTCAACCTATAATAGAAGTTTATTAGAATTAAACTAACTATTACTGGCATTAATAGTCAATAGATAAATTCTTGTAAATATTCTCTAGAAATAATTATTTGAGAACATTAACTTTTTATTCTAAATTTATGGAATAACAATACTTTGTACTACTGTTATTTTCAACAAACTTTAAAAATAGTTTGAATCTCTGATCCACTTTTTGTATGTAACATAAGATTTTAAGAAAAGTAATAATTTGAGGCTTGGCCAGATAGCTCGGTTGGTGAGAGCATCATCCTGAAGCACAGAAGTTGCCAGTTTGATCCCCAATTAGGGCACATACAGGAAAACTCAATGTTCATGTCTTTCTCTCTCCCTTCCTTTCTCTCCACTGAAATCAATCAATAAAATCTGTTTTAAAAAGAAGAAAAATAATCCTTTGAATCTATGTATACTGTGCTAATGCAGTTTTAATCTAAACTATGTAACAAATATACCCATAATATAGCAGTGTAAACAAGATAGAACTATCTCTCTTGTCTTTTTTCTCTCTTCCTTAGATCTACTGTAATAAGAATGAGCAATTCAGTTTTGCCATCCTTGGTGCTCTCTTCATCACCCTCTGCTGTACACATGTGTGTGTGTTTGGAGGGGAGCAGACAGGAAGGTGCACAGGCAGCATGTTCAAGGGCACAGCTGAAAGAATCACATATCACTTCTTTTCACATTTCATTGAGTAGAACTAATAACGTGCCCACATCTAGTCGAAAAGGAAGCTGGGAATATGATCTTTGTCTGGAGGGCCATTTACTGCAGGACTTGAAAAGGAAAAGGAAGGACACTGGAACACAACTTGCAGTTCATCCCAAATATCCAGGAGCACACTTCTTCGCCCTTACCTCTTCACTCTGCACACTTGTACACCAATATCATAAAATCACATTCAAAACACAATGGAGCATACAGTGTGTTCGAGTTAGAGTAGTAAGTATAGCTGGCTTCCGAAAAAAAAAAAAAAAAAAAAAAAAAAAAAACCCTGAAAAAATAGCAATAGCAGAACTGTCATTTTTCAGAGCAATGATCAAATCCTACTGGATAGGAATTTCAAACATTCACAGCCCTGGCAGTGAAGTAATTTTCTTGACTAAATCCTTATTTTATTTTCTAGGAGTAACTCATTTGTCCCTTGTCATTTATGGTTCTGGTTTTCTTTACTTTGAGATATTTTTCTTTGCCTGCTACTTCTACGATCATAGGATGGGTTTGCTTGTGACCATCTGATTTATGCTTGTGACTTCTCTGTTCTAAAAATGTCTCGTGCTTGTAGGGTCTCTCTTCTGAGTGCAAGATTCCCATACATATGCATGCACTAAATTTGATTATTTTCTCTTGCTAATCTGTCTTATGTCCACTGATTATTTGAGTGGCCAGAAGAACCTGGAGGATAAAGGAAAGTTCGTTCTGCCCCCCACAGTTGGCTCTGTGAGCTGGAGAAACTCACCAGCTGGAACCTTGCATTTCCCCTGAGGCTGCAACAGATGAGGTTCTGGGGTGTCTGACTCAGGCCAGAAGGTAAGGGTTCTCCCCATGTACACACACCCTCCAATCTCTTCAGGGCCCGACAGAAGCGAAAGCAGTGAGAATCTCTTTTTTTTTTTCTTTCAAAATTTAGATTGGCAGAAGAAAATATTTGTGAATCTAGTTTCTTGGGTTAGGGACCCTGGGTTACTTGGTATGAGTATTCATGGGTTTTGTTATTTCTTGTCTCTGTCTGGTCTCTCTCCTTTCATCTTTTTTATATGTACTGAGACCCTGGCCTTATGACTAGTGAGAATATCTTTTCTCTGGCCTCTACCATACAGAGGGTGCGCTTGCCAGGGTATACCTTGCTCTCTGTCCAGCTAGGATCGGCTCTGAAGACAGTTTTCTGTGTTTGTCCTCTTCCTCCCAGAGATGGTCTCAATGGGGGAAAGCAGATGATTCCCTGTGTTTTGGAACAGCTCTTTAAAGACAGGGCTCCTCATCTTTCTTAGTCTAACTCTGAGAGTAAACTAGCTTGTAAGGTTTGCATCTGTCTGCATTTTTCTTCCAGATGCCCCTTGCGTCCATAGTGTTGTTTATTTGAGTTGCCATAAGTTTCTACCATCAAGGCTAGACAGTGATTTCTTTTAATCAGAAAACACTTTTCAATTGAAAATAAAGAAAAAAAATGTCTTAGAGAACTCTCATATTGTTATAATTGCTAGTCATTAAGATTCTCTTAGTAAGATGAAAGGACAAGAATTAGAACAAAAATCAAAGACCACTCTGACCCTTTCTTGTTTGCCTTCAAACATTTGCTGATAGTGTAAAAAATCAGGACATTGGAAATACAATTGTCTTGCACTTTAGAAGAAAAATGAAAGAAAAAGAATGGTGAGCTCTTACTAGAGGATAACTTAAAATTTGTATGTCCTAAGAACTCAGCTTGGTAACTGTCAGGCTGGAAGTTTCAAAATATGGCCAGACAGAAATGTGGACTGAACTCTGTTTATGACTAAGGTTTTACAAAAAATACTGCTATCCTCAAGGAAAGTATAATCTAAAATTACAATGCTTATTATGAAGAATTTGCAATTTAAAAAAAAAGGCTAAATAAAATGGACATCTACTGGGTTAAAAGAAAGATTTAGTACAGCACTAGCAAAGGTGCATTGGGTCAAACTGACACCTTGTTGATCCCACAGATTAAAGGACCCCCAAACAAGTCTGCTCTATTTACCCCAGTGTAGAGAAACGTAAAGACTGGGAATAAAAGATTACAGTGAGAAACCTGACTGACAACTGCTTAAGGCAATAATCAGGCTAGATAAATCAAGTTAAAAATGGATACCAGGCAGCAGAATAGCAGTAGACAGAGGGAAAGGGAGGGTGGAGGTGGGGGGCAGTGAGCAAGAGGGAAAATGAGGGTGGAAAGAGACTTTGCATGGGACATGGAGGGGCACTATGCGGTGTGCAGAGGGTACAATATTGAGTGGGACACTTGAAGCCATGTCAACACAATAAATTAAAAAATAAATTTAAAAAAATATTGATACCAGTGCCAGGGTGCCTTGGCTTGACCTCTCACTGAAGACCGAAGGCCTTTTTACTCAAGAGCAGGTAAAATGGTTGGGAGATAGAAAAGAGTGAATTTCAGGACTCTTTAATATGGTAATTTAGTAATTGGTATCAAAACCCATTGGTGAAGCCCTGACTCAGGCTATAATTAGATAAAAAGAATATAGAAATATAAGGATTGGTCAGATTATAAAAATTGGAATGTTTAAGTGTGAGTTATGTTTCTAAAGAAAGTTACATCAACTTTAATTGACTGCATCTTTTTTACCTGATTGTATTGTGAAAAGAGATATTGTCTCTCATTAGGGAGCTGGGACATGCTTCAGTTCTTTCTTTTAGCTATCAAAGGGAAAGACTCTAGAAGGTACAAACCCTTGTCTCCTCTTGACTCCATCAAATTGTTTAATAATGCCAGAAATATGTACTGTTTTTCCCTGCTGAAACCTGACAAAAATATTTGAAAGAAAATAATTTAATAATTTTTTTAATCAGAAATTTAGCCAAATTGGTAACTGTTAGGACCTAATAGGATTTTTTTTAAAGATTTTGAGGCCCTTCCCTAAGCTGAAATAAAACAATATACTAGAGGGAAGGAAGCAAATTAGAGATTATGTAGTTAGACAGGTAGGTCAACCTATAATATCACTTAAGTTTCAACCCCAAAATTGAGAGCAATTGTTATCTTACAAGTTTTTGTGAACACAGAAATGCAGTTCTAAAGCAGTTCAGTCCCACCTGTCTTTATCATCCAACCCAATTTCTAAGACTGAAGGAAATAAAATGGGACAGTAGGGTGTTTTTTAAAGCACAAGCTGTTTTTGTATCTGAGCCTCCCTGCCAAAGACAAATACATATCTTAAGTGCTTTTAACACAGACATTAGTAAGAAGAAGCTTTAGCCATCTACACAGGTAATCTTAATTTATTCTGCCAGAAGCAGTTTACATCAAACTGTTCTTTGTCCACTGTATGGCAGAACTTTTAAAATGAAGGTTAAGAGGTTTCTGTTTGTGTCTGTTTTCCTGTTAATGTGGGCTGTGTGGTATTTTTTACTTTCAGATAATATTGTTGATTTATTTTAAAAAAAGGAGCTCTGTTAAATTGGCTTAAATAAATAAGCATTTATATAAGAATTCTCAAAGATATAACAGATATTAATCAAAATGCTTTTTAGAATCACGTGATCTGGGAAAATATTTGATTTTTTAAAAATATTTTCTATTTATTGATTTTCAGAGAGGGGAGAGAGAGAGAGAGAGAGAGAAAGAGAGAGAGAGAGAGAGATAGAAATGTGGGGAGGAGGCCCTGGCCGGTTGGCTCAGCGGTAGAGCGTCGGCCTAGCGTGTGGAGGACCCGGGTTCGATTCCCGGCCAGGGCACATAGGAGAAGCGCCCATTTGCTTCTCCACCCCTCCGCCGCGCTTTCCTCTCTGTCTCTCTCTTCCCCTCCCACAGCCAAGGCTCCATTGGAGCAAAGATGGCCCGGGCGCTGGGGATGGCTCTGTGGCCTCTGCCTTAGGCGCTAGAGTGGCTCTGGTCGCAATATGGCGACGCCCAGGATGGGCAGAGCATCGCCCCCTGGGGGGCAGAGCGTTGCCCCTGGTGGGCGTGCCAGGTGGATCCCGGTCGGGCGCATGCGGGAGTCTGTCTGACTGTCTCTCCCTGTTTCCAGCTTCAGAAAAATGAAAGAAAAAAAAAAAAAAGAAATGTGGGGAGGAGAGGGAAGCATCAACTCATAGTTTTTTCTCGTATATGCCTTGACTGCACAAGCCCGGGGTTTCAAACCAGAGACTTCAGCATTCCATGTAGATGCTCTATCCACTGCACTACCACAGGTCAGGTGTTGGGTAAGTAAGTTTGTAACAAGTGTTTTTAGGTTTGCTCTCTTGTATTAGGGCAGCGCCATGTGTGAATAATCTATGAAAGGCTGCGGGTGGGCGGTTGCCCTCAGGGCAGCAGATTGCAAATTGCGTACTACCTGCCACCTTGGGGCAGGCGATTGTTTGCTTTTGTTGCTGGAGAAGGGGTATTTCCACCACCCTGTTTGGCTGGCAAGTGCTGAGGCTGTTGGGAGCCTAGGAGTCCAGAGGGTGAGTCCTGAGAACGAATCCAGATTGTGGAACCAGAGAACGAGTTGGGGTTTCGGAAACCCTGAGGAGAGGGAAGCAGTTTTTTCTGCCTGTTTGCTCATCCGCCCTTACTGTTGTAAAGTACCTAATCCTCAATTCTGCGGGTTTTCATAGAGACACCAAGTCCAGATGAGTTTTGAAGAGTGTTATTAAAGGAGGAAATTTATTAAATATGCCAGCCGCATATAGCTTACACGGGGCAGCCGTCCCAAATAGTGTGTCGGGGCTGGTTATATACCTTTAATTATACATGGGTGGGGAAAAAGCCTGACATCATGGCATAAGCTTATAACCTTTGTCTTTACCTACACAGGTTTGGCAAAAGGATGAAGGGGGGGGATGGGACACAATTCATTAGCAAGTTCATAACATTTATCTATAGGATTCATAAAAAACATTAAAACTTACAAGGTAACACAATAATAAAAATGTCACTCTACATATTAAAAGACATTCTTATATTTTCTAGTGTTCATTTGCTATTCCTTTGTCCAGAGATACATACATTAACTACATGCTTTCAAGAGTGGAGGGGTAGTTTCCATGGGGACAAATGCCTATAAATGGCCCATTAATATAAGAAAAGGTTTAATTTAATCTTTTCTCTTCCTGCACCTGGCTAGCTATTCACTCGCTTCCTTACAGGTGTGTGTGTGGGGAGAGGTCAGAGAATCCAACTCTCCTTCCCCTCTGAATTTATAATACAATGCCATTGGCCATGTTGGTTTTATGCTAATCACACAAGCATAGAAATCACACTTATAAAATCTTTCTGCATGCCTAGCCCAAATCAATAAAATGTTCTTTAAGCTTCCTAAAATATTAATATTAATTCTGTAACTTTTGATACCTTACAACATAACGAGACATTAAGAAACAGAATGGCCCTCCATTTTCTAGCTCCACAGTTCTTTTACCATCTGCCCGAATCCAAGGAGAACCTGCAAGGTCATGGCTGCAGCTGCTGGCCTTACATCAGGCAATATTTGATATTGTAATGCTGGTGGCCGAGGCCAGGCAGGTCCACATTGGATTCGGGCTAGATAGTAGAGAAACTGTGGATCAGGGAAGGATTGGGCCATTCCGTTTAATAAAGTCTCACAATGGCAGACAAGTACACAGGGTGCAGAAACCACTTCTCAGGTAAACAAACAACAAAATGGCCCCTCACAGTGGTGAGCAGGCTATCAGCACACCTGCAATCCCCGTGAGTACAGCAGCTGTAGCCTTACATAGGCCATACACACATGGTGCTGCCACGTGCTCACGCACTAATCAGGCAAAGGGCTTTGTTGGGCAGATAAAATGTATTATGCTCACTTTGTTAAGGAGGCCGTTGCTCAGGTGATGTTAATGTGTGTTGAGAATTGTTGTGGCCTGAGGCTTGGTTTTGGGATTGGGCCTGTCCCACCCTTTTTGGTGTGAGGTGGTACAATCCTATCATGCCTCAGAGGAGTGACTTTGTATTGGGGACTTCCCTATTGTGTATATTGGATTAAGGGTTTGGATTTCTACACTATAAAATGGAGGCAGAACGGGACTTGGTGCTTGGTTCCTGAGATTATCATTAGAAGAGAGAGCAGAGGAAAGCAGAGAAAGGTCACGTGGAGGAGGCCAGGAGAAGCAGCCAAGATGGCGGAGTGCTGAGTGAGATGCCAGTTTGTGTCGAGTTTGTATCTGGGATAAGGAAGGAGATGGGGAACAGAGGTGAATAAGTCTGATGAGCTAGAAACCTTTGATTCTAGGAAACTCGGATAAGTCAGTGGCTTTGTGAGCACTGAATGTGACTGGGTTTTGGAGCCCAGTGTGTATTTTTACTTGCCCGCCGGGTGCAAGCTAGAATTAAAGACTATGGCCCATCAGTTTTTGGCTCCGCTGTTTCTTTACTGACTGTCCGAATCCAATGCGAACCTGCATGGGCTGGGCTGCACTGATGGTGGCCCTGGCCTTGGCTACTGGCTTTACAGGCTTGTAGCCAGTAAACCAGTGAGCAAGCCTAACACAGCTGCTCCACAGATATTAACACTGGTTTTTGAGTTTGGTTTGATTAAATAGTCATATCTTTAGAATAATCAGCATTAAAAATTATTTTATTCTATTTGGGCTTATTAGTCAAATAAGTTCATGTTATCTTTGTTGCAAAATATGTTGGCAAGAAAAGCTACTTGGTATAATAAAATTTTCATAAGTAATATAACCTTAGTTGTTAGTAACATGCAGATTAAATAAATATATGCAGTGTAAAGGGTTTCTTTTTAGGTGAACCTTTAGTGATAATTATATTGCCAAAAATGATTTCCTAAATCTCTTTGGTAAGTTAAAACTAAAGTTTTGCTAGATGAATTAAATGATGGTGTTGGGCAAAGGAGTGTGTAAAATTTGTATTTTTTGAGTTTACTCACTTTTAGTGTTAAAAAATGGTGCTGGGCAGCACCAGATATGTGATCTGTGAAATTGCAAATTACCTTCCCGCTTGGGAAGGGCCATTGTCTTGCTAATGTTTGCTGAAGGAGAGGTTTTTGCATCAGAAAGTATTAAGAAGAGAAGAGAGGAAGCCATGTTTTCATAGAGTTTGTGCAGAGAGAAAGTAGAAGATATTCAGATGGGGAATCAGAGGTGAGGGGCTTTTGTAAGACCTACTGAGACTTGTTGTAAAGCCAGTAGCCGTGGCCACCATCACAGCCACCATCACAGCCACCTGGCCAGTGCAGGTTCACATTAGATTCAGACAGATGGTAATGAAGCAAGGGAGCCAAAAATTGGTGAGCCATCACCTTTAATCCTAGCTTGCACCCGGCGGGCAAGAAATACACACAGTGGGAAAACACTTGCCTTTCCATTCAGGGCTCCCAAAGCCACTGACTTATCTGAGTTTCCTAGAATCAAAAGTTTCTAGCTCACCAGCCTTATTCACCTCTGTTCCTCATATCCTTCTCTCTGCACAAACTCTGCATAAACTGGATTCTCCTTCAGCACTCCACCATCTTGGCTGCCTCTCCTCTCCTCCACATGGCCTTTCTCTGCTCTCCTCCCTAATGCTAATCTCAGGAACCGAGAGAGAGCAAGCTCCCAGTCTGCCCCATTTTATAGTGTAGAAATCAAAACCTTTAATCCAATATACAAACAAGGGAGTCTCTGATACAAAGTCACTTAGGGTGGGAAAGGCTTACTCTTAAAACTAAGCCTTAGGGTATAACAACCCTGCCTGCTTACAGCCTGTCCCCCACACCCAATGGAAACTATAAGTGAGCAAACGTATATATCATATTTACAAACTTATTTGGCCAACACTGATGAAGCCTTTGATTTCAGGAGGAACCAGAGAAGATTCTCCTGATTGTGGAACCAGAGAATGTGTCAGGGCTTTGTGAGCCCTGAATGAATGAAGAGAGAAGTGTTTTCCCTGTGTGTTTGCTCATCGGCTGATGTGAGACTTTAATAAAGGAATGGCCCACCATTTTTTGGCTCCACTGTTTCTTTTCCGTCTGCCTGAATCCAATGGGAACCTGCACCTGTATGGCCACGACAGCCGTGGCTACTGGCCGTACAGATGGATATTCACTGAAGATCAAGAATATTTCCAAATAAGATAAAATAATGAAACATTAATTATTGAACATAGGTTTATTTACTTTTTGCTTATCTTAGAGAAACTAAATATATTTGAGTCTATTATTAAAACTGTCCTGTGACACATTAAATTTATACCATGAGGAAATATATTTCCACAAATTATTAAATATGCCCATAAATGTATCAATTTAAAGGATATTGGTGTAATGGATATTTCACAATTGTTCACTTCATTTACACTTTTCAAGGTTAAAAATTCTAATACATGTAATTAAAGCTACAGAAATTAATAATATTAAGGAAAAGGACTATGTGTTTAAGAAAAATAGGATAGATCTGCCATTTGCCACTGGAAAAAAAAAAGCATAAGATATGAAGTATATTTTGAGGGAAACAAAATTAATTTTGTCTTAAAGAAAAGTGAGTTGTTCCAGAATGGAAAAGAGGAAAAACAAGACAAAAATCTTGATGTTAAAAAAGAAAGTTTTAACAATTTACACGAGAAAGAAATTTTTATGTGTGGTTGAGCTGAATAAGACTAAAATAAATCTAATCAAGCAAGTGAATTTAAAGATGAAAAGTAAACTGATGCAAAAATTGAATTTGGTTTTCTTTCTCAACTAAAAGGGATATTGGTCTGCTACTGATACTATAAAAAGTTTTCTGCCTAGAAAGAAAAGATTCTGTATTTTATCAAAATGATTTTCTGTATTTTATGTTGTCTTAATCAGGTCCTTGATTACTTAAGAAAACTGTATCTCTTCAATAGTGAGAACTAAGTTTCGCTAACAGTCATGGAAATTTCTGTATTTTTGAAATTTTCTATTGCCACTTTGGTTAAATGAGAAATTAAGTATTCCTTTATAATGACTGATGATCCTTATTAGTCCAGTGTTCAAACCTCTTGATATATTATAATTAACTTTCCAAAATTTAAATTATAAATAAAGTCTTGACATGAGAATAACTTTTGGGTGTTCTATATAGACCCCTGGAACACTTCAAAAGGTAGTTTTGTCAAAATATTAAACTAATTAGGTGTATTTTTAATGTGCTGAAGTTAGATAAGTGTATTTTTAATGTGCTGAAGTTAGATAAGAAGCATTGTCAAATAAAAAATAACATTGAGCCTTCTTGTTGTATTTGTATATGTTATAAAAGTTCCAAAAATATATACAAAGTTATTGGAATTCTGAGATGTCCTGACATCAGATGTCTACCACCAAAATTGAATGACATTCTGAGTATCAGACTGGGGCACATCTGGATAAAGTCCATTCTGTTTTTCAAAAATAACTCCTCGTCATCAGACTTTTGCCATCCTTGTATTCTTGTAATGTGGCAAAATTCTGTTTCTGAATCAGGGAAATTAAGAAAGTCAAACAATGACTATAAATTAAATGACTAGTTGGGGCTATGAGAAACCCAAACAGCCACTTGTTTCTTTCCAGCTCCTTGTCATTTTTTTCCGTTTTTGCCTCCCTTCATCGCTCATAGTGCATTTAAACCAGACTTCATTCCACTACCACTTACATGTGTTATCAATGTGTTCTCGTTATATATATGCTTTGCTTTTTTAAGTTAAAAATTTTCTCCTGCCACATGACTGATGACCTTTTAGTGGCAAACAAACTGTTATAATATGTGCTTCCCACCTGAGGTATTGCCTTCCACAGTCTCTAATAATTGGGGCATCTACTTCACTCAGCAAACCATACAAATCTTGACAGATAGCCTTGCATATTTCTTAGAATTATCACTGAACAAGCACCCTCAATTATTAAGCAAGGTTAGAACTAATGGGAAAACTGAATTCAAGCTGAACAAATTTAATTACACAGGACTGAATGAACTGATAGAACTGTTACAAATTTATGACTTTTTATTTAAAATATCACTGACTTTTAAAAATTTTTTGTTTTCTAGATATAAAGAATTCCTTCTCTTAAATTACCTGTGACTTAGAACAATTTGGTAAAGTATACCTTTGTAACCAGCAGAGAAACATTTATTTATTTTTCTTCTCTAATTTATCCCTCAAGACTTTGAACATTCTCAATAAGTATTTTTATTTTCATGGCAATATGTTTGTTTGAATAAATTCAACAAAAATCTGTTCTCTATTACAGGACACAATTAGGAACTAGCTATATATTACAAACTTTTTTACTAGAATGTCATGTGTGAGGAAGACATTTATAGGCTCAGATATGACCAGAAAGCTTTAATAAAATAAGATTGTTTTTAGAAGTCAATAAAACCCCCTTGGAAAACACAGACTGGTACCTTGCTTACATGGTTCACGCTAGTTTTTCTAGGTAAGGAACAAAGATTGCTTGCTGAGAGATGCAAAGAAAGAACTTCTGGGTATGTTGGGGACCTCAAAAAGGGAGGAATTAATCCCAAATCTATAAATATTACAGGTAAAGTCTGTGGCTTCTCTTTTTTTGGTCTTGAGAGGCCTTTTAAAGTTCAACCTGAAGAATCCTTATGAAAAATCCCAGCAAAGTAGATTTAAAAGAACTTTTAAGGTCAAGTACTATTTTTATTAGACATCCAAATAATCAGGCCAGATTGATTGAAACTAGAGTTGTTTTGCAAATAAATTAGTCTTAACTTTATTATATTTGATAGAGATGATGTTAATTATAGAAAGAAAAATAGTTTCAATAGAAACTATAATATGCCTTTATGAATACTCAGTTATCATGCCATTTGTTACCTTTTGAGTTATTTTTTTCCTACGTATAAACTGAACAGGATCCTAAATATTTTAGGGTTTTTTTTACTTTATTTTATTTTTAATTTTTAATAGTTTTCTTAAATACATCACTGCAACCCCCCAAGTTAATATTTCATTCTCCCATCCATTGATTTGGCACCATTGAGAACTAAAACTGTCCTTTCCAAGACCATGCAAGCTAAAGTGGGACATCTTGATGTAGACTTCAGAGAAATCACAATAGCAGCTCATATATGGACCATCTTCATGCCAGGGACATCCAACTGTGGACCAGGAGAATCAATGAGTCTATAACCATCTGTCTCCACTCCCTCTGGAGATGATTCAAGACAGACATCTAGAAATCTTCATGACTGCTTGTTTTCAGAAATCAGAATCTGCATTTATAGTCTGTTCTAATGATAAACTTTTATTTTCCTTTGTGTCCATAGAAATGTCTCTTACTAAATACCTGAGTGTATCATTGCTTCCTGAAATGAGACATGACTGTTTAACTGAACTGAACTTTTCTCAGGGCTGAGACTGGTTTAATGAGCTATAGAACAATCTACTAACCCAATTTCTGGAGTGTGAAACTTTCAGGGAACTTTAAAAGGAGGGATTTGTGAGGGTCCAGATAGTCACTCCAAGGTGTGTCTCTGTGATATGCAGATTGTTTGGAGCCAAAGGCAACTTTAGCTTCAAGTTGGAGAGAAATGTCTCCTGCTACTCCTTAACTACCTAGAAAAATTTGAATTAGATGCCTTATCTATAAGAGATTACCAGAGATAACTTCTTTTACCTGTCTATAAGGTTGGGAGTTTTTCTACTTACTAAAGGTCTGTTCTTACCATCCTGCAATGACCTTTTAAAGCCCCCAAGGCACCTACCTCATCCTTAGCTCAGATGTCTTAAATGCTTGTGTTTCCTTTCTAACTCTGGACCTCTTGTGCATGTGGTGGTCTGTGATTCTCTCATGTATCTGGACTTCCATTATATATGTTGGCATTTAATTTGATTATTTTTGACTTATAAAAAAATATGTTACTTTTCACTCTCAAAGGTATTTGATTATCATATAACTATCTCCTTAGAAAATAATTGGACACTATTTTTACTCCTTGGAGACTACACATATTTTGTGGGCTATAATTTGCTAGGCCAGTTGAGAGGCTTCTGGGGTTGCTTTAAAGGTCAAACACACACTGGTTTTTAAAGATCAATATACTCTTTTTTAAAAAGCTTTGTATGCTTTTTGTCTAGTCACTGACAGTCAGATCCATGGACAAATAACCGTAACCAAAGATCTAATCTAGACAGGATTTCTGTGCTTCCAGACTATCCTTTTATATTTATTGGGCTCTTGGGCAGCACATTTTTTTTTTATTTTGTTAAATTTAGTGGTGTCTACTTTGAACTATCTAAAAATATTAGTTTAGGTAGGAAAGCATCACCCTTCATCTAACCTTTGAAAGTGGAATGTATCCCAGTAACAGAGGTTTTAATGCGGGCACTTGAGGACACCAAAGGCCCATTTACTGCTAAAGTTGCTTCTTTAAAATCACCTGTTATAATCAGCCCACGTATATCTTGTTGTAGAATTTTGTACAATAAGAAATAATAAACATGTACATAAATAGTATGAGTATTTTCAATGTCCTAGATTTTTCCAAACAGTTCAGAGGTTAAATTTTTTTTAGCAAGAAGTCTGCCTTTCTGAGGATTGCCAGTGACAGTTTTACCAAATGTTTATCATGGAGTAATGAGGATCACTGGCTTTCCAGCCTACAATAACTAGGCTTCTGCCTCTTACCCGAGTATTAGACCAATGTCTCATTTTATTTTAGTATGGTAAAGTTCCACATCTAGTAAACAAATTATGTTTTCCTTAAGATTAAGATGTTATTTTTTTAAAAAAGATAATCTAAAATCCAGCATTTTAAAACAGGATAGAAATGTATGTCTCATTAAATAATTCAAGGGTTGGTGGTTCACTATGGGCAGAGCACTCTATAACTGTCAACATGTGAGTCTGTGTCTGGATACAGAAAAGTTGTTCAACCTTTGCCATCCTATGGTGATCCAGAAAGAGGGCAAGGTGCCTGAATATTGTATGCTCTGTCCTTGTAAGGATAAACTAGAAGTACCAAATACAAAAGCTTTTTAAAATTCTATTATCTAGATCTTAGACACATAATTAACCTCTCAATAAGGGAGTTGAGAAGGCAGTTTTTAATTAAATAGATATGTGATAGATCGATGGATATGAAACTCTGTTTCGAAAGAGGTTAAGAACAGGTATTGGGAAATAACACACTGTCTAATATACTACTATGAAACATTTGTTAGGAAACAAGTCTAAATATTAGATATAATACAGAGAAAGAAATATTTAATATACAAAAAAAACTACACTCAAAGCCATGAAAGAAAGGGCCAAAGTGGTGGACTTTATATGAAAACATTACAAAACTGAACTGACACATTCAGGACCAAAGCCCCGACTGGAACCACTGGGTACAAACGTTCCGCTTCAAAAGCTCTCCCCGAATCAGAAAGCTGGGAATTAGCTGTCACCAATACTTTTGACATGACTGTCTTTCAACACCAAGAAAAGTGAAGAACAAACACTAGAATATTGCTATAGAAACAGAGATTTTGCTTGCCAATAGGAAAAAAAAAAGTCTAACACAAGTATTCTTTGCTCCTACCTTCTAAAATTTGTGCAAATACATTTTAATGGTAGAAACTAATTCTCATCCTGACTTTTGTGAAGTGTCACTTTAAGCTTTTCAGACTCTACAGTCAGACATATGCATCAAGAAGAAGTCTGAAATAGTTTAAAGAAACAATTCATAGCACTCACCAGTGCTGGTAATGAGTAGTGGGCACCCTAGCAGAGCAGGTATTGTTAAAGCACTATTTTATTCCAACTGAATAAACTTTTTATTTGATTTTAACCTTTAGTAATTGAATAATCACTTTAAGTAAAGTGATTGAGTTAATTTTCAAAATAAATTTCAAGAACTCAATTTGTATAAGGTTGAGAAATATTGATATCAAATGATTGCTCCTTTATACTAGACTTTAAACAAGTACCATTTTGAAGGGTTGAACGTTCTATCTTTATAATGACTTCATACTCCATTGATTCATTCTTCCCTCCTCTCAAAGTGAAGTGAATTAAAGAGCAAACAATTTACTTTTAATATAAGCACCAATGCAAATAGAACTTAATTTCAAAGAAACTCAAGATATTTCCCTTTCTTTGTTAATTTCCTAATATTTTAAATTAGACTATACAAACAACTATCTTATTGCAACTGCCTTCATTTGTTTTTCCACGAGACACTAACTGGCTCAGATCACTATACTAGGCAACAGGATTAGGGGTGGGAAGCTGCACTATATCCTCCATGACTACTAGACCTGGCCAGTCTTGTTCATCACACTGTACCCAGCACCAAGCAGCTGCTAAGCACCCAGTATGTACTCTGTAAGAACTCTTGACTTCATTAGCAAGGTCCTGCTTTCAAAGAGTCTATACAAATTATATTGGGAAAAGAATGAAGGTTAGGAAAATGCTGAGCATTTATAAATGGCATGTAGCCAATCTCAAGATTCTAGATCATAACTCTGTATTAAATTTTTAAAATATGAAGTTCTATTCTACTAATAAGGTCACTGTTGAATCTTTCCAAAACTTGAGGCAAGACAACAAACTACCCACACTTATTTTCTTAGCTAGCCTTGTAAACTATTTCTTTTTATTTCTATTTTCATCAAATTATTTTTAAATTGAAATTTATTAAGGTCCTGAGGTTGAGCAAAGAAAATTGACATGTTTATTAAAAATATGAATATATTAAATCCTAATTAAATAAAGACAATAATAACTTGATAGTCAAAATCACAAAATGACGAGAGCATTTCTACGGGTTTGCCGCTTCTGTGAATTAAAACCACAGTTTCCACCATCCTGATTCACTCCCACATTCAAATGCATGAAATACAAGCAAAACACCTTTGAGGAGAAATATGCTCACCTTACCTACTTTTACAAATATATATATATATATATTATATATATACACATACATTGCATATATATATATGTATACACACACACACACATTGATTGCATATTCCTGTTCAGTATCTTTTGACACAAATTTTGTTTCTCAGAGAGAATCTACTTCAATGTTAAGTTTCTGGCTTGAATCCTTTATCTATTAGAAAAACTCTTTTTTCCACACAACTCTCCAGTGTTTGATGAAAAGTAGATTCCTGAACATGCCAAACCTGCCAAACAGGAATAAAGACTTCCAGTGGAAGCATAATGTTACCTTGGAATTGAAGTGTTTTAGCTTGTAGGAGCATATTTCACTCTTGAAAAGAAATGTGATTACATTTCGTTTCTGGAAGATATATGCTTCAGGTAAGAGAATGAAACAAACTTCCTATACTCAACCAAATACATAGGAGAATATTTTACTTCAAACATGTTCTTGCAGCAACACATTTGTGAAACATGTTGTGAAGCAAATGTTAGATGAGTTTAAAATCTGAGTTAATATGTATATGTTCTCCAGAAGATAGATCTTCTCCTGAAGTATGGATTATGCCTTGATTGTTCCTGCTCTCTCTTTCCTGCCTTTCTCTTTCTCCCTCTCTTCCTCTATCCCTTCTCTTCTCCCTCCCCTCTCTCTTAGGCAGACTTCATAGATTGCATTGATATCATACACTTTATATCATCTTCCTGCTCACTTTAATGTTCATTCAGTCTTGAGACAATTTCTGTCATATTCACTGGTGGATGTTTTCCTTGTGCAAGTTTCCTCAGTGTCTTGAAGCTAATACAGGTGGTCTATAGACCGCATGCCAGTGAGGACTCTGAAAGGAAATTCTTCCTAAATGAAGAGTGGATATTCTTAACATATGGACTTCAAACTAATTAGAGTTCCTCCTGGAAAAAACAGCTGTTTTCTTTCTGTCCTGTCACTGCATGCTGGGCTCCTCTTGCCCTGTCCTGTCTGTCCACCTTGGTATTGGCAGCTCACCAAATATGAACTAGTATGTGTCCTAATTGACCCCTTACTTTCTTACCTGGCAAACATTAGATATCTGATAATTAGAATTGAAGAAAGAAATGATATAGCATATTTTTAAAATAATGTTAATGTGTAACTTGTGTAGAAAGTTAGACTTTAAAAATGTATTATCTAATGTAATATTGTTTATCAGGTAACAGACTTAGAGAGTGTAAGGAACTCATGTCACCTACATTATGAGTAATGTCACCTACACATTAATAATGTCATTCAGAGCTAGGATTTGAGTCAAGGTTTTCTTATTGCAACTCAGGGGCTTTCTCTCTGGCATGCTACTCCTGCCCCATACATGTTTACCTACCATCAGGGGCATGTAGAAAGCAAGTTTGTAAATTGAATATAAGAAAATACTACCGTGATTGGGCTGGCAAAAACAAAAACAAAAAATAAACAACTTCATCCAGCTCCTATAAAAATGGATCATATTACTACACGAGTTAGCTGATTCATTGCATGAACAAGCTTGTTTGTTGCCAGTGTGAGCCTCCAGGAGATAATTTTGAAAATTTTCTCTCAGGCTTGTAATCATCAGAGAAAGTCTGCTTCAAATAAGCAAAAAACAAAGTATAATTCTCTTGGAGCTTACAAAGAAAAAGTGACACATTAGTCATTTCCTATCTAGGGAGGTATCACATTGTATTTTTAACTAAATTATTACTCTTTTTTCAAATTTATGATCTGATGAAATGACACACAGGTAATCATAGCAAAAAATGAATCATTATATTTAAGCACAAATCAATTTTTATAATTTTTAGCTCTTAACAATAACTCTTTTATAACACAATTTGCCCATTTTTAAGTTATTAATTTTGATTGATTTTTCTGTTGAATAGAGTATTTCCAAGAATTATTTTCAGCTACAGAATAAGGGTGATGTGTATCTTTGAATTTCTAACTTACACATAAATGTTTTTCTTTTCTTAACAACTTTTTCTGAATGTCTAAATATTTTCTCATTTTATTATGATTTTTATTCTTGAGTCATTTTAAAAAAGTTTAAATTGAAAGCATATGAGTTCTTTTCTAAATTATCTTCTTTCTGTTGATATTTAACTACATTGAAGTCAGAAAGAATAGTGTGTATGATATTAACTTTACGTTAAAAGTCACAGAATAAATACATGGTCAGTTTCCATAAGAAATACATGTTCTTTAAAAAATGTGTAATTTCCACTTGAATGCAATATTGTATATCTGTTCATTAAATTAAGCTTGTTAATTTTTTAAAAATTTACATGCTTAGTGATATTTTTGTCTAACTGATCTATAAATCATGTGAGATTTCTATTAAATCCTTCCATTATGAAAGTGAATGTGTCAGTTTCTCTTCTAGTGTGCTAATGTTTTGTGATGAAATTATATTTTTTTAATAATTTTTAAATTTTTTTCAATTATGTTGACATAAAATATTATATTAGTTTTAGGTGTACAACATAGTGATTACACATTTACATAATTTATGAAGTAATCACCCCAGTAAATCTAGTACCCACTTGACTCCATGCATAGTTATTATAATATTATTGACTATGTACCCCACCCTATACTTTAGATCCTCATGTTTATTCTGGACCTAACAATATGTACTTCTTAATCCCTTCATCTCTTTCACCCAATCCCTCAACATCTCTCTCGCCCCACCCTTCTGGCAACATTCTGTCTGCCCTCTGTATAATGAGCCTCTCTCTGTTTTGTTTGTTCATTTTGTTCTTTGGAGTCTACATATAAATGAAGCCATATGATATTGTCTTTCCCTGACTGACTTATTTCATTTAATATAATACTCTCTCAGTCCATCCATACTGTTGTAAATGGTAAGATTTTATTCTTTTTTATGACCAAGTAGTATTCCATTATATATATATATATATATATATATATATATATATATATATATATATATATATATATATCACCACTTTTTACCCACTCATTTATTGATGGGCACCTGGGTTGCTTCCATATCTTGGCTATTGTAAATAAGGCTGCAATGAACATAGGAGTGCATATATATTATTTCAAATTAGTGTTTGGGTTTCTTTAGATATATATGCAGAAGTGGAATTGCTGGGTCATAAGGCAGTTCCATTTTTTATTGCTTTGAGGAATCTTTGTGCTGTTTTTTAGTGGAAGCACCAATCTGCATTCCCATCAACAATACACAGTGGTTCTCATTCCTCGTATCCTTGCCAACACTTGTTTGTTGATTTATTGATGACACCAATTCTGGTTTTAATTTGCATTTCTCTGGAGATCAATGACGTTGAGTTCTTTTCATATATCTATTGGCCATCTATATGTTTTCTTTGGAGCAGTATCTATTCAGGTCCTCTGTCCTTTTTTAAATTGGATTGCTTGGTTTTTTTGGTGTTGTGTTGTATGAGTTCTTTATAAAGTTTTGATATCAATCCCTCACCAGAGGTGTCATTGGCAAATGTCTTCTCTGAGCCACTAAATTGTCTTTGGGTTTTTTGATGGTTTCCTTTGCTGTGTGATAACTTTATAGTTTGATGTAGTCCCATTTGTTTATTTTTTTTCTTTTGTGTCCCTTGCCTGAGGAGATATGTCAGAAAAAATATTGGTACTAGAAACATCTTAGATTTTATTTCCAATGTTTTCTTCTAGTATTTTTATGTTTTTGAGTCTAACATTCAAGTCTTCAATCTATTTAGAGTTTATTCTTATATATGGTGTAAGGCAGTGGTTCTCAAACTTTTTAAAGTCAGGGTGCATTTAAAATTCTACAAATAATTGTAGGTGCACTATATACAAATTTCTGAAAAATATGTTATAATAATTAAGTCAGATATTAAAGAAAAAATATAAAGTCCAGGCATGCTTTTATGGTAATTAAATGAAATAAATATGACAAAATTAAATTTATTCTGACATGAAAAAACATTTTTATGTTACATTTTTTGTTATGCTTTTTAGAATTCATAAAAAAGAGGGGTTAAAAAATTTTTAAATGACAAAAAATTACCTTTTTATATATATAGATACATTCTTAGTAAGATTTAGTAAATTCAGCAGGTCCTGGCATGAATGTGTTAAGTTTTTTCATTCTTGTTTTTGTAAGAATTGCCTGATGTGTCCTAGCAATCTCTTCAATATTTGGGCATATATTTGAAAGGCAAACTCTCATTTCCTCATCAGTACATTGAAGAATTCCTTTTTTTTACTTTTAATTTTGTTGAGTGCACCATACATATCATCTTAACAAAGGATAGAGGAAACTTGCCTCCAGTCTTTCCGGAGAATATGTGAGGTAGTGTACCAGTGGTCCTCAATCCCTGGGCCATGGACCAGTACCCATCTGTGGGCCATTTGGTACCGGTCTGCAGAGAAAAAATATATAACTTACATTATTTCCATTTTATTTATATTTAAGTCTGAACGATGTTTTATTTTTTTAAAAATGACCAGATTCCCTCTGTTATATCTGTCTAAGACTACTCTTGACGTTTGTCTTGTAAATTCGACAATTATATTTAAAAATACCAGTTTTTACACGGGTCGCATAATTTTATTTTGTGCATTTATCTTTCTCACCCTAAAGGCTGGTCCGTGAAAATATTTTCTGACATTAAACCAGTCCATGGCCCAAAAAAGGTTAGGGACCACTGGTGTAAACAATGCAGCACCACAGCCTAACAGTCTTTTGCAACCTAATCAGGCAGGTAAGGTAGGGGGTGGGGGTGGGCAGACTGTCGGTTTACAGCCAAGTCCTCACAGCTCAATTCCCTAAAAATCAATTCCAAAAACCCTATTGGTATTTTGGTCCCCAACAGGCACATATTTCTCTGGAATATCATAGGGCGCACCTGGAAATCTTCTAGGGTGCACCAGTGCATCCTTGCGCACACTTTCAGAACCACCGGTGTAGGTGTTGTAGTTTTATTTTTTTCAAATATCTGCACAAATCTTCCAACAAAATTTATTGAATACACTGTTTTTACCCCATTGTAAGTTATTGTCTTCTCTTTCAAATATTAATTAACCATATAATTTTGGGGTTATTTGGGGGCTCTCTATTCTGTTTTATTGATCTATAGTTCTGTCTTTATGTCTATGGACTTGATTACTACAGCCTTCTAGTATAGTTTGATATTAGGTAGTGTGATTTCTCTTTGTTCTTCCTTCTCAAGATTGCTGTGGTTATCCGCGGTCTTTTTAGTTCAATGTAGATTTTTAGATTATTTGTTCTAATTTTGTGAAATAAGCCATTGGTATCTTGATAAGAATTGTGTTGAATCTATAGATTGTTATGGGTAGTGTGGACATTTTAATGATGTTAAGATTTTCTATACATGAGCATGGTATATGCTTTCATTTATTTGTATCCTGTTCAGTATCTCATAATTTTTTAGTACAGGTCTTTTACCTCCTTGGCTAAATTTATTTTTAGGTATTTACATTTCTTTTGAAACATTTATAAATGAGATTTTTTAAAGCATTTTTTAAATTTATTTATTCATTTTAGAGAGGAGAGAGAGAGAGAGAGAGAGGAAGGGGGAGGAGCAGGAAGCATCAACTCCCATATTTGCCTTGACCAGGCAAGCCCAGGGTTTCGAACTGGTGATCTCAGCGTTCCAGGTCTATGCTTTATCCACTGTGCCACCACAGGTCAGGCCAAGATTTTTTTTTTAATTTTCTTTTCTGATAGTTCTTTATTGATGTATAAAAATATAGGAATATTTATTTGGTATTCTGATTTTATATTGAATCATTTATCAGCTTTTTTTTTTAATTTTTTTTATTTATTCATTTTAGAGAGGAGAGGGAGAGACAGAGAGAGAGAGAGAGGAGAGACAGAAGCTGGAAGCATCAACTCCCATATGTGCCTTGACCAGGCAAGCCCAGGGTTTCGAACTGGCGACCTCAGCATTTCCAGGCCGACGATTTATCCACTGTGCCACCACAGGTCAGGCTCATTTATCAGTTTTAATAGTTTTTGGCATCTTTAAGGTTTTCTCTATGCAGTATCATGTCATGTGCAAATAATAATGGTTTTAATTTTCCTTTCCAATTTAAGTACCTTTTATTTCTACTTCTTGTCTGTTTGCTGTGACTAAGACTTCCTGTATTATATTAAATAAGAGTGGTGAAAATAGATGTCCTTGTCTTATATCTGACCTTAAGGGAAATGCTTTTAGTTTTTCCCCATTATGCTAGATGTGGGTTTATCTTAGGGTCTTTATTATACTGATGCATGTTTCTTCTATTCTCACTTTGCTGAGAGTTTCTGTTATAAATTATTGCTGGATTTTGTCAAATGCTATTTCTGCATCTATTGACATAATGATATGATTTTTTGTTTTGTTTTTGTAGTGTATCACATTAATTGATTTGAAGATATTGTACCACTCTTAACTCCCAGGAATAAATTCCACTTTTTCATGGTATATGAACTTTTTAATGTATTGTTGAATTCAGTTTGCTAATATTTTGTTGAGGATTTTTGCCTCATGGATATTCATGAGAAATATTGAGCTATAATTTTCTTTCTTTGTAGTGCCTTATCTGGTTTTAGAATTAGGATAATGCTGACCTAGTAAATGAGCTTGGGAGTTTTCCTTCTTCTGAATTTTTTGAAATATTTTGAGAAGGGTAGTTGTTAGTTCTTTGAATGTTTGATGAATTTACCTGTGAAGCCATTTTTTTGTTTTTTGGGAGTTTTATGATTACTGCTTCAATTTTGTTGATTGTAATCAGACCGTTCAGATTTTGTATTTCTTCTTGATTCAGTTTTGGAAGACTGTATGTTTTTAGAAATTTATCCATTTGGTCCACATTTTCCAATTTGTTGACATATAGTTGTTTGTAATATTTTCTTATTATAATTCTTTGTATTTCTGTGGTGTCAGTTGTTATTTCTCTTTCTAACTTATTTTTTTTTCTTAATCATAGGTAAAAAGGTTATAACATATTTGATTTTTATTTTCCCTTATAAGAAAAATAATTTAACATGCTTTTCAGTTTTAGTTGAACTAGTTTCTGATTTTTCACCTGGCTTATTAATACTGAATAATTTTTGAAATTATTATATTTTAAATTGTTTGCAATAATTATTTAGACTAAATTAATGTTGTCTAATTTTTTATCTAAGTTTCTTATTCTTAAGTTCTTATTTTGATTAAAATATTGTCAATATTTTCCAATACAAGAGTATACAAAAATTTCTGAGCATTTAATGTTTCATCTGTTTCACAAATATATGGCAAACTGAATGGTTGGTGTAAAACGCATTTACCATCAGAGTTGGTGTCATACTCCTTGGCTGTTATTTTCCTGCCCTGAAGTAGGTATTATTCCCACTAGAATATTTAACCCAAAGTTATGTCAGAGCTGGAGGCTGACTTTTCATTGTTTTATTTACTCTTAAGATTCACTCAGAGGAATTGAATAAATTACTGCTTTAATTGCTCTACTGTGTGCAGGGCTGAAATGTTAATTATACTAAGAAATCAAAGCATCCTTGCAACTAGATCTCAATGACTTGCACAAAATTATCTGTAATATATAGTGTGTCCATAAAGTCATGGTGCACTTTTGACTGGTCACAGGAAAGCAACAAAAGATGATAGAAATGTGAAATCTGCACCAAATAAAAGGAAAACAAAACCCTCCCAGTTTCTGTAGGATGATATGGCAGCATGTGCACATGCGCAAATAATGACGTAACATCATGTATACAGCAGAGCAGCCCATGGCCATGCCAGTCGAGATGTGGACGGTACAGAGGAAAGTTCAGTGTGTTCTGTGGCTCACTAAATTCGAATCCATGACCAAAGTGCAATGTGAATATCGGTGCGTTTATAACAAAGCGCCACCACATAGGAATAACATTACTCGGTGGGATAAGCAGTTGAAGGAAACTGGCAGTTTGGTGGAGAAACCCCGTTCTGGTAGGCCATCAGTCAGTGACGAGTCTCTAGAGGCTATACGGGATAGATACCTAAGGAGCCCTAAAAAATCTGTGTGAGCCCACATCGAACTGCACTGAATAGGTATGAAACTGGGAGAGTTTTCCTTTTTTGGTGTAGATTTCACATTTCTATCATCTTTTGTTGCTTTCCTGTGACTGGTCAAAAGTGCACCATGACTTTACGGACACACTGTATTGTTTATTCTAAACAAAAACATACTTAAATGTAAACCTTAGGTACATTATTTATAAATGTTACTTCTGTTTTTTCTAAGCTTAACAATATTATATATAAAATTCCCCCAAGCAAAATAGAGCCTGCATGTATTAAAGTAATTCTCATATTGTACTGATACATTTGTTTCTATGAGCTGCTCAAGGGCAAGAACTGTTTTATCATTTTAGCATTCCCACTGCTTCACACGGTGTATTTTAAAGTTATAGAATAAAAAAATGTGCAAATGAGTAGATAGATGTATGAATAAATACATTGATTTATTCAAGTCAATATCTCTCATATGTAAAAATAGCTGATAGTTTCAAATTTTCCATATTTAAGAAGCTTTAGGCAGTCTAATAAGATGTGAAGTTCTGTAAAATTATATATAACTAAGAAAATGTCACTTGTTCAGGTATAAAGGCACCAGATACAGACTGTTTAGAAACTAATGTTTCCTTCCCCCAAGCACTTCTTGTCTTTACCTAGGTGAAAACAGTATGAGTCATAAAAATTATGATTCCCTTATCACTCAATTCCAAATTAGAAATGAAAAAAATGAGGTAATTGATAAAAAGTGTGTGTGTATATACATATACACTGTATATCAATGTTTATTTATGTATATATACATATATAATTGGGTGTGTTCTCTTCTATATTCATACAACAAATAGAGCTGAGAAAGATCAGACGTATGTCTAGTTAAAATGTGAGTGTCCATGTATGTGCGTGATATGTTCAACTGGCTCCGCAGATAAAGAGAGATGGGAACTTCAGATCATCCTTTCAGCTCAATGTTTTCTCAGGAAACAGCTTAGTTTCCAAAGATGTCTCAACTTTCCCTCCACCTTACTGAAAATGTAGATGGTGTAGCTTGATTAAACTTTGACATGTCCTATTTTGGCATAATCATTATCATTTATTAAGTTTATAAACATTTTAAAAACTGGTAGATTTTCAATGCCAAATATATATATATTATTTTTATGAAGTGAGAAGTGGGGAAAGGCAGACAGAGATTCCCGTACACGCCAGACCGGGATCCACCTGGCATTCCCACCAGGAGGTGATGCTTGGCCCCTCTGGGGTATTGCTCCGCTGTAATAGGAGCCACTCACTCTAGCACCTGAGGTGGAGGCCAAGGAGTCATCCTCAGCACCAGGACCAACTTTGCTCCAATGGAGCCTTGGCTGCGGGAAAGGAAGAGAGAGATAGAAAGGAGAGGGAGGAGAGTGGAGAAGCAGATGGGCACTTCTCTTATGTGCCCTGGCTGAGAATTGAACCCAGGACAACTATAATTTTTTTATCTAAAATAAATACCAGTTTTCTTCAACCTCATAATTTATTCCTTTTACCCTCTTTTCATCTCTCCTGTAAGATAAACTTACACAGTAATCCAACCAAGACATTTTAGATCAAGAATAGACATTTTTAGAAAGGTTATTTTTATTCTTTGTTCTTTTGTAAGATAAACATTTCTGTCCCCATGCTGAATACTGGAGATATTTGGATGCTATTTGCACCTTTGTATATTTAGAAATTAGAAGCAGATGGCAGGGCTGTCCTTTCTCTGATAGGTGCCTAAATTTTGTCTGTACTTTCTTCTGGAGGCCAGATGAGTAATCAATCTTCAATAAAAACTGATCTATTGAAAGTTGAACTGAACAGAAGGTTATAAGCAATTGTAGTGTACTAAGCTGTCATTACTAATACCTTTAAATATTGTTTGTATTTTAATTAACCTTCCAACCAAAATTGTGGCCTTCCATAACTCTTTTGGGCATTGATTTTCCAATCAATTTGGGAAGCAGTTTTCAGCTTGCCTATTAATTTCATATTGTTACTATAACAAAAGATGACAAATTTTGTGACTTAACAAATTTATTATTGTACAGTTCATTAGGGCAGAAAGACAGGATCTCATGCTAAAATCATAGTGTTGTAAGGGCTGTGTCTCTGGAGGCTTCTAGGGAAAAAAAGCTGTTTATTTGCCCTTTCCAGTTTCTAAAAGTTGCATGCATGCCTTCTCTCATGCCCCCCTTTTCCTGTCTTTAAAACAGCAAAGGGGAGTCCTTTTTAAATCACATCATCCTGACCTTCTCTTCTGCTTCCTCTTCTTTTCTAGGATCCTTGTGATTATACTGAGCCCACTCAGATAATCTTTCTATTTTAAGATCCACTGATCAGAAAATTTTATTCCATCTGTAACCTTTAATCCCCTTTTGCTATGTAACCTACTACATATGATCACAGGTACCAGGGATTAAGACATGAGAATATGTGTGTGGGAGGGGCCATTATTCTTCTTACTGCACATCTTGTATATAGTTCTATAGTCTTAGTTAAATCAAGATCTAATAGCCATGCCACCTCAATTATGTCATAATTGCTCTAATTTATATATACAGTTCTGCCTCAAAGTCAAATTATATGACTTTTAATTATATTACATATTATCTCATAATGCAGAATGTAGATATTTGCCAGTTGACCCTAATTAACATTTTTGTTTGTTTAAAAACTAAGAAATACTCTAGTTTCTAAATTATAATGGTAAAGAGATTTTAAATTATGAGAAATTTTTTAAGAATCACTAAATTTAATAACAAAACAGTGGATCTGGAAGAGGTTTTGTTTTTATTACATTTTCAATATGCATAAGTATTTCTCATTCTCCTTTATCTCATGAAAATGAGATTTTTTTTTAAACAGGCTTCTAATCCATTTCAAGTTTTAGTGCTTTCAGAAATGCTTAAAAAATATTGTTACTAATAAAAATTTTCCAAGTTTTCAACTGTTTTCACTAGCGATACTTTGAGTTAAGTGAACGCTGTATTTCAGTGCCTACACCCAGGTGTGCTCTATGTGTCATCTTAATACCCATACTCCTTTTTTTAATCCCTGTTAAAAAAAAACGATGAAACAAGTTCTGAGACCTTAGGTAAGGTGTTTCACCTTTCTGTGCTTTATTTTCTTCATGTGTTAAGTGGTAATAGTATCACATGTGGAGATGAGAAATAAAATATGTTAACACATGTAAGAATGTATATGTATGTAGAACAGTAGCGCTGAGCAGGTGCTCAAAAACCTTACATATTGCTATTATGATTATTATTACTATTATTAACAACAAGGTGGCCCAGCCTGAAAGAATCATTAATTTCAACATCAGACCACTGATACTTCATAAAGAGCTTCTATAATGGCTCTACAAAATGAAAAAAATAATTTTAAAAACTCAATCAATTCTTTTGAAATCACCAAAAAATTGTAAAAGTCACTTTTGTATGGCCACATTTACGGTATTTATGCTAAGACTGAGTAAACTAGGCTAAGGAAGACTGGAACAGGATATTAACTCTAGTTGTTAAAGTCACATCTGCTGGCAAATTCTGAGTTCCATATTAGAGACAAATGAAGGAGTTTAGTTTGCTTTAATAAAACATAACTTTCACTAATAATGTGGAGATTAAAAAAAAATAGCAATGCTTCCCTGACCTGTGGTGATGAAGTGGATAAAAAGTATTGACCTGAAACACTGAGGTCACCAGTTGGAAACCCTGGGCTTCCCTGGTCAAGGCGCATATGGGAGTTGATGCTTCCTGCTCCTCTCCCCCTCTTCTCTCTCTCTCTCTCTCTCTCTCTCTCTCTCTCTTCTCTCTAAAATGAATAAATATTTTTTTTAAAAAAAATAGGAAGTCCTGAAGGCTATATAATGTGACCCATGAATTAGAATAGTTTAGAATCATATTTTATAGATCAATTTTCTAGTTAATATTCTATTCTATATACTTCGTACTTGCACTTCTCAAAAAACCTTCCACATATCAATTAGTTGAATTTATTGACTTAATCGAACTGAAAATTTTTCCCAAATCTATCAGTTTAATTTCTTGACTGGAGTTTAATAAATCTGCTTATTCCCTAAAGTTATAAATTCTAAGTAAATCTTTAGTTACAATATAATAAATACCAATTGTCTTTGCAAAACTGATTGATAGAGAATCATATTTGATAGTTAACAATGACCATAATTATCCTTTACAACATTTGGTCTTAAACATGCATCTATATGATTATTAAAGAAATTAATAAGTCCATAAAAGTGACACAAACACTTTTCAATTTAATTTTTTTAGTCAGTTATAATTATAATTTATAAAATTTAAAAATTACAATTTTCAAAATTTACTAGATCATCGTTCAGCAAACATAAATGAGCAATAACTCTGAGTAAAGAAAAGTACTAGATACTGAGTTATAAGTGAGAAAGACTAACATGGTTTAATGAGCTCATTGGAAAGAGAAGTTTTACATATGCACACTGTAAATGTATATTGAAATAGTAGAAAACCACTAAAAAACTATTTCCTGAAGATATGCTGGGTTAATTTCATAAACACATCATTACAATATTTAAAATGATTGTAAGGCATAAGAATAGACTATGGAATGTGTGGAAGCATTTCAGAAACAATGCAACATTTCAGGTGAGATGAAAGCTTTAGACTAGTATTGTGGCAGTGGTGGACAGAGAGAGGACCTATATGGTTGGGTGAACCATGCAAACCCAATAAAATAAAAAATACATGTTAACAAAAAAAAAAAAGATAAAGATTCCCACAAGAACTGGTTTATTCAGTGTAGAAAAAGAAAGGTTAGGGAAAATTCAAGGGTGAAAACCTGGTTTCCAGTGCAAGCAACTGAGTGGATGTTTAAGGCATTTTCTGCCACAGAGTACATTAGAAGCAGGTTCTTGGACAAATTATAAATTCTTTTTGGACTTTCTGTTGGAGATTTAAAAATTTTAAGATACACAACACAATACACAGTTCAAATGCTATAGAGATGTTCACCTGAAACTTATAAACTCTTATTGATCAATGTCACCCCATTAAATTTAATTTTTAAATAAAAAAATTTAAGAGGAGATATTGAATAGGTAATAAAAATGCATTAGTTTGGAGCCATTGATATATAAATGGTCATTTAAACTACTTAAGGTATAAGATAACTTATAAGGAGAGAATATTTGAGAATCTCTTACAAGAGTCAAGTGGAAAATGAGTAACAAAGAATTTTTTGAGAAAATGCACACAAAAAAAGAACTCAGCAAATAGCGTAAGAAGAGCCATGATAAAAAATAAATAAAAAAAACTTTAAAATAAAAAGTATGGCAAATGGAATCAAATGTTGCAGAGATAAATTAAATAGAGACTGATAAATGTCAATTTAATTTACTGACAGGAAGCTTACTGATGAACTTAATGAAAGTTGTTTTGGAGAAGTGATGCCAATAAGTTTGTAATTACTTAAGAAGTTTTGGGAAGGATTGGGGTGGAGAACATACAATATAGTGTCCAGATGATGTGTTGTAGAGTTGTGCACCTGAAACCTGTATAACTTTTTAAATCATTATCACCCTAATAAATTCAATAAAAAGAATAAAAACTTAAAATAATAAATCTTTCACAATATACCCTTCCAAAAAAGTTTTGGGAAGAAGAAGAAAGGGTCTAACTTTGACCTACAAGATGATTGGTTATTAAGACCACTTCTACAGATGAAATAATTACTGATAAAGAGGATATTGTTTAGCTAATAACAAACAGACTTTAGCATGCTAGCATGCATATAGATAATTAAATACAGAGGAAAATAATGATGCTATAAACAAGTAAGTCTTCAGTAACAAAAGGAATCCAAAGGGGGATATTGACTTTGGATTGATCCATGAACTTCCTGTCATAATTATGGTGAATTTATTTTTCTATTATAGGAGTTTTACAAATCAGTAGTCCCTCTCTGATTTTAAATTTTTGAGCTTTACTAAAGTTTTATATTAATCAAGGTATTATTTAATTTGCTAAAGAGAAACTTTAAAACAATTGCTTGTATCAATTCATATTTATTTCTTGCAAGCTTTTATTTATTAATTAATCAAAGAAATTTTTGTTTCCTTTTATGCTTTTTTTTTCCAGAAAAATTCCTATCTTTTTTTATAATATCTTTGAGGAACTATTTGGAGCAGAATCAACCCTCTCAGTTATATAAAATTAAAAATGGCATATTGTAGGAAAACAGATCTAAATCCCTGCAAATTACATGAAAAGCAGCATGAGCACCAGGAATTGTAATCTGTAGATCAACCATTTTTTCCTAGACAACTCAGTCTGGGTTTTGATCAGCTAGTAGAAGAAATCAATAATAAAATTCCACTCAGAGTGAAATTGAAGAAAACACTGTTTTAGTGCCCACTTCACCAAACTGGGACTCAAAAAAGCATTCATTATGATACACAGAAAATATCCCTGACTGAATTTAATTCTAAAAGCTCAGAACTCTCTTGTCACCAAGTTAGGAAAGCACCAGTAATTGGTTTTAGGCCTTCTGTACTACCAATTCCTCAAAACATGAATAAAGAGGCCCTGGCCGGTTGGTTCAGTGGTAGAGCGTCAGCCTGGCGTGCAGAAGTCCCGGGTTCGATTCCCGGCCAGGGCACACAGGAGAAGCGCCCATCTGCTTCTCCACCACCCCCCTCCTTCCTCTCTGTCTCTCTCTTCCCCTCCCGCAGCCAAGGCTCCATTGGAGCAAAGATGGCCTGGGCGCTGGGGATGGCTCCTTGGCCTCTGCCCCAGGCGCTAGAGTGGCTCTGGTCGCAACAGAGCGATGCCCTGGAGGGGCAGAGCATTGCCCCTTGGTGGGCAGAGCATTGCCCCCTGGTGGGTGTGCCGGGTGGATCCCGGTCAGACGCATGCGGGAGGCGGGAGTCTGTCTGACTGTCTCTCCCTGTTTCCAGCTTCAGAAAAATACAAACAAACAAACAAACATGAATAAAGAAAGCTTTCAGGAAAACCTCATAGGAAAACTTCACGGTACTGATTTTTCCTGAATCAATATTTTAGCTCCATCATCCACTAGTTTGGATAAAATTAATTTACAAAAAGAATTTGAAAATAAAAATTATAACTACCATATAGGATTTGAAAGTACCATTCCATCTATATATCCATCTTTCTCAATTGACTTCCTGCCAAAAGAAGAGAATAAAAGGAATAGAAGTTCAAACACTGTGGAACCTTCTTTAGTGCTCTTTAAAGGTTCCTTCCTACCCAGGATGTGGGACAGTTTGTGCAATATATGTTGACTTAAAATATAATATGAATCATTTAGTAATATGTTTGATTAATTTAGTAGTGCGGGTAAATTCCTTAAATAGAAAAATATATTAATATTACATTTGGAAAATATTTATTCACTAATTCTTTGTTCTTGAATTAATGATTTTTTCAAAGGAAAAAAATTGTATAATATAATTTTTAAAGTTTTAGTTTTATTAACTAAATAAAATGTTATACTATTTACATTTTATTAAATAAAAATATCACGGTTGGAGGTTTCAATGATAGTATTTTCTGTCTTGTCAGGCTATGGCACACATGCAGAAACACATAACTTTCATTACATTTATATTCTCAGTCACACCATTATAAATTAAAACTTTAGATTATTATTAGTTGAGAAATGTCCCTTTACTTAGAGGCTCCTAAATTGTACTGTTGGCAGCAAGTCCTATTGGGACCATTCCAGGTGCAGGAAATAAAGTAATCATTGTACAATTCATCCTATAAGTTTCATCAGCAGTTTTTCAATCATTTTAGTAATTATAGAATTTTCTATACATTTCTCTGCTTATGCTGAATCTAGACATATGTAAAACAAAGTAAACTACAAAACAAAATATTATTGCAGCTGTAAGTTACAGGGTAAGGTAGAAAGGTTTCTTGTATTCAACAACTATTTATCATATTCTTAAAATATACACGAAAAATTAGAAATAAGAAATACAAAGAATAAAGGGTACCTAATTTCAGAAATAGCATAAAACTCAAGTTAAATTGCAAACCAATAAAGGTAACAGCAAAATAACAGGTAAAATGAGTTTATCAGAGAAAAAACAACTAATTCTGTCCAAGGCACTTGCAGAGGAGGTAGTGCCAAGACTAATCTGAAGTGAAAATCAGTACATTTTAAGAACATCTACTATTGATCATGACAATGGAACAATTACTGAGCTTTTCCTTAACACTAAAAACAGCTATGAATTTAGACAAACTATATACAGCAACTGATTTCAGGCATTGAATAACAGGCAGTCTAGGATATCAAACCTTAAAAGAAGAGAAAGCGTTAAATAATCAAAAAAGCAAGGAGGAAGAAATAGAAAAAATAAAGTAAAACAGAAGAAACAGATGGAAACAAATATCAGCATAGCAGTCTTAAATCTCAAAACATCCATAAATATACTAAATATGAATAAACTAAGCATTGTAAATAAAAGGGAAAAATTGACAAACTGAATAAAAAAGACTTTACTACTGTCTACAAAAGACAAACTTAAGAAACAAAGGCTAAGATAGCTTAAAAGTAAAAGAAAAAATTTAGCATTCAACCAACAAAAGAAGTTTGATGTGGTTATTAATATCAGAAAAAGTACAGTTCAATGCAGATTATTATTAGAGAAAGAAAAGTGTCATTTCATAATAATAAGAGGGTCAATCAGAAAGACATAATAAATCTTAGATGCAATAACAGATTCAAAACACATAAAGCAAGTTATTTTTTTAAAGTTAATCATACAACCACCCTCTGACTAAGCCATTTATAATAAGTCCACATAAATATTCACAGATAAAAATTAATAATTTTTTACAATACCCCAAAGCAACCTAAATGTCCATTAATAGGAAAATAAACAATCTGTAGTTCAGTTTTGCACTAGTATACTGCTAATCAAAAATAAAAAATGAACTAGTGATATGTGTGAGACATAGAGAAATTTAAAAATATTTATCACTCAATTGAAAGAAGCCAGAATACAAAGAGCACAGACACCAAATCAAGGGTGATAGAATCTGAATAACTGCAGTTAGCAAAACAGATGGACAGACTGACAGAAGGAGATGTGGGAGAACTTTCTAAAATGATGAAATTGTTCTATACTTTGATTGGGATATTGATACAACAGTTGTATACATCCCTCAAAACTTAAATTATATATTTAAGATTCATGCAATCTTTTTATGTGTTACTTCATTTAAAAAATCTAAAAAATAGAAGCAGAATAAATCTTTAAAACAAAATAAAAATTGTAGAGCTGAAATAATCCTTTTTGTACACCAAACTATATTAATTTCACAATTTGTATTTTAAGCTGATAGGTTGTTCCATTCAGCTAATTGAAGTACCTCAAGGCAGTAATATGAGTCTGGCTTCCTTCTGTGACAAAGTAAAAAAGTAAGTGTTGCAATTTCATTAAATTTTGAAATGTTTATACCTGCATAAATTACTGAAGTGCTTACCATATCAAACGTTCTGTAATCTTTAACACAGTGATAAGTATAAGTTTATGACAAATTAGTTCATTAATCAACTTCTGGTATAGTTTTTGTTGTTTTTAGTCAAATAACTTTTTTTCTCTTGAAAATTTGATTAAAGTTGAATGTTTTATCATTTCAGGCCTCACCTTGCTATTTGTTGGTAGTTTAATTGGCAGAGAATTAATTTCTTTAATGATATAAGTGACTTGACTTATATGGGCCCATCCCAAATTAACATAGATTTATCCTTCCTAACTGGGATATACTATTAGAATGATGAGAGAGCCTTTCTCTGAATAAATCAATCCTATCTTGAATGTGATGCCAGAATTTGAACAAGTGCCTGAGTGTTTGTCTATTGAAAAATAATTTTTTTTTCACTAGAGATACTACAAAATATCACTATTCCCCTTTTGGCTAATCTAAAAATGAACTTTTAGCCTGACCAGGCAGTGCCGCAGTGGATAGAGCATTGGACCGGGACCCGGAGGACCTAGGTTCACAGCCCCAAGTTTGCTAGCTTGAGTGCAGGGTCACTGGCTTGCACATGGGATCATAGACATGACCCCATGGTCACTGGCTTTGAGCCCAAGATCACTGGCATGAGCAAGAGGTCACTTGCTCTGCTGTAGCCCCAACCCTCATCAAGGCACATGTGAGAAAGCAGTCAATGAGCAACTAAGGTGCTGCAATGAAGAATTGATGCTTCTCATCTCTCTCCCTTCCTGTCTGTCTGTCCATCTCAGTCAAAAAATAAAATAATAAAATAAAATAAATAAAAATAAACTTCTAATAGAAAGGTAGGTACCTTTTTTAATTTAGAAAATTAAATTTAATAGGGTGACATTGATCAATAAGAGTTCCAGGTAAATATTTCTATAGCATTTGAACTGTTGATTGTGTTGTGTGCCTTTTTCTAAAGACCAACTTCTTATTAGCAATTACAATTTATATAATTTTGTATCTTCTGTTGCTAAGGTTCCTGAAAATTTTGAAAATAGTTCTCTTGACTTTTATCATTTATAGATGTTTGAAATATCATGAATATACATATAAATAAACTTTAGTTTATTTATTAGCACCATCCTACTAAATCATCATTTGAAATTAAAGATTGGGATCATTTATTTAATTACTAATTTAAAGACTATTTGAACGCCTATTAACTAGTCCATGCATGAAATAATCAAACATAGAACAAAAAAGCAAGATCCCCGCCCTAAAAACCTCATGACCATACTGTAAGAACTGAAAGGAACACATACAAAAATACAAAACAAAGCATACAAACTCATAAAAATATTTAATCTTCAATTTCTTCCTCTGATTCACAGAATAAAATTTAAAAAGACAATTTGTATTTCTAAATTAGGGTATTTAAAGATGTTAATATTGATTCTTCAGGAATAAGCTACTCACTGTAACAAACTAACAACTATTACCAAGAACTTGTCACCTTAAATCTAAAATGTGCTATAGTAGGCCCCCTTACCAACACATATACGTTCCAAAACCCCCAGTGGATGCCTAAAACTCATATAACAGAACCCTTTATGTATCCATATCTATAATTAGAGATATAGATAAATACAGATATTTATAATGTCCTTTCCTATACATACTTAACTTTTCTCTTAAAGGAAGCATTTTACATCTTTGTCAAACTCAATTTGCCAACATCACTTGCACTTTGGAAATATTATTCAGTAAAATAAGAATTACTTGAACAAAAACACTGAGATACCCAGCAGTTGAACTGATAACCAAGAAGGCTCCCAAGTACCTAACAGTTGGATACCCTGGACAAAGTGACGATTTTTATCTTAGGCAGCGTGGAGCAGGGTGGTGCAGGATTTCATTACACTACTCAATTCAGAACTTATAAATTATTTATTTCTGAAATTTCCACTTAATATTTTTAGATTGTGTTTGATAGAGTAATTAAAACAACAGAAAGCAAACCTGTGGTTAAGTGGGGACTACTATAGATAGAAATATCCTCAGTGTGTAAAAAACTGGTAAAGACTATGCCTCTGATTAGGAAACTACGTGGAAGAGCCAGGATCAAACTCAAGGCTTCTGGCTCCAAGAAAAAAAAAACTATTTTGCAATTCTCTGGCTCACTAGAGCAAAAAGAATTGTTCAAAATGTACAAATGACTTTTGAGCTCATTTATGCATAATCAAAAGATGTGCAAAATCCAAAAATGTAAAGAAAATAAGTAGCCAAAAATAGTATTTAGCAATTTAACAAACAAGAGAATTTTACCAAAACCCTTATATTAAAAGAAATGATTTCCACTTCAAAAAGTTAAGCATGAACAAAATACCAAGGGGGAGAGATCAGGCTTTAAAAGCAAAGCCAATTAAGGAAGTAATCATTATACAGAGTGATTTTCTTTAAACTTTTTTATTGATTTGAGAGAGATGGGGGCATCAACTTTATTCTTCACTTATTTGTTCCACTTAGTTGTGTGCTCATTGATTGCTTCTCCTACATGCCCTGACTGGGAGTCGAACCTGCAACCTCTGGTGTGCCAGGTCAATGCTTCATCCTCTGAGTACCTGGCCAAGGCCAGAGTGAATTTCATGTTTTATTAATGACAATGTATTCATAATTACTTCAAATGAGATGCTCCCAGAAAAGCTTAAAGATCAGTCCTTAGTGGTTGTTATTGGTATAATTGTGATCTTTACCAACCTGGCCTAACAGCACCTTGGCACAAATAATCTGATTGTTTTCATATTTTAAATCTTCTATAGCAAATCCTGCATGAAGTTTTTTATAATCTTGTCCTGAGTATTTTTTCCACATGTATTTTTCAGAATCCGAGAAATATACAATGCAGCTGACATGAATTCCAATTCAGGGAAGGTCTGGACCACTGCTATAGTGTTTCCATCTCAACTCTTCTCTAATACTAAGTTAAATATAAGTATTTTCACTGATAACACCACTACTTCATTTTATGCCACCTGGTAAGCAACCTTGCAAATAAGCCTAACAATCTACATAAAGCTGATCTAGGCTGCATAGCCTGGAGAACTCACTGATAAAAATCATTAAAAGCCGCTTTATTCACTAATATTTTGCCCAGAAGTATGAGGAAAACAGCTGGAAACAATTTTGTTAATGTGTGCTTAGCTACTGTTTTGAAGAACTCTCTTCGCATACCTCACTGAGGACACCTTATTTTCCTGCTATAAAATACTAGCAAGTTTTTTAGCATATTAGAAACAAAAAGCAAGTTTTAAAGAGATTCTAGAGATTTATATATATAAATGAAAATGCCTTAAAAACAACTATTTCATTGAAATATAAATAAATTGTGAGGTAGGATAGGCCCTGGTACTGGTAGCCACATACAGCCCAGGCTAGTCATTCAATCAAACTGACTGAAAGTCTCTGAAAATAGATTGCAGGGATATGTATTTTATTAAATTCACACGGTAATCCTTATTTCTCTAACATTTTAGAATGTCTATAAAGTTGTTTAATATTTTATTTCATTGTGGTAGTCAACTACAATATTAATGACTAAAATAAAAAATAGTTGCTTTTAAATAAGTTTCTATATAACTATTGTTTCTTGACAAATAATCGCCCAATATTTTTCATTGGTTATTTTATTACTATTATTATTATGCTTTTTTTCCTCATTCTAATCAAAGCTCTGAGGACAGGTGACTACAAATAAACAATATGTTAGAATATTAATAGGATCATTTGGTTGGAAACTAATAGAAACCTACTCCTACTGGCTTAAGCAGACAAAAATAAACATTTTTAATGACTATAAGGATTTTTTACAGAATTTAACAGCAGAAATTCAGCAAACAGTTATGAATATGCTAAAGTTACAAATAAACAAACAGTCCAAACTTTTTGTATGCCTCTCACCTCATCTCTTGTATAATTATTTCTCAGGTTTCTCCTTTCTGCTGACTCATTTCCCTTGTCTTTCCAGAACATAAAAGCCAAGTTCTCAAGTTTAAATGCTCTTTGGCCAGCTACCTAAAAACATTTCAATCTCTTTATTAGATCCAATCCCAAATTTCTAAAAGCAGGATTTTGATTGCACAGCCAAAATCAATGGTTCTACCACTTGATCCAATCTTAATGGCTTGGATCCTGTTGGCTTGTTACTGCAGAAGAGGGAGTAAATATAAACCAAGGAGACCACTGCTGTCTTTGAAGGTACAATATTTCATTTCCAATGTCTCTTCCCCACACTCCAGATATTCCTTTGTTGAATTTTGCTGCCAGAGTCCATTTTTTATTTTTATGAGAAGTTTCAGTAGTGTTTAGTGCTAGAGATGTATAGTGGTAAAGAGGATGTCTGTGTCCTCAAAGATATTAAAAGTATTTATAAGAAAAAAGAGGAAGAGTACAAGTAGAGAGGAAGGAGGAAGAATTAGAGGAGAAGAAAAGACATTCATTAAAACATACAGAGTAGCATACGTCACTGTTGGAAGCAAAATGTTTCCTCTTTCTATTTACATTTGAAGTGGGACAGGTGCTGTGACTTAACTGATGATAGAGAAATTAACAGAGAAAAAAATAAGTCTTATTTATGCATGCATTGGAGTTATTCAGTAATAATTACCTTCTTAATACGCAGAGGTAAAGGTTTTTATACCAACTTAATGTAAAAGTCTGCATGTTGGGTGAGGGTGGGGGGTTTTCAGAGCTTTAATAGAAAAGTATGAAGGATTATATTGTGTTTCTTTTTATGTTAATAAGTAAGCAGTCTGTCACTTTCCTGGAATTTGCAGGAAAGTATCTCAGAACAAAGAGTAGTAGCTGTATTTTAGAGAGTCTCTGTTTTAGTCAAATAAGAGAAGGCCAAACAATATTTCAAATACTTTTGTTATAAAGTACCCAATCCACAATTCCATGGGTTTTCATTGAGACACCAAGTCCAGATAAAATTTGAAAGGTGTAATTAAAGGAAGAAATTTACTAAATATGCAGGCCACATATATTTTACATGAGGCAGCAGTCCCAAATCATGTGTCTCATTAATATTCTAGGGGTTGGTTTTATATCCTTAATTATACATGAGTGGGGAAAAAGCATGACATCACAACCTTTGTCTTTACCTACACAGGTTTGGGAAAAGGATGAAGGGGTGATGGGACACAATTCATTAGTAAGTTCATAACATCTGTCTATAGAATCCACAAAAAAAAGTTTCTACACATTAAAACTTACAAGGTAACACAATAGTAAAAATGTCACTCTACATATTAAAAGATATTCCTATATTTTCCAGTGTTCACCTGCCATTCCTTTGTTCAGAGATATATACATTAACTACATGCTTTCAGGATGGGGACAAATGCCTGTAAATGGCTCATCAGTATAAGCAAAAGTTTAATTTAATCTTTTCTCTTCATGCACTTGGCTAGCTATTCACTCACTTCCTTACAGGTGTGGGGGGAGGTCAGAGAATCCAACTCTCCTTCCCCTCTGCACTTACAATACAATGCCATCGGCCATCCTGGTTTTGATGTGAATCATACAAGCAAAGAAATCACACTTATAAAATCTTTCTGCACATCTAGCTCAAATTAATAAAATGTTCTTTAAGCTTCCTAAAATATTAATATTAACTCTGTAACTTTTGATACCTTACAACAATCCTCACTGTTTTTATTTCCTAAGTCAAATTCTTGACATAATTTACTGAAGAGCATGAAGTTGTTGTGTACAAAATATTAACTTATAATGTGTTATAGATTTTAACAGACAGCATTAATAGCAATACAGCTCACTAAAGAAACAAATATTACTGATTGATTTTCTATAAACTTCACAAAGCTTTTGTAACTTACATAAAATTAACTGGCTTTTGTAATAATTTACTTTTAGTCAGAACTCTTAATTTTAAAACTTTTAACCTTTAGTGAAAATTAAGCTGGTTTTCTTTTTACCCTAGTTTCCCTTTTCCCCAAAGTCTGATTAAAAAGGGAGTCCTTAGTAAGTTTCTTCATGCATTCACTGCATATAGACCAATCAGCTTCCAGTTTGTGGTTGGAGAACTGCACGCTTTCTATTTTGGCAGCAGTGGAAGTTGTCAGGATCATGGTGTGTGGACCCGTCCACGTGGGAGCTAGTCCCTGGGTGATGCACTGGATCTCTTAATAATGCTGGAAGCGCCTCTTGGACAGTCTTTTGAACAGTTTGCTGAGTAACCTGTAAATTCTGCAAGTACTTAGAAAAGAGGTGGTCACATTTTCTTTACTATTTGATTCATGCAATTTTACTTGCCCTGAAAATTTGGGTGCCTGTGGGCACAATGTAACTTCAAATTAATATTGGGTTTCTTTTCTACTAGCTTTGAGACTATGGACACAAATGCAGGCCCAACACTAGAATGGGCAAGCTAAACCTGGAAAGAATTCTACATAGTAATTTCCTAACAATTGATATTTTAGCCTATTTTAGAAGGAAAAGCTTTTATTTACTTGTCAATTATTTTATTAAAGTCTATTTTAGATATTCCTAAATGTTTACCTGAGAAAATTTCTATCTTTCCTGTTTTTAAATCTTTTCTAATTGGTTTTGAATAAACCTTTGGCAATAAGTTTCCTAAGACTCCACTGTTTTGGGGTGACATTTATTCATTTGAATTACTATGTTCCGATTTTGAGGCAGATTGGAAAAATATAAAATAAACAATAAAATTCAAATAGCTAATGTTAACAAATACTATAACAAGTGTCTTAACACAATAAAATGACTAAAGCCTATTAGATTATTAAAGGAAACAAAGTTATAACTAATATAACAGAATCCAAAATAAAATTCTTACAGTCACAAACCTTCTTAACATGTTAACATAATTTCACTAAATCTATGTTGACATTATTGTTGCTTTATATTATTTACAAATGTAACCTAATTTCTATTTCAGTCTGAGAAATGTCCTAAAGAGCATGAGTCATACATCAGAAAAAGTCTACAAGGCACTGGAACTGTGGTCACATTTCTACACTTTGCAGCTAGAGTTTAAGTCCTAATGATCATTGCTTTTAATTAAAATTAGAATCAGGTCCCAGCCTACAATAGGCATGGGGCATTGAGACAAGAGGAATAAAGGAGACACTATACATTAAACAAAGTGACAGAAATTAGACTGTTAATACCCACAGTAGAGATTTTTTAGATATAAATAAACTTAAAATTTCAGGCAATGCATAGTAAATGGCCCTTGTGTTTATAAGAAATGAGATCAGTTTACCTGCTACTTGGAAGAAATTCCCTAGGCTCTTAAACAGTGTCATGAGATGGGGGCCAATGGCCTTAGGCACCTTTGATCCTTCAATGGCAGGTCCCAGCAGGCTGCACAAGGTCAGGTCACAGGTAGCTGGATTATAGCTTGAAGATACTGAACCCCCCTCTGTGGAGCAAGGGGGCAGCTTACCTACCCGTGTCCCTTTTTTCACAGCAAAGGCATGTCCCCTGGTGGGGCCAAAAAGCCTGGCAGGCCTCAGCTCAATGACCTTTCTTTCCACTCTTGAAGCAGGGCCCTGATGGAATCCTATGAAGCCCCTTTGGGGCGTTGGAGCCTTTAAGGGTATATGCCAAAAGCTGGTATTTTTCTGTTCTCTTTTGGGCTCCACTTGCCTTTTCTGTCTCCTTTCTTGGTCATTATAGACCTTAAAAGCCATGCTCAGAAGATCTTGCTGAGGGACTTGAGAGCCCTTTTCTGTTTATATAAACTCTTGGAAAAAGACAAAAGACAATGTTATTAGCTGGATTAAATCAAGAAAAACAGGTTTGGTGCTCCTTTAGAACTCCAGAGTCTCTTTGCTGCTGAATAATTTAGTATATTAGTATTCAAAAGAAATTTTAACAAAAGCATGATAAAACAGATTTGCAGGAGTTACAGGATATGACTCCTTTTTTCTTAGATTACCTAGCATTTAACAATATTGTTGCAAAATGATAATAAATTAAACATTACATAAAAAGACATTATTAATAATTTCTAATATTTAAACTAAGAGTTCAATATCACAAGGCTATAAAACAGCAAATAAAGAATTAACAAAAGGCCTTTGAAATAACATATATTTTTACATGGAAAATACTTTCTTTTACACAATCATGGAGGAACAATAAGTTACCACTCCTAACCCAGGAGTCAGAAAACCTATTAGTTACTAACGCCAATTACTAACATTACAATAACTAAGTTATCTCTTAAGAGCCAAATTTTTAAATTTAAACTATATATGTAGACACCTTCCTTATTGAGGCAGTGCCCACACTTGGCACTTTGTTAGAGAGCTATACCTAAGAAGGCAAAAAAGCTTCTTGTGGCCTGTGAGTTGTTTTTGAATGGCAGTTTGCCAACCAGAGTTCTTAGGAAAAGGGGGATGAGGAAGAGGCATCCTACATGCCTGTCCCTCTTTGAAAAACCTGAGGGCTGACTGAACCCTAGCCTGGCCAAGTGCAGGATGGCAGAAGCAGCAAGGCTCCAGGCTTAGTCTCAAAGTGGCACCCAACCTTTTCAGGACTCTTGCTCCCTTTTCCTTCACTGCTGGATTAGGGACATGGTTGCCATGGGAGAGGTGGCATGGATGGGCGGGCGTTTGGACCCAGCATTTCCAAAAACCAAGCCAACTTTCATTCCCTCCCCTAGCAGTTGTTCAGCTTTATTTCTTATAATAAAAGCAGCAAATAAAAATACAATTTTATAAACTTACCTTCCCAACGGTGGGCTGCTTTAGCCTATATGAGGTTTCCAATTTTTCCTGCAATTTCCTAGAAATTCTTTTTACAAATTTTTTTATGGCTAATGCAGTGGGTCTCCCTTAGTTCTGCTGTTACTATAGGCTCCCAAGGGTTCAACAAGAAAAACCTTGGCCCCTTCAGTCCTCAAGATTTAGGACCTTAGAACTTGCCTTAGCTGCTTGTAATGTGGAACATTTATTTTTCCAATGTCCTTCTTTCTTACAAAAAGCACATTGATTTTTTCCTAGCATAGTTCTCTTCTCCCTTGAATTCCTTCTTTTTCCTTTATTTTCATTTCTCTCTCTTGGGGACCCCTTGTCCTTAAAAGAGTTAGTTTCTTGGAGCAGGGCTACTACTGGTTTAGCTTATTCTTTTACCCTGTTTTACCTCAATTATCTCCCCATTATGAAAACTTTCTGAGCTATTGAAATTAACTGGGACTTAATCATGCTCTCAAACCCTCCTAGCTTTTGAAGTTTCTTTTTAATATCTGGGGCTGACTGAGTTACGAAAGCCAAATTAATAGCCACTCTGTTTTTGGTAGCATCCGGATCTATGGGAGTATACACCCGGTATGCTTCAAAAGTACATTCAAAAAATGCGGCAGGGGATTCCTAAGGATCCTGGATAACTCCAGCAACCTTCAAGAGGTTGGTGGGCTTTTGGGCCGCAGCCTTTAGTCCAGCGGTTCTGAACCTGTGGGTCGTGACCCCAGCGGGGTCAGCTAAAGCCATCGGAAAATACATAATGCATATCAGGTATTTACATTCCAAATCATAACTGTAGCAAAATTACAGTTATGAAGTAGCCACCAAAATTATTTTTTGGTTTGGAGTCACTGCAACATGAGGAACTGTATTGCGGGGTCACGGCATTAGAAAGGTTGAGAACCACTGCTTTAGTCCCACTAAGAGATACTGGTGAAAAGCATCCAACGAGGCTTTTCCCTTCTGGGAGTTGTGACCCCATTTAGGTCTAGTGGAGGGGAAAGCCGCCTCGATGCCATCCCTATTTTCCTCTTTTGATCCCTGTCCAGGCCCTAGGACTGCCTTTTTACCTTCCTGTCTGATTCTATCCATCTCTTCTGGAGTGAAGAGGGTATTTAAAAGCTGCTGGCAGTCTTCCCAGATAGGTCTATGAGTTTGTAAGATAGATTCTATTGTACAAGCCCTATCAGAGCTTGAAGCTTCTCCAAGAATGGAGGATTTTGGCTTTTCCAATTATATAGATCACTGGTGGAGAATGGGACTTACACAAGGAAGGGCCTTACGTCATGGTCAGGGTCAGTTCCCAAAGGAGGGGCTTCCCTGAGTGGTAAGATAGGATCCCTTCCCTGCCTGTACTCTGATCCACTCCGTGTGTGGGAAGGGGATGTAATGGAGGAAATTTTAGCCTCTTCCTGTAGCTGCTGTGTAGGCTCAGGGCTCTAGCTTTTGACCTATAGTGGGGTGGCCACTCATTTTCCTCAGAAGACTCTGTGAGAACAGGAGACCCTGGGGCACTCTTTATATCCCCTTCTCGCTTTAGACCCAAATCTGGCCTGACTAGGAAGACATGGCACTATCTCTGTATCGAGCAAGTTTTTAGCCATAGTGGCAGATTTAATGTTAAATTTTGCCATTGATCAATGTATGAAAACTGATCAAGACAGCTTGGATTCCCAGTTACTATATTCCAGACTGCCCTTACTATCTGGGGATTAAAGGTTCCAGCTTTCAGCCACTTAACTCTGAAAATTGCCCATTCTGATTCACAGAGAGTGCATAGCCTTCTCTTGGATCATTTAATTCCATACCCACGATTGTCTTCATAAGCTTCTTGAAAGTGCTTTAAAAGACAACCTAGTGGGGTCTTCTGTGAACTAGACCCTCCTCCCATATTTAATAGCCAAGGTTACTCATTATAAAATTAAAACTACTTCAGAAAATTTCAGAAATTAGTGTACCGATAAAAACAAAAAGATAAGACAGATAATTAGCACCCAGAATAAAATGTGTTTGACTATAGAGGTATTAATTATCACACAAGACAAGGTGAAGAAGCCAACAGAGGAGAATAATTTTCTTCAGAGGAGAAATCTAATAGGCCCCTTGAAGCCAGAGATTCTGAATCCAAGAGAAGATATGTAGTGGAGCAGGGGAGAAGGGTCCAAACCATGAAATGTCACGAGAGATCTCTCGAAGAAACTAAGAAAATCTGCAGTACAATGAGATTGCTTTTTAGTCAGAAGCTTTCAATTTTAATACAAAAGACCGAAGCCTGGCTTTAAAACAGACACATTTAGGCATTAAACAAAGGTCTTATACACACACACAAGCGCACTTTCATAGATGAGGGAAGGGCTTCCTCTCGTGGCCTCTCAGGTGTACGCAGGCTGTGGCACCAGAGATTTCTTAACCAGAGGTTTTAAACATTAAAGCAAAGACTGAGATCTTGACAAACACAGAGAAGTTTCTGGCAGTCTGAGGCGAGATTAATCAATCCAGGCTAGCTTAGATTCTACCAGTGTCCTTTCATTTTATTTTATTTTATTTTTTTGTACTTTTTCTGAAGCTGGAAACGGGGAGAGACAGTCAGACAGGCTCCCACATGCGCCCGACTGGGATCCACCCGGCACGCCCACCAGGGGCAACACTCTGCCCACCAGGGGGCAATGCTCTGCCCCTCCAGGGCGTTGCTCTGCTGCGACCAGAGCCACTCTAGCGCCTGGGGCAGAGGCCAAGGAGCCATCCCCAGCGCCGCCCGGACCATCTTTGCTCCAATGGAGACTTGGCTGCAGAAGGGGAAGAGAGACAGAGAGGAAGGGGGGGTGGAGAAGCAAATGGGCGCCTCTCCTATGTGCCCTGGCTGAGAATCAAACTCGGGTCCCCCGCACACCAGGCCGACGCTGTACTGCTGAGCCAACCGGCCAGGGCCTCTACCAGTGTCCTTTTAAAGTATGAGCAGATATCCCCAAGAGCCTCAGCAGGACCTAATCCCACTAGTACCTCTCATAGAGAAACTGACATCTCTGAAGGCCTAATTCTGGACCAATTCAATACCCATTCCTCCCAGACCAGAAACAATTGTCCCCCCTATATGACATTTTACCAAGAGCCTCATCTAGATACCTCTAGAAGTCTTGGGCAGGGTGAAGTCACCACTAGTACCTCTCATAGAAAATAAATATCCTTGAGAGCCTCAAGCAGGACCCAATCCCACCAGTCATCCTTCCAGAGTACACCCAGAAGTCCATCTCCTAGCAAAACCATGTCAAGGCCAAGGAACTCCCACCGACGTCTCAGTCTTAGAGAGTGTACTGCGAACATGCCCACATGTCTGATCTATTTTGCCGTACCCACTACAGAACAGAAAAGCAAGCATACAGACATACAGAGGAAAGCTAGCATTCAGTAAAACAAAAAGAGTTGCTTTACTTACCTCCTCAAGTTCTCTGCCGAATAGTCCAAATTGTCGAATTTGGGAACCAGGAGTGTCTACCGGGGAACTGTCCGGACCCACAGGAAGACCAGGAGCCCTGAAAACATTTCAGGTGGTGTGCCTCTTCTCGAGATTCAAGCGAGACTGGGCAGCCTCCTGGAGAGACCAGCTGATTGGGGGTGCCTCTATCTGATGACACAACACACTGTAGGCCCCACATTGGGCGCCAATGTTATAAAGTACCCAATCCACAGTTCAGCGGGTTTTTGTAGAGACACCAAGTCCAGATAAAATTTGAAAAGTTTAATTAAATGAAGAAATTTACTAAATATGCTGGCCACATATTTTACATGAGGCAGTAGTCCCAAACCGTGTGACTCATTAATACTCTAGGGGTTGGTTATATATCCTTAATTATACATGGGAGGAGAAAAAGCATGACATCACAACCTTTGTTTTCACCTATACAGGTTTGGGAAAAGGATGAAGAAGGGGAATGGGACACAATTCATTAGCAAGTTCATAACATCTGTCTATAGGATCCACAAGAAAGAATGTTTCTACACATTAAAACTTACAAGGAAACATAATAGTAAAAATGTCACTCTACATATTAAAAGATATTCCTATATTTTCCAGTGTTCACCTGCCATTCCTTTGTTCAGAGATATATACATTAACTACACGCTTTCAGGAGGAGAGGGGTAGTTTCTATGGGGACAAATACCTGTAAATGGCCCATCAATATAAGAAAAAGTTTAATTTAATCTTTTCTCTTCATGCACCTGGCTAGCTATTCACTCACTTCCTTACAGGTGTGGGGGAAGGTCAGAGAATCCAACTCTCTTTCCCCTCTGCATTTACAATTCAATGCCATCAGCATCCTGGTTTTGATGCTAATTACACAAGCATAGAAATCACACTTACAAAATCTTTCTGCATGCCTAGCTCAAATTAATAAAATGTTCTTTATCCTAAAATATCAATATTAATTCTGTAACCTTTGATACCTTAAAACACTTTCACTTTGTAAAGCCAGTATTCACAGCCACCATCACAGCCCCCTGGCCCATGCAGGTTTGCAATGGATTTGGACAGTCAGTAAAGAAAAATGGAGCCAAAAACTGGTGGGCCATCATCTTTAATCCTAGCTTGCACCCGGCGGGCAAGTAAAAACACACTCTGGGCTCCAGAACCCACTCACATTCAGTGCTCACAAAGCTACTGATTTGAGCTGAGTTTTCTAGAATCAAAGGTTTCTAAAAAAAAAAAAGAGGTTTTTAGCTCACCAGACTTATTCACCTCTGTTCCCCATCTCCTTCCTTCTCCCTGCACAAACTCTGCACAAACTGGCTTCTCACTCAGCACTCCACCATCTTGGCTGCTTCTCTTGGCCTCCTCTATGTGGCCTCTTTCTGCTCTCCTCTCTGCTCTCCCTCTAAAGCTAAGCTCAGGAACCAAGAGAGAACAAACTCCTGGTTTGCCCCCATTTTATAGCATAGAAATCAAAACCTTTAATCCCATATACAAAATAGGGAATTCTCTAATACAAAGTCACTTATCTGAGGCATGATGGGATTGCACCACCCCACATCAAAAAGGATGGGAAAGGCTTAGTCCTAAAACCAAGCCCCAGGCTACAAGGATCCTGCCTGCCCACAGCCCACTCCCAACACACATTAATATCACCTGGATGACAGGCCTTCATGTGGGCAGCACCATCTTTAACAAAATGAGCATAATATATTTTATCTGCCCAACACACTTTAAAATAATCTTGTTGGCAAAACCACATGGGAGAGAAAGAAATTTTCCTCTATCTTTCTAAGTTCTTTTGTCTAATCTAATAATCAAATTGATGTGAAAAAGATTAACAAGAGAAAATGACTGAATTTAGTGATATATGTACATATAGAAACCCCAAATACATGAGAGAGTCAGAGACCCTACATACATGATGGGTTTAGAAAAAAAAAAGTTAAAATGGGGTCTATGTGGTGTTCTTAGCTAAGGATGAGGTGAGGTACCTCGAGCTTCAAGGATAGAAAGGTCATGCACAGGGCAATAAAACTGCGGATGGCCAGTAAATATATGTTTGCCCTGTTCTACACATAAATCATCAAATTTAACTTTCATTATGGACAAGGTCCAAATTTCAATTCTTTAAGAGGTAAAAATTGCTTGGGAACTCACAGGGTTGTTACTGTCTTCAACTCAAAATAATTCGTATGCCAAAGAGGCATATCTTCGGAAGGCCTCTAATAAACCCTTAAATTGTAACCTCATCACAACCTTATATTAGTGTTTTACTAGTAATACAGATGTCCTGTAAAGAACAAAAGTCTGAACAGTGTACTGTTGTAAAGCCAGAAGCCACGGCCAGGGCCACTATCACAGCAGCCTGGCCCATGCAGGTTTGCATTGGATTCGGACAGTCGGTAAAGAAACAACGGAGCTACAAACTGGTGGGCCATAGTCTTTAATCCTAGCTTGCACCCAGCGGGCAAGTAAAAATACACACTGGGCTCCAAAACCCAGTCACATTCAGTGCTCACAAAGCCACTGACTTATCCGAGTTTCCTAGAATCAAAGGTTTCTAGCTCACCAGACTTATTCACCTCTGTTCCCCATCTCCTTCCTTATCCCAAATACAAACTCTACACAAACTGGCATCTCACTCAGCACTCCACCATCTTGGCTGCTTCTCCTGGCCTCCTCCACGTGGCCTTTCTCTGCTGCTGGCTCTACTCTCTCCTCTAATGATAATCTCAGGAACCAAGAGCACCAGCCCTCATGTAGTCTACCCCCATTTTATATTGTAGCTTCACAACCTCTAATTCTAATCCAATATACAAAATAGGAAAGTCTCTAATACAGTCACTTCTCTGAGACATGATTGGATTGTACCACCCCACATCAAAAAGGGTGGCAAAGGCTTAATCCCAAAACCAAGCCCCAGGTTACAAGGATTCTCAACACACATTAATATCACCTGGGCGACGGCCTCACGTGGGCAGCGCCGTCTTTAACAAAGTGAGCATAATATATTTTATCTGCCCAACAACTGTTAATATAAGAAACATCCAAAAATATAGAGAACTTTTATGAGTTTATTTGAGCCAAACTAATGACAATTACAGGGAAGCAAAAATCTCAATGGATTGAGAAAATGCTCTCGAGAATGGCAACCTTGCAGTTTTTTTATGTTATAATCAAAGGAAGAAATTGAAGGGTTACATGAACTCTAATGATGGTAGATTCAGAGGGCAGGAGAAAGCAGGCAGGGAAATCTCAGGGATTGAATAAACAGTAAAATGGAGAGAAACATTTACATTGATGGGTACAGGCTCGTTAGCAATATTTACAGCACACAGAGATGGCATTTGGAGAACAAGATAACGATGGGGGTTCTGTGGTCTCAGTCTTCTACTGTGATGTGGTGGGCGTGTCCTGAGGGGTCTGGAAAAAGGAGATTACTCTGACATTTCAAAGGTATGTTATTTTAGATGCAAAAAGAAAATAGACAGGATCATTCAAAGTAAAGCTTGATCTTTGTCGAAGCTTATAGTCATAAATTTGCTTGTGGCTGTATTTTTTTCTAACTTCATTTTATACTATTTCAGTCAATATTTCCCAAGCAGCAGTATGGGAAATACTGCTTCCGTGTCAGAGCATTTCTGCAATCCCTAATTCACTGATAATCTTTACCATTTGTTTATCAAACTATATCTTTGATAATGTTTTGATGCACCATAGCTCAGTTGGTTAAGGCATCATCCTGATACACCAAGGTTGCATGTTTAATCCTCAGTCAGGGTACATCCAAGAACTGACCAATAAATGCATAAATGAGTGCAACAACAAATAGATGTTTCTCTCTCTCTTTCTTTCTCTCTCTCTAGCTCCCCTCCCTTCCTCTCTTCTACACATCAATAAATTAAAAAAAAATAAAACTGCATTTTAAAACCTATCATTTTAGTCTTTCTTTTATTCATTGTGGCAGATCCAGCAATATCATTTGCATCACTTTATGTTAGCCAGTTTATATCAAAAACCTTTTCTTACAAACTTAAGTTTGTGGCAATAAAAGAAGCCAAAAAATGTAAACACATAATTGCAAACAAAATACTACTCAGAGAAAAGCAATTGAGTATTTGCAGTACACTGTTCAAACTCTCACTGGCTAAAGGTCATCAGTATAGTCTCTTGCACTTGCTTACATTGATTCGGACCATAAGGTCACATTCAAAACATGGACATGATATAGCTAGATATATAATTTTCAACTATTATCATTTTTGATAAGATATTAACCCCATACTATTTATTATTTATAACTCGGAAAATATTTTGTAGACCCTTATAGACAAGTCAGCATGGTTGTGGCCCCTATTAAATGGCATATGCATGAGAAGATAAAGGCTTTTATATTATAATATGCTTACACTTTGAGTCCCAGAGAGGGTAGAAAAAGAAAGCACATGTTCATTAAGGTTATTATAATGTTGCCCAAGGCAGAACTTTGGGTGATTCCTACTTGAGAAAGGAAGAGCAATCAGCTTTGAAGAGTGAGAATCATTAAGAACACAGCCTTTGGAATTGACAGATTTAGTTTAGACTCCTCGTTTCCCACTTATTAGTCACTATATAATCTCTGGCATCTCCTAGGTCCACAGTAGAATACTTTTTATGCACAGTTACAATGTACCAAAGATTTTAACATTCAGAATACAATACTTAGCTAGTTCTATTATGTAATATGAAAACAGACTAATCAAAGGAAACATAAGCAATATTTTTTTAAAGTATCTCCAAATTTAAACAAATAAATGAGATGCATCTTGCTTTAATTCCTCTTGATGGAACTAGACAGTTACGATGGCTCATAATGTGTATATAAATTTGTGCTCAAATCTTTTTTTAGCCAATATATGATAAGCTTTTATTAACGATTTTGTTATTTGTTTTTATTTTTAGCTAATTATCTTGTCAAAGACCTAACAGTGGAAATTTTACATTTTTGTAAAAATGACCAGTTATTCCACAAAGATTATCTTCTAAGTATATGTGGCTATGAAGAATTTTTGCAGAAGTAAGTATCTTATTGTGGTAAATTTTGATCACTGTTATAATCTATGTTAAGCAGCACTTACTTTTTTTCCTTTAATCACACTTCGTGCAAGCACTATTTTCTCCTAGTCAAATAATTTAAGTCAATTTTGCTCCTTTTAGGGCGAATTTAAAATTTTATAAGTCATATTGACAGCCTTATTCTTGATTTCATATCGTATTTTGTGTTTATGGCAACATGGATTTTAATTGACCTATGACTAGGGTGACAACCATCCCAGTTTTCTCAAGACTTAAGGGGTTCCCAGGATATGAGACTTTCAATTTTGACATCAAGAAAATCCTGGCCAAAGTCACCTTCTGTATTAAAGCTTACTAGTACTGATCACAACTTTAAAAAATACATTTTTAATAAGTAATTTTAAAATCTGGAATATTAGTATGTTTATCAAACATTTTTTAATAATTCAATAGAGAGTAATTATTTAAAGAGTTTAATCTAACAAATAACAAACATGCAATTGAAGCAATGAAACATCATTTTTGCCTATCAAATTGTTAAAATATTTTTGATAAATTTTAGTGGGGAATTGGACAGTACCCAAACAACTGCTAGGAACATGCATTGATATAATACTTGCTGAATGGAATTTTGTCAAAAATATGTCAAAAGTCTATAAAAATGTGTCAAAAAAACAGATCACCTGGTAATTCTTCTACAAATATTTCTAAGGAAACAATCATACCTGCACAAAAATACTGACACATAAAATATCCTTACCACAGCATGATTTCTTGTAACAACAAAAAGAACAAAACTGCAGAAAAAGGAATTTCAATAGTACTCTCAAACAGTGGTGAAGTAGGTCATGAACATAATTGAATTACAATATGGTATAGAATTTATAAATTATTAAAATATAGCACCATGTCTTAATATAAAACTGTATCATTTTTAAGAGTGAAGATATATTTTCAAATCACATTTTAAATATTAATTTTTGTTAAAAATAAGTATATTTCTATTTGAAATAGAAAGTGAAATCTTATACACTAAAATGTTAAACTAGTTACCCTTAAAAAGTACCTATAATACAGATATTTATTCATTTCTTTTTTTAATTTGCAGTACCTCTACTATAAACCTGCTTCTTTTGCTATCAGGACAATACAAAATAATTTATTTCTTAGGGAAAAAGCATTTAAATGACAGTATTAATAATGATGTATGTTTGAAAAGAACATAAACTTTATTGGCCTTTTCATTTTAGAATGTAAAGTTAAGAGACCATTAGTGAACTTATGAAAGATGGACACAGCTTGAGCTAAAGTCTAAATTGTGGGGCTAAACATGAATTATTAAAACATTAAAATGGTGAGATTAATGGCATTTTTACTGAATATGTGGGATTGTATAGAAGGGAAGAGCAGATGATTATGACCAGGTTCAATTTTGAGTTGAATACCATTGACATAGATATCAGAGGAACAGAAGTATTGGGAATGAAAAATAATTAATCAAGTTTTAGATATCTTTAGTATGTGAGTGCTAAGGGGCATCTGATTTTAAGAAAGTAAATCAGATTTTAGAAAAACTGGTCTACATTAGTGAATTGTTGGCTATAAGAAGGAATAAAGTCTACAAAACAGGTAAGACCTCATAGAGAGAGTTACAAACAAGTATCCTGAAAACATCAATATTTGAAAGATGGATGGAGGAAGAGGAACCCAAAAAGGAAATTGAGGAAAAAAAAATTTAAATTATAAGGCAACTTGGAAAATGTTTCACAAGAAGGAACTTTAAATATCAAGTAAATGTACCAATGTTTAAAATGAATATTAGTGAAGATTGAAAAATCATTAAATTTAGCAACTGGGAAGTCAGTTGGCAACCCAAGTAAGAGTAATTTTAGTAAAATGAAGGAGAAAAAAACAAGATTGCAATGAGCTAAGAACAACGCAAGATGATAAATAAAAACCCATGGGCAGACTACTCTTTCAGAAGTAATGTGTAGTAGGCAAAGCCAAGAGAAAGCTGAGGTTTTGTGTGCTGAAGGGAATTGGTTTGGAGATTTGGGATGTGTGAATAAGAGATATCTAACAAGATTCATAAGCTAAGTGCAAAGGCCAATGAAGAGTGAAAAATTGAAGGTACAAAACAAAGAATTAGAAGAAATTTCATGAAGCTATGACAGAGGATGGTATCAAGAAGTCAGACGAGGAGGTTAGTTGTGTTCTGAAGGAAACTTTCCCTTCTCAATGAGAAAGACCACAGGAGTTCAAACAAATATGAATCAGAAATTTTAATTTTTTACATTTATAGATAGCTATTTATAAATTTTATAGATTTATAATTATAGATTTATAGTTATAGATATCTATGCTTTTGAATAACTAGAGCTTGGATAAAAGAAGAGATGCTTAAGGAAATGGCATGGATGGAGATAATAATAGTAAAAATAACACTAAAAACAAAAACAGAACCGACATCACTGTTAAAAATTCCTTATGGGCTAGAATTTTCACATGTAGCACTATTCATTCTCATATAAGAAAAGTATAATTATTCCTATTTTACACATGGAAAAATTGAGGCTAAGAGAATTAAGTGACTTCCTAAAATTCATAAAATTTGGAAGTAACAGTCTGGATAAAAAAGGCTTATCTGGCTCTGAAGCCCACAGTCTTTCCCGTCTATAGCAATAGCTCCATCATGAGAAAGGTAACTTGAAAACAAACATTAAAAGGATACTGTTTCATTTGAGATAATGATCATATATATGTTCACTAAACATGGGTTTATAATTCAACATATGGCATTCAGGTCAAACACAAGAAAAAGACAATATAACCTACAGAATACTCATTTTCTGACATATTTAAATTTTTTTAAAAATCTTTCATCGGGAAATGTTTAGAAATGATTTGACTAAAATAGAAGTACATTATAAGCACTAAAAGTGAACTTAAAATATCATTTCAAGATTTCTGAATAAACAAAAATTATTTTGGGGGGAATTTTGAGACTGTTTAAGCAAATAAATAATATCAAAACAAATCTTACCTACTATTGGTAATGCTACTTCCTATCACTGTTGCTTTGGAGAAATAAGTTAACTTCTGTTAAGTTCAACTTATTTACCTTCTAAAAATTGAAATTTTAATATATTTTTCTACTTTACAAATGAGCTTTAGGATTCCATTTTAGTAAACTTTAAATCCAAATTTAAAAATTGTATTAAGCCACTACTAGTCTTTTCACTGTGTATGGATTGCTTTATTTTCCTGTAAAGTGTGGGTTTTAATAAATTAGAAATATATAGTTGTTAAAATATAATGAACTAAATAGAAAAGTATAATTCACACACACAAATATTATTTTTACAGCATGATGTAGAAAGATTTTTCCCTTTAAATTTTCCTTATGTTATCAGGACAATGCTTCTTAATCTGTTCTGTTTTAGAAAGAAAGAGATAAATTGTATTTAGTAGTTACTTTTTTGCAGTTTCACATTTATGTTGGATTAAATGAGGGCAAATCATTAAAATTTAAACTCATTTGTGTTTTTCAGATGGTATATTTGTTTTTTAAAATAGTCACGATAAATAACTACTTGCTGAACCAATCAAGTCATTAAATATTTTGACGACACAAATAAAATGTCAATGATCAGGACACTTTATCAGAACTTCATCAGAATTTTTTTTAAATTTTTTATTTATTCATTTTAGAGAGAAGAGGGAGAGACAGAGAGAGAGAGAGAGAAAGAGAGGAGAGAGAGAGAAGGGGGAGGAGCTGGAAGCATCAACTCCCATATGTGCCTTGACCAGGCAAGCCCAGGGTTTCGAACCGGCTACCTCAGTATTTCCAGGTCCACGCTTTATCCACTGCGCCACCACAGGTCAGGCCAGAATTTTGACAATAGTATATTTGTGGTGCTTTACTTTTCACTTCTTTCTTACGTCGTATTTTTCTATTTTTTCTAACTCACCTGTCTTTACTAAGGTTAGTAAAGTAATACAAAAAAATCTTGAAAAGGGAGCTAATGTAAATCAATACAATGATAAGTAGGTAGAGAGATGGATTAATAGGCACAAATTACACATTTATTTACACTTGTACTGATTTGTTTAAAAAGTATACACTAGTCACCTGAGACTCTTGCTAAATATTCTCATTTAGTTGGTTTGTGGTGGCGACCCAGACTGCATTTCTAACAAGCTTTTGTCTAATGCAATTGCTCATGGTACACTATTCACATTTCAAGTAGCAAGATATTACAAGATATTAACAAACTAAGAGTTTAGACTATGACAAAAAAATGTACATACTTTTCCAAAATTGTATTATATATTAGACAAAAATTAAATTTAATCAACAAAGAAATTAGGATGTTTTACTTTATGACATATTGCAAAACTAAGAAAGATAAAACTCCTAGCAAGCCAAAACATTTTTTCATAAGTCAACTATATTGTTATGGCAACTTATTTAACATTCATCTTAATTTAGTGTCACAAAATTTTTCTGTCAGTTAAGGTATTACATTTTCTCTCTGGCTCCTACTCTGGCTCTCCCTCTCCCTGTTAAATATTTCTACACACACACTAAAAACTTTAATATATTTTTTGCATAACTATTCTCGAAAACAAGACACAATGTACTTATCAGGTACTTCAATTATATCAAATGCAGTCTCATTACCTATTGATATTCCCCTCAAAAACTGTGTTGGGCAGATAAAATATATTATGCTCACTTTGTTAAAGATGGCGCTGCCCACATGGAAGCCGATCGCCCAGGTGATATTAATGTGTGTTGGGGGCGGGCTGTGGGTAGGCAGGATCCTTGTAGCCTAGGGCTTGGTTTTAGGACTAAACCTTTCCCACCCTTTTTGATGTGCAGTGGTGCAATCCCATCATGCCTCAGATAAGTGACTTTGTATCAGAAACTTCCCTATTTTGTATATTGGATTAAAGGTTTTGATTTCTGCACTATAAAGTGGGGCAGACCGGGAGCTTGCTCTCTCGGTTCCTGAGATTAGCATTAGAGAGGAGAGCAGAGAAAGGCCACGTGGAGGAGAGGAGAAGCAGCCAAGATGGCAGGGCTGAAGGAGAAGCCAGTTTGTGCAGAGAGAAGATGGGAAGCAGAGATGAATAAGGCTGGTGAGCTAGAAACCTTAGATTCTAGGAAACTCAGATAAGTTAGTAGCTTTGTAAGCACTGAATGAGTGGGTTTTGGAGCCATTGAATGAGTGTGTTTTTACTTGCCTGCCGGGTGCTAGCTAGGATTAAAGGTAATGGCCCACTAGTTCTCAGCTGCATTGTTTTAATACCGTCTGTTTGAATCTAAAGCGAACCTGCATGGGCCAGGTGGCTGTAATGGTGGCTGTGCCTTCTGGCTTTACAAACTGTTTTATAAATAGTTTTCAATAATGTATTATGACAAAGAATAAATTAAAGAATTAGAACAGAAACCTTATTAATTTTCTCATAGGCTGATGGTAGCTTAATACAAATTATCAGCAATATGAAGAATGGAATACAAAACCAAATTAATCCAGAATAAATGAAATAGAGAAATAACAGAAATCATCTTGTTCACTCAAAAATATTAACAGCTTCCTTCATTTTCCTGGTCTTTAAGCCTCCACATTAATTGCCATGGTAGGAGTGTCCTTTTTAATGCCATTTCCCTATATCTTATGGTTTTATTTAGTAGACAGACTCCTTTGGGATTATACAGTGAAAGGTTTCTGAAAACAGGGAATCTTTTTTTCGTTCTTATTAAATGTAACACAGACATTAAGAACTAGAAGACAAAAAGTCTGTTTGCTAAGGTGACTCTACATCCCACCTTCCACACAAGGAGTAACAACATTTTATGAGTATTATTATTTATAAATATATTTATAAGAGATGAAGTTAATGTTACCACATAATTTTATCTAGCTCAACATTTACTAGGAATGCAGGTTTTTGCAGTTCTTACTCTTATGTGATTTAAGTAATTTCTTCTATCAAAAATCTTGCTGTGGATCTTACTTTGTAATTCAACCTAAAAATAATTTTTTTTATCAGCCGCAGTGTGAAACAGTAAAATTTAGTACCATTCAAAAATTGGCTGAATAAGTCATGACTGCATTGTTAGTGGTAAACCACAAGTGCAGAATTAGAGGAACTGAATAATCTTTCTTGAAAATTCTACTTGGCTTACAGTTAAGGCCAGGACTTATATCCTTGATTTAAAAAAAAAAAATCAAACATAATTTTTCTTTATTTTTTAACTGACTTTTGTTAAAGAATGTTAGAATCTAGTGTTAAAAAATTGTAAAGAAGCAAATAATGGTAATTAATAATCTTCATTTGAAATTGTAGTATATGTTCTTAAATCTAAATTAAGAAGGTAGTATCTACCACTTTATTCATTACCAGCATTGATTTACATGATCTGGCTGCCTACTTGTGGGTCTCTTTTCCATCTTCCAAACTCTCATAATAGAGATAATGTTGAATAGATTTGATTAGAGTAAAAAAATCCTCTTCAAGAATTAATCTAATTAGAATTAGATAATCATCTTAAGAAAACTTACATTAAAAATGTTTTAGCTAACCCTGTTTTAATTCATATTAATTTATTCTTTAAACATTCGATTATAAATTGGAATTGCCTTTTATTCAAAGTAAATATAAGACTCTTCATTACCAATAAAGAAATGGTTAGGTTATAGTACATAAATTTTAAGGTAATAATTTATATTCATTGGAGTAAAACCTAGGTTATATATATTCTTGGAGGAAAAATTAATCTTTTTATTCTCAATAAAGTCAAGTATTTAATTTAACAAACTTAAAATTATTTTCAGCAATTTCAGAACAGTTCAAGTATTTCAATATTATAATCTACTTTGTCATAACTGTTTAGACTTACTTTGAGCAAAGAAATATATTAAAATGTGCTTCTTTTTATAAAACTTTGCTCTCCCAATTATGATATCATCAAGTGAAATGTAAAGTCACCATGGTTCACCAAAAGAACCATGTCACAGCATTGAAAAGTGTGACATTCGAATAAAAACTATAAAATACATTAATAGGCTTGAGAAAATAACTTAAAAGGAACTGGTCCAGTAAGTACAGCACATTCTCGGAATAGATGAGACCAGACTCCCTAGATGAGACCAGACTCCCAGGATGAATAAGACAGATGAGTCCTAGAGATAGGGAAGTCGTTAGACTCCCAGGATGACTAGGAGCTGATGAGTCCTAGAGATAAGGAAGTCGTAAAAACTCCTAAGATAGTTAATGTGACCACATCCTAGGGGTTAGATAGGGACATTTCCAGCTGGGGGCTTTCAACTGCATAACTGGCTACTAAGGCACATGACTAAAAATTTAATTTGGAAGAGCCAATTGCTAAACGCCAAATCCGCTTCTGTATGAACTGCTTGCTTGCTACGCTATAAAAACCCCTAGACTGTAGGCGCTCGGTGTGGCTCTTGTTACTACCACTAGAGTCCACCCCTGCGCAGGTTTTATTTTCCTTTGTTTTGTTCTCTATATCTTTTGGCCATAAAGATTTGTCTTAAACTCTCCAAACGTCTCCAGTGTCTGTTTTACCCGGCGAGTGCTACATTTTATGGGGGCGCGCCCGGGATTGCCCATTACGGGTATCTTGACTGGGGACAGGCGGAACAGCTGTTTAAGCTGGTGAGTATTTTGTTGTAGAATTTCTTGGTTTTGTATTCTGGCTCCGGAGCACTTACAGTCTGTGGTGGCAGACAGGACGCTGTCAGTGACCCGCCCAGACACTCGGGCCAAAGGGCAGGACGCTGCCGGCCGAGGTTTCTGTTTCTGTCTGAAATCGATCGATCGTTTCAAAGTAGTGAGCTCACTCGCGCCGCGCCGCGCTGCTGTCTGGTTGTCTGTTTAGCCTGAATGACTGTGTGGGAAATTTTGTGTATTGCCCTCCTGGGATTTGCTGCATTGTTGTGTTTAGTGTTAATTTGTTTGCCAGTACAGTGTGATCAGCGCTCATCTATTTGGATTACCCTGCTTATAGGGTGGGGAATCCTGTGTGTTGTCTTTGTAGGACTAGAAGCATACCTGGCTGAGAAGAACAAGCACCGCGAGATGGGACAGCAAGAATCTACTCTTAAATCCCCTCTTGATTGCATTTTAAGTAACTTCTCTGATTTTCAGAAGAGAGCTCAGGGTTATGGGGGACCTCCACCCGATCGAGAAACTCTCCGGACCTTAAGCCAAGTAGAGTGGCCATCTCTTAAGGTTGGATGGCCATCTGAAGGAACCTTTGATCTGCCCATAATTTTTGCAGTAAGAGCCATTATATATCAGGTACCTCACCCAGACCAATATGTGTATATAGATGTTTGGATAGATATAGCTACAGACAAACCTGGGTACATTAAGAGGTGCATAAAAGCAAATCAAAAGGTTAAGAGAGCTATTTGTGTGAGCGCTGCGGACATTAAGCCTCGCCCTCCCTCCGCTCCACCTGCACCTGAAAAAGAGCCTCCCAAATCGTATCCGGTCCTTTCTGATGTTACTGAGGATATAGCAGACCCTGTAAATTATCCTCCTCCTTATCAGAAGCCCAGGGAGCCAGATTCAACTGTGCCCGAGAATGTCCAGAGTCCTCCCCACACCCGGGGGGTTACTCCTTATGCTCAACCTTCCTTTGCCGGAGGTGCCCCAATGTTACCTCTTAGGGAAGTGTTGCCCCCACTAGATGAAGGATCACATGCACCGTCCCGAATGATTTATATTCCTTTTTCTACTAGTGACATTTATAATTGGAAACATCAGACCCCGCCATTTTCAGAGAAACCTCAGGGGTTAATTTCTTTGCTTGAGACTGTTTTCAGGACCCATCAACCAACTTGGGATGATTGTCAGCAGCTTTTGCACACTTTGTTCACAACGGAAGAAAGAACCCGCATCAGCCAAGAAGCTGAAAAAGTATTTAGGGAAGAGGGGGGCACTGAAAGGGACCTAGAGAGGACTCTCCCCAGGAGCCCCCCCAGTTGGGATCCAAACAATGACAGGGATAGGGAATCGCTTACCCAATATCGCCAGGCTCTATTAAGGGGAATAAGGGCAGCTGCTAAGAAACCAACCAACTTTAGTAAGGTAGGTGAGGTAACTCAGGGGAAGGATGAGTCCCCTGCTGCATATTTAGAGCGGCTAATGGAGGCCTACCGGGTTTATACCCCTATTGATCCTGAGGCAGAGGAAAATCGCAAGCTAATAAACATAACCTTTGTCACTCAGGCAGCCCCAGACATTAGAAAGAAGCTCCAGAAAATAGAAGGATTTGAGGGAAAGAATAGGAGTGAATTATTAGAAATAGCACAGAGAGTCTTTGTCAATCGCGATGACCCTGAGTTAGGGAGAGCAGCTGTAAAACTACTCTTGGCACAGCAATCAAAAGGAAAAAAAGGGAAACAGCAGCCCTTTAAGGGAAAGAAGGAAACTTACCCGCAGAAGCAACTAGATAGAGACCAGTGTGCTTATTGCAAAGAGAAAGGTCATTGGAAGAAGGATTGCCCTAAGCTACAGGCCGTAAATCAGGAACAAGGCTCACAAGTTTTGCTCCAATTAGATTGACGGGGCCAAGGCTCCATTTCCGTTGGCCCCCAGGAGCCTATGGTCACACTGTCAATTGAAGGGAAACCAACTACCTTTCTAGTTGACACGGGGGCCACTTATTCCGTCCTAAAGAGACCACTTGGGACATTACAAAAGGAATCCACAAAGGTAATAGGGGTCACTGGCAAAGCTGTCACATATCCTCGAGCCACTGCATGGATTACGGACCTGGCGCGAGGGACTATTACTCATTCCTTCCTGATTATTCCAGACTGCCCTTACCCGCTGTTGGGACGAGATCTGTTGCAAAAATTTCAAGCAACAATAACCTTCAACCAGGAGAAGGATGCAGAAGGCAAGGTATTAGTGACTGTGCCAATATCAGAAGAATACCTGATTGCCTCCCTCCCAGAAGGTAAGAGCGGGTTTAAGGGCATCCCCGAGGAAGTAAAGCAGCAGGTTCCTGGAGTTTGGGCAGAGAACAATCCTCCGGGATTGGCAATACATCAGCCGCCTGTAGTAGTGCTGTTGCGGAGCGATGCTAGCCCAGTACGCATCAGACAGTATCCTGTGCCTGCTCAGGCTAAACAGGGTATAGCGCAGCACTTGAGGCGCTTATTAGAAGCCGGGATTCTCCGGGAATGCCAATCTGCCTGGAACACTCCTTTGCTACCAGTACAAAAGCCTGGAACTCAAGACTATCGCCCAGTGCAGGACCTGCGTGAAGTGAATGCTCGGGTAGAGACCATACATCCTACTGTGCCAAACCCCTATACCCTATTAAGTTCATTGCCACCGACTCATGTTTTCTATTCAGTATTGGATTTGAAAGATGCCTTCTTTTGCATTCCATTAGCAAAGCAAAGTCAGGAAATGTTTGCCTTTGAGTGGAATGATCCCGAGAATGGACTTTCAGGCCAATACACTTGGACCAGGCTCCCTCAGGGTTTTAAGAACTCCCCAACCATATTTAATGAGGCTTTGTGCAAAGACTTACAGGAGTTTCGAGCCGGCCACTCTTCAATTGTACTGCTGCAGTATGTGGACGATCTCCTTATCGCAGCCCCAAACCAGGAGAGTTGCCAGGAAGCTACGTTAGAACTACTCCAAGAATTGCAACGGATGGGCTATCGAGTATCTGCTAAGAAGGCCCAAATTGTCACCCAAACCGTGAGTTACTTGGGGTATGACTTAAGGGGAGGACAACGTAGTTTGTCTAGCCAAAGAATTCAGACCATATTACAGATTCCTGAGCCTGTAAGTAAAAGACAAGTACGAGAATTTTTAGGTGCTGTGGGATATTGCAGACTTTGGATACTGGGATTTGCAGAACTGGCCAAACCTTTGCATGAGTTAACACGGGGAAAAGAGGAACAATTTGTATGGACAAAGGAGGCACGAGAGTCTTTTCAAAAACTTAAGGAAGCCCTAGTTGCAGCCCCGGCATTAACCCTGCCAGACTTGTCTAAGTCTTTTCAACTATTTGTGACTGAGAAAAAGGGCATTGCTCTAGGGGTCCTCTGTCAAGAACTGGGACCTTGGAAGAGACCAATAGCCTATCTGTCCAGAAGACTAGATCCCGTGTCATCAGGATGGCCCAATTGTTTAAGAGCACTTGCTGCTACCTCCATCCTTGTTAAGGAGGCCAGTAAACTGACTCTGGGTCAAGACATTCAGGTCATTGGAGAGCACTATTTAGAACAAGTGCTGCGGGCTCCACCGGATAGATGGATCTCGAACGCCCGACTAACACAGTATCAGGCACAGTTGCTGAACCCCCCCGCAATACAATTTTTGAAAACAACGGCCTTGAATCCTGCTACATTGCTCCCGTTGCCAGACTCATCGGTGATCCATGACTGTAGACAAGTATTAGATACCATTACAGGAGCCAGACCAGATCTACGGGATCAGGCCTATGAGAAGGCAGATTTAACCCTGTTCACAGATGGAAGTAGCTATGTTCGGAATGGGCAAAGGTATGCTGGAACCGCAGTGACCACTCAAGATACTGTGTTATGGAAAAAGGCACTGCCTAAAGGCACATCTGCACAACGGGCTGAGCTTATCGGACTCACACAGGCCCTTAGAATTGCTGAAGGGAAAAGTGCCAACATCTATACAGACAGTAGATATGCCTTTGCCACTGCCCATGTACATGGCGCCATCTACCGGGAGCGTGGGTTGTTGACTACTGCAGGAAAAAAAATTAAAAATAAAAATGAAATTATGGCTTTATTAGAAGCCATTTGGTTGCCTAAAAAGGTGGCAATAATACATTGCAAAGGACATCAAAAGGGGGATTCCCCTATAGTAAAAGGAAACCACTTTGCTGATCGAGCGGCACGGAATGCAGCAGAAGAGGAGGAACACGTTAACCAACTGCTACTCATCCCACCCCCTACTTTGCAAATAGAACCAAGGTATGAGCCAAAAGAAGAAGAGAAAGGTGAGCAACTAGGGGGTAAGAAAAGTAAACAGGGATGGATAGAATTACCAGACAACAGAATATACCTACCACAAGGAGTGTTAAGACAAATAATTCAAGAAATACATAGCAGTTCCCACTTAGGACAACAAAAACTAGAACATCTAGTAAGAAAATATTATGAGGAAGCAGAAATCAGAGATATCATACACTCTGTTGTGTCTAGGTGTCAGGCCTGTGCCAAAGTAAATGCTGTCAATAAGAAATTACCTCCTCTCATCAGGCACCGAGGAAAAGCTCCTGGAGAGCTGTGGGAAGTAGACTTTACCAAAATGACTCCAGGGAAATTAGGCTACAAATATTTGCTTGTTCTAATAGACACCTTTACTGAATGGACTGAGGCTTTTCCTACAAAAGGAGAGACTGCTTCAACAGTTTGTAAAATACTTTTAAGAGAAATCATTCCACGATATGGCATTCCCATTGCTGTAGGGTCAGATAATGGACCTGCTTTTGTGTCCAAAGTATCACAGGAATTGGCAAAAAGATTAGGAATCAATTGTAAATTACACTGCATTTATCGGCCTCAAAGTTCAGGGCAAGTCGAGAGGATGAATAGGACCCTTAAAGAGACTATAATTAAGTTAAGAGAGGAGACTGGCGAAAACTGGGTAGAGCTACTCCCTTTTGCATTATATAGGGTTCGAAACACACCTTATACAGGAAAATGGACTCCTTATGAGTTAATGTATGGGCAACCAACTCCTTTGGTTCCACAAATAACAAGGGAAGAAATTGAGGGTTCTAATCAAAGTTTTCTAAAGTCCTTACAGGCATTACAACTGATACGTGCAGAAGTACGGGCGCTTAGAGACCAGCAGAAGGACCAACTCAAAGGACTTCCACTGCCAACTCCACCGGAGCCAGGACAATGGGTATGGATTCTTAACCACCGTCGCGGGAACCTTGACGCTCGGTGGCAAGGACCGTTCCAGGTACTGTTCAGCACGCCCACGGCTGTGAGAATAGCTGAAAAACCTTACTGGATTCCTCTATCACATGTAAAGTTAGCTCAAGAACCGAGCTTAAAGGAAGCAAAATGGAGAGTCGAAGCGGATCCCCACAATCCCTTAAAAGTGCGGTTCTTACCCGAATCGTAGCAATAGTTTTCTTTTGTATGTTGATTATTAAACCAGTACCTGCTTTCCAGGAAACCCTGAATCATCCAGAGAATTTATGGGTGGCTTTAGCACGCACCCTAAATGTCTCATCATTTTGTCTTGAACAGGATAGTCATACTCCCCATAGCATTATTGTACCCAATGATACTTGTGTTCTTTTTATTAATTGTAGTAAAAATTGTAAGACAATCCCTGGTTATTTACCCTGTAATAATACTATCAAATACCCTTCCATTTATGGCTATGTTACCCTGCCTACTGGATGGTTCTTTACCTGTAACTCTATGACATATAATTATATTCCCCCTAATCTTACTGACACCACTTGTTGTTTATCTAGGATTGCTACTTTCTTACCTAACAAGAATGATTTGTTACTTCTTGAGCACAATACTACTCTTCGCAGCAGGCGTGCTGCCTCCCTCCCTGTAGGACCTGAATGTCATGATGAAGTACGATTATTGTCAGAAGCTGAAGGATATGCCATAATTTTAAGTGTTGTAGGGAATCTAGTATGGGGTGCTTACAATCATAGACAAATCCAGCATTTAGCTTGTAACTTAGCTAAAAGCATCAACGAAACGTCTCAAGCATTGACTCTTTTAAATAATGAACAGCAGCAATTACGTCAAGCTATTTTAGATAATCGGGCAGCTATTGATTATCTATTATTATTTCACCACCAGGGTTGTAAAAAGGTAAAAGGGATGTGTTGTTTTAATTTAACTGACAACAGCAATGAAATCCAGAATAAAATAAATAAAATAAAGCAATTAGCAGAGCATATTCAGCAAAATAATGACAATTTAGATTGGTTCACCTCTATATTCAAACTGTCACCTTGGCTAACTACATTGATAACTACACTAGCAGGACCATTGTTAATACTGTTGTTGGCCCTCATTATTGGACCCGTAATCCTTAACAAGTTATTTGCTTTTATATCTCAGCCGTACCAACGCCTCAGTGCCAACGAAGAATTTTCATTATAGTTAAGGATTTAACTAGGACAAAGAAGAGGAGGAAATGTGACATTCGAATAAAAACTATAAAATACATTAATAGGCTTGAGAAAATAACTTAAAAGGAACTGGTCCAGTAAGTACAGCACATTCTCGGAATAAATGAGACCAGACTCCCTAGATGAGACCAGACTCCCAGGATGAATAAGACAGATGAGTCCTAGAGATAGGGAAGTCGTTAGACTCCCAGGATGACTAGGAGCTGATGAGTCCTAGAGATAAGGAAGTCGTAAAAACTCCTAAGATAGTTAATGTGACCACATCCTAGGGGTTAGATAGGGACATTTCCAGCTGGGGGCTTTCAACTGCATAACTGGCTACTAAGGCACATGACTAAAAATTTAATTTGGAAGAGCCAATTGCTAAACGCCAAATCCGCTTCTGTATGAACTGCTTGCTTGCTACGCTATAAAAACCCCTAGACTGTAGGCGCTCGGTGTGGCTCTTGTTACTACCACTAGAGTCCACCCCTGCGCAGGTTTTATTTTCCTTTGTTTTGTTCTCTATATCTTTTGGCCATAAAGATTTGTCTTAAACTCTCCAAACGTCTCCAGTGTCTGTTTTACCCGGCGAGTGCTACAAAAAGAACATGCTCTAACTTTAAGAGATCTCATTTGTGATAATGAAAATGTGTTTTGTTAATAAATCATTCATTAAGAGTAGCCTGAGTTACTTCAGTTTAGTTTTCAGATCTTCAAAGTATTTTTCCAAACATTTTAAAATTAAGTTTGGTCCCTATCATTAATTAGTAAATAATTAATAATCATTCAAACACACTTGCATTTGATTTTAACAGATAGCTCTACTAGAGTAAGTGTTCTCATATGTGAATATTCTGCATATACCTTCTTTTGACAGCAATTCCCTCAAAGAAAGGGCTTGTGCTAAATAAAGATTACATGTGAGAGTTATGGCACATTTTAGCCCCAAGCTTTCAGAAAGGCTTTATGATTGTGCAAACATCATTAACCACAAACTTGATAAAAAGAATCATAAAGTTGTTGCACAATTTTTTCAAGAAGACAAGGCAAATTGGTACTAAATTCAGGTATAAAATATAGTTTTATTATACCTAAAACTATAGTAGCTAATATGCAGTTTTCAAGGTATTTTTGTTACTCAAAAGTGCCATTTACTTCTAAAAGCTAAGAATTATTAAATCACTGCCACCAACTTCTTTAATTTTAGATGTATTGATGTTTAAATAACCTAATATTTCATATATCTTAAATTAAGGAATTTGGTAGACAATATTTGAATTATATAGTATTTCAAATCAGCCAGTATCACCTTATTAATGCTTAAATGTGTCATTTTAATCTTAGTTCCTGAATGTTTTGTATTAGTAAATTTTACAGAATGTTTCTCTGGAGGTTTGTGGAAAAGTAATCAAAACTTGAAATAAAATATTACTTATTTTTTTATCTCTGGGATTGGTGACTGTATTACAAATTTTATATATCATGCCCTCCCCCCAAAATCCTTGGAGCTTAGTACATATATATTTTTGTGAAAGATACAAAGTTCCAGCTTCACTGTTCCACTCTTTTCATATTTACACTTTGTCTTAGTTCTCATATATATAGATTGTTGTGCTATAACTTCATTGTTTTTTTGTGAATGCACAGCTTAATAGAGAGGGTATCATAAACTTGAAAATTGACATAAAATAATTATCCTAAATTTAAATACAACTTCCCTTGCCGTGTGTTCAATTTCATTTTATTTTTGAATCAAAGGAAGGATGTGTATTATATATGTAAGGAAGGCAACCATATTTAAGTGAAGGTACATGAGAAATAGTTGTCTTTCTACAGGCTGAAGGGAATTCTGAAGAAAAATTGGTCATTTGAATGAAAATGCTTAGATTTACATCCAATTCTCTCTTGAGTAGTGACTGCTGGTATTCATTTATGCCCCGTGGAGGGCCTCTCTTCAGAACCATGACTCTATTAAGCCCTATGGCTGTAAAACTTCTATTTTCTGAATTTAACCTATGCTTGTCTATCCAAGTAATGAAGTTTAACTTTCCCTATTTATAGTTCTCCTGAGAGAAAAAAAACCAATAAACTTGAAGAGCACTTAATCTTTACTGAGTAAGCAACAAATAACTCTGCACATAAATTCATGGTCTTTTTATTAGCTACACAGCTTATTAGAATTAAAAATATGGTAGATGAATTATAGAAATTTTTAAGTGGCAAACGGCAAAGGAATGTATGTATGTTTGCACACATGCATGGACATGTTAGTATTTTGAAAATGCTCTGTGGAGTACTATCATTTTATTAATATTTTAACGTTTGGCATATTCATCTTAATTTCTTAGTCAATCTAAGTATTAAAAGTGGCTTAATTACTGAGTTTTCTTTTTAAAATCTCTTTAAGAGCTGTCAGTAATCTTGACTCTCAACATTTATAAAATCAAATTGAAATAATTTTTTCTATGTATGACTAATACTTCACAATACCTCTGTGTGACTACTTATTACACATAAGAATAAAGAGCATTGCCCCTGGCCGGTTGGCTCAGTGGTAGAGCGTCGGCCTGGCGTGCAGAAGTCCCGGGTTCCATTCCCGGCCAGGGCACATAGGAGAAGCGCCCATCTGCTTCTCCACCCCTCCCCCTCTCCTACCTCTCTGTCTCTCTCTTCCCCTCCCTCAGATGAGGCTCCACTGGAGCAAAGATGGCCCGGGCGCTGGGGATGGCTCCTCCGCCTCTGCCCCAGGCGCTAGAGTGGCTCTGGTCACAACAGAGCTACGCCCAGGAGGGGCAGAGCATCGCCCCCTGGTGGGCAGAGCGTTGCCCCCTGGTGGGCGTGCCGGGTGGATCCCAGTCGGGCACATGCGGGAGTCTGTCTGACTGTCTCTCCCTGTTTCCGGCTTCAGAAAAATACAGAAAAAAAAAAAAAAAGAATAAAGAGCATTTAAATCTAGTTATCCTACTAAATAGAGATACATATTTATTCTAGTGAAAGAGTTATGCTCATAAATGTGTGTTTACAAGGATTCTTAAGCTGATGGGATCAATATATTTAGGTTGGACATTATTTAGAACGTCCTCTTTTTTTTTTTTTTTTTTTTGCCAATAGGACAAATTTGAAGTATTTGCATATCATGGTTTTTTTGTTTTGTTTTATTTTTTGGTATTAAGTTCATTACTCTCTCTTTACGTAAACATGCTGCTATGCAATACTTTAAAATAACGAGTTATTTATGAATAGGAAATAGGAGTGATTATGTGCAAAGATTCAACCTTTTGGTATTCATCTTAAATGACAGATATACTCATAACAGTTACTAAAATAGTAACTAGCACATTTATTTGTTGAGAGAATAAATAAATGGATGTGCAGAACTTTGATTTACTATTTTAATGAGGAAAAACACAACTTTTTGACTGCATCATATTCAGTTCCTTTAACAGTTAAAATTTATTACATGATTATTATTTTTACTTAAAATATAAATATATTATTATATTTATACTTAAAACTACTAAGCACTCATATTTGAAATGTAATCAGATTGTAAAAACACCTGATGTGTAAAATCTGAAATAGATAATTCCAATGTTAACATTATAAGCATGATACATATCATGACCTGTTGTTTCAGTGCTCAAACCTTATTCTCTACTATTATTCATCCTAGAAGCAATAGTTTTTATTACCCTTTCTCTTTGTATGGTAGCCTAACTTCATGTATTTTCTGATACCAAGAGTCCTCAAACACAAATATTGAGCTGGTTTTATTACTTTTATGTTCTCAGTCTTCAAAATTCAGTGTGTATTTTATGATAACAACACAATTTAATTCAAACTAGCCAAATTTCTTTTTCTTTTGGGGGGGGGTTAAATGAGAGGAGGGGAGATAGTGAAGCAGATTCCCACATACACCCCAACTGGGATGGACCCAGCAGTCCCTGTCTGGGGCTGATGCTCAAATCAACTGAACTATCTTTAGCGTCCAAGGCTGATATTTGTACCAGTAGAGCCACTGGCTGTGGGAGGGGAAGAGAAAGAAGGAGGAAAGTGAGGGGGGAGAAGCAGATCATCACTTCTCATGTGTGTCCTAACCAGGTATCGAACCTGTGACATCTGTATGTGAGGCCAAAGCTCTATCCACTAAGCTAGCCACATTTTAAGTTCTCAGTAGCTACATATGTCTAGTGGTTACTATATTGGAGAGGGTAGCCATAGTTCATCAAAAACAAATTGATCAAAATGGTGGTCACGTTAAATAGAGTGATGACAAAGTGGCAAATAGTAGCTTATAGCTCTTAGAAAGTGTGATGTTATTGGAGGCTCTGTAGTCCTTTGAATAACATCAGAGACTTAAATTAATTGATAATTCTAGCACAGTAATAGTTTTTGTTATTGCTAACATACATGATAACGACTACTTAGAATTTTATTTTTTTTAATATTTTATTTTATTTTATTTATTCATTTTTAGAGAGGAGGGAGAGAGACAGAGAGAGAGAGAAGGGGGGAGGAGCTGGAAGCATCAACTCCCATATGTGCCTTGACTAGGCAAGCCCAGGGTTTCGAACCAGCGACCTCAGCATTTCCAGGTCGATGCTTTATCCACTGCGCCACCACAGGTCAGGCTACTTAGAATTTTAAACATAATTCCTAGAGAAATGATGTAGCAAATACAGTTCCTTCTGCAATATACCATATTTCTATAACATGAATTAACTGATTCATAAAAGTCACCTTAATACATGTAAATTTTTCTGGAATATTAATATTTTGTTCCACCAAGTAACAGTAGCTAAATGCAAGACACAATAAGCTGCTGAAGGTGACAGTATAACAGTATAGCATAAAGTGACCTGTGACTAGTCACCTATTTTATTCTTAACTTAGCCTCAAATTCCATCTTGAAAAAGCTTGCTGAAGAATTATCCATAATACTTGTGTATTTTTCTGTTATCTCTACATTTTGCAGCATCAAAACTTTCTTATGTCCTCTTCCATCAAGCTAAAGACAGTTAAAAAAAACCTCTTATATTTATTATATTTCTTTACATTTTTGAAATTAGATGTGTCTTTTTAAAACCATGATAGGATTTTTATTAATATCTCTGTGTGTGCATGTGAGTGTGTGTATAGAGACCTGTAATGATTTTGGTGGTCTCCCCAACTCTATTTTCCATGAGATCTTTTATTTTTAGCCCACAATTTGCAGAACACCTCACCCCTCCTTGTCTAAAAAGAAACATGTATCACATTATAGCATGGATGTTTGAATCTATAAATAAAATTTTAAGTGTGCTGTATTTACTCCACAATTTATGTTCTAATCTCTAGTCTTGCTTTGTTGAACCTAGAGTCCTTATTTGCAAATGGGAAAGGTGGACAAGAACAGTGCTTTCTTTTCAGTTTTTGAGATCACTCTTCATGAAAAATTATACATGATGTTTCCCTAATTAAAATGATAATTATGTATCTTTAGAACTGGATCAATATGTTAGAATAAAAATGTGAATCTACCCACTAGCCCACCAAAATTCTCATGAAATGACAAGAAAAAATATTAGTGAAAATTTTCTCGATTAAAAAAAAAAGAGCCATAGCATGAGAAGGACAAAGTGATAGCAAGGGAATAGTAGAGTTCCCAGATAAATGTCAAAAGATTACAATAGAAGGGGCTTGGGACACTATTGACAACTTTATTTTAAAAAGATGATTTTCGCCCTGGCCAGTTGGCTCAGCGGTAGAGTGTTGGCCTAGCGTGCGGAGGACCCGGGTTCGATTCCCGGCCAGGGCACACAGGAGAAGCACCCATTTGCTTCTCCACCCCTCCGCCATGCTTTCCTCTCTGTCTCTCTCTTCCCCTCCCGCAGCCAAGGCTCCATTGGAGCAAAGATGGCCCGGGCGCTGGGGATGGCTCCGTGGCCTCTGCCCCAGGCGCTAGAGTGGCTCTGGTCACAACATGGCGACGCCCAGGATGGGCAGAGCATCGCCCCCTGGTGGGCAGAGCGTCGCCCCTGGTGGGCGTGCCGGGTGGATCCCGGTCGGGCGCATGCGGGAGTCTGTCTGACTGTCTCTCCCTGTTTCCAGCTTCAGAAAAATGAAAAAAAAAGAGAGAGAGAGAAAAACAAACAAACAAACAAACAAAAAAAAACAAAAAAGATGATTTTCTAGGAATGATAAATTTTCAAAATTAGCTCAAGGAGAAGTATAAAAGTAAAATAAAACAATGGGCAGTGGGGAATGAAAAAATGTAGTTTTAGGCAAATTGCACCAAACCTTTAGGGACTACAACAGAATTGCGCAAGCAAAATCAACATGAAAACCGAACGAATATCATGAGAAGTTCTTTGTTTAATAACAGAACAAAATCTATTAAATATTTTGGGAGAACACTAACCCTTTACTCAAAGGCATAAAAGAGAACCAGAGTGCACGCAGAAATATATACAATCAAAATAAAATAATCTCATTTTTAATATAAATAGATGTGTGTGTTTGACCATTTATTTCAGCCTACAAAAAAAGTGCCATAAACTTTTGTTAATTGTTATTCGTGAAAAAGAGAAAGAAACCATTTTTTATTATCTGTTTTGTTTTGTCCATTTTAGTACAATGCAAATGTTTTTCATGAGAATATGCTCCTATAATGTAACTGTTCTAAAAAGAGAAAAATTATAGGAGGAGAAAAAAATCTTTCTAAAATCTAATAATTACCCAATATCTGATAATTACCCAATTTCTACACACACACACACGCACACACACATACACACAGGCAAAGATAAGGAAAGATTTACTTTACCCTTAGGAAAGGATAGAATTAGAAGATTTAGGAAATAAAAATACAGGATGTTCAGCTAATTTTAATTTCAAAAAAATAATTTTTAATATAAGTGCATATCAACTATTATGAGACATTATTGTACTAAAAATTGTATTCATTGTTGTCTGAAATTCATATTTATTATACATCTGTTTTATCTGTTAGTGAAATAAAGTCAGTTTAAGAAAACAGTAGCCATATCTGAAGTTGAATTCACTGGGTTTGGGTCCAGGGCCCAAACTTCAACAAACTGAGGAAAAAAGCTTTGAGAGTAAGGTGGGTCACTACTATTAATTGGTTCTCAGAATATAAATAACAACAACAACAAAAAGAATGAATTTTGTGGAAGGAAAGCAGAGTAATGGTTGTGAGAGCTAAAAGGAGAGGAGGTTGAGTATATGTGATAGAATATGAAAATAAACGTTGAAGGAGAACTTCAGTGAGAAGGAAGGCAAGAGTCCATGATTCCAGGAACTCAGGGAATACATGGCCTTTGCCTTATGCCTAGACTAGCAGTAGAAATAACTCAAGGCACAGCGTAGGAGTATGATGGATAGCACTAGGACAGAAATCTAGTTTCGACAAATAAGAGGAATGGGAATGAGGCATGGAAACTGTTGTGTATAATTACTTTAACCATTTGTGCGAATGGATCCATATTGGGTTTGCTTTAAAATATAAAGTAATTGTCAAAATAAAAACCTTTACAAAGAATTTAATAGCTATCAATGTAGTAATGTTTTATTTTTCTGACATTGTTGGGAATAGGTGGTCCCAAATATTTAGTGAAGTCTCCAAATAAATAAATATACTGCTCACAAAAATTAGGGAATATTTTATAGCTTCATATTCATTTTAAAATATCCCCTAATTTTTATGAGCAGTATATATCACCTTAAAAACCCAAAATTTTAATGTAAGGGTTTTTTTCTCCTGATATTCTTCATGTATTTAACCAAGATCCTTAAACAAAGTACATTAACACAGTTTGTCCTTTTTAATAATTCAGAGTCACTAGAGATATCAAAATTCAAAGCTGTAGAAGCAATCATATAGAAAAAGCCCTTCATTTAAAAGAATAGGAATCAACCTGACCAGGCGGTGGCACAGCGGATAGAGTGTTGGTCTGGGACAAAAGGACCCAGGTTCGAGAGCCAGAGATCGCCATTTTGAGCAAGGGGTTATTCAGTCTACTGTAGCCCCATGGTCTGTCGGGAGCCGATCCACAACTGCTGGCTGACAAGGTCACAGCAGAAGAAGACCCACAACTGCTGGCTGACAAGGTCACAGCAGAAGAAGATCAAAAACTGCTGATTGACAAAGTCACAGCAGAGAAGACCAATGGCTGCGGAGTGACAAAGTCACTGTAGTGAAGACCAATGGATGTGGGGTGCAAAGTCACCACAAAGGATAGGCACAACGATACTCCCCCCTTTGACTTTTTGAATTAATCTGGCCTTATATCCCCCCTTTTCTGGGTGTGTGCTATTATTTGTGGCACAGGGATAATAGTACCGTGCTTTCCCTGTAGATTCGTAGTGCTTTCTTTGGAAATGAGACAGAGGGTGTAAGTTCCACAGAAAAGCCTGTAAGCCCCTTGAACTGGGCTCATAGACATAAGAGGCTGGCTATGATATCCCTCGTAAAGGGTTAAGTTTGTAGGAGAATTCCTTCTTAATCATGTTAAAAAGAATAGATTGACTTGTGAATGGTTAGGAGGCAGTGGCTGTGCACAGAGCACCCTTCGGCCTTCACTTAACATTTTTTCCTCCCTAGCCTTTTCATGTGATAAGTAGAGAAACATTCCTTTCTTCTTTGACCTGCAAATAGTGGTATATTCTGAGAAGAATAGAGTCAGAACTTAACTAGTGTTTAAATATAATAAATAAGTAATATTTGATTAGACAATAGTATCTTAGGTAAGGTATAGTAGAATGGCCCATTGTGTGGCCTAGGATGAGAGCGTAGTCAGCAAGATAAGAAGGTTTTACTAAGAGAATTGTCTTTTGACTAAAGGCAATTGCTAGGCTTTCTCAATGAGATGTTTTCATGAGATTTAAACATGTAGGGAAATCCATGGAATGTCTTGTGTTGATGCTGGGCTATCTTGCAAGTACACTCTGCATATCTTTGGATGAAAGCTATTCTTGATGTTATGTTAATTTCTTTAGAGGCAAGCCTTTTAGAATCTTGTGAGAAAAGGTAGGACACTGCATAAACCCAAGGCCATCTACCTGAGCAAGTGGTGGTCCATTGTTGTCGTCTGCTAATCTCTCTCTGCCCCTTAAAAAGTTAGTTAACTTTTAGAACTAATACTCTAAAAGCTTTTATTGATGTTGTTATCACTATTCAAGTTATCTTGTATTTTGAATGATTTGCTACCTGATTGTGACTCTAGATGTAAATTAACTGTTATCCGGAAACATGGAAACATAGTGAAACAAAAGTAATAATTAACACCATGTGATTGTAACTCGGTGTGCGTGTATAAAAAGGGAGCTATACTAGCATTTGGTAGAGATGCCTGGCAGTAAATGCTAACCGGAGAATAAAGAGAAAGAAAAGAATTCGGCTCTCTCACTACGCTTTCGCCGACGCCGTCTCCTCCTGTGGGACCCCTGGATCACCGCCGGGGCTGGACCCCGGCAATGGTCAAGGCACATATGAGAAATCAATCAATGAACAACTAAGGAACGCAGTGAAGAATTGATGTGTCTCATCTCTATCTCTCTTCTTGTCTGTCTGTTTCTATATGTCCCTCTCTCTGTCTCTCTCTGTCTCTGCCACACACAAAAAAAAGAATAGGTCAGATTTACATTTTAAATCAGTAATTCATTGCTCTTATCATTTAATCTGCCAGCAAAATTTACAGAGAGAAAAGCAAGTAAGCATTGACAGAAAAAAAGAATAAAAATAAGAAAGAAAAAGGAAGGGAGGAAGGGAGGGAGGGAGGAAGGAAGGAAGGAAAGAAGAAAGGAAAGAGGGAGGGAAAGAGGAAGGAAAAGAAGAAAGAAGAAGAAATTATATTATACCACTAGAAATTTCTGAAATATGAAGGGATATTTTTTTTCTGTTTGATCTGCTTGTCAATGTCTAATGATCGACATTAATAGTTCAACTCTTAAAAGAAAAATATTGAGCTTCAGATTGTTTAACTGACCTGCATAAGATTATGGAGCTAGTAAATCTGCCTCTTAAGCCCATCACATTTCCACTTCACCACTCTGCTTCTCTGATAGAGTGGTCACCACATGCATGTGTGGCATTATTAGTGTGGAAGCATGCTGTCCTCAGCTTTGAGATAGCTAGGCAAAACCAACTTGATTGTGTAAAATGTTTTTTATTATAATTTATTATGTTCACTCTATAATCATTTTATAACTTAATGCATTTAAGGATAATTGTAATATCTTGTCATTTAAAAATAATATGAAACACATATAAAAATAAAGATATGTATAAAACTTTTACCAGGCTAAGGTCCAAAAATACAAAGAAATCAAGTCAGAGACAAAAAAAACAAGCACTTGGGGGTGTAATGGGAGGAAATGATCATTCTTTTTTTTTTTTTTTTCCTTTAGTGATCACTCTTTGGAAAGTCACAAAATATTTCAGAAAGATAAATCTGTTATTCAACTTCATCTGCAGAAAAATAGAAAAACTTCAGGAATGTTATCTTGAAAGGTAAGGCTTTCTTAATATTAGTTTTAATTTGCAAACTGATTATTTTAAGAACAATATTCCCATCTTTATGAATTGTTGTCAATTACTAATTACATAGCTTAATGAATATATATGTTCACTTGGGTATATTTATTAAAACAATGAAATATGTATCTATTTGCCTATTAACAATTTGGACTAAAGCAACAGCATGAACACTTTACTGAAACGTATGTATAATAACAAATCAATAGCTCTCTTTAAAAAATAATTTATAAGAAACTTATTAAGGTTATTATATTTATACCATCAATGAATCCACTAGAAGTAAATGTAATAGAAAATGTGAAAGGGAAACCATTGAAGAGAAGTAACACAACTCTTGTTCAATTTTAAGACTGGTTATGTCTATATCAACAAAGTTTAAATCAGGACATAAAATACTTATAACGTATAATAAAACTACCCAGAAAGAAATGACTGTGTTTTAATAACATAGTTGAATGCTATTAGATATGAACTGTATTCCTGTGTGATGTCTTGAGTTATTTCAAACTCAAATTGCACAGTATGTGGTGAACTTTGATGTTTTGGCATTTTTTATCTGTAGGATCTTGCAATTACCTGCTTTAAACAAAGAATCCCAGCACCCTGTCATTTACATCAGATAACAGATTTCTAGTGCATGACTTTTCTTTTTCTTGTCTGAGGTGTTTCATCATAAAAAGTGTCAGATGGTACATTAGGTTGCAATATATCTGTGTGGAATATAATATAATGAAGCCAAAAGAGACTTGTTTAGAAATAGCTTTCAAAATTGGTTACTCAACTCATCTAGTGTTGACAGTTCCAGGGCTAAACATCTAAAATCGTCACAACAAAACATTATAAAATACAACTAAAATTCTCAATATTAAAAAACCTAAACATTTTCACAGTGTCCTCAATGTTGATAAAAAGCTGAAATCATCAGTTTCATTTCAACATGGAGGAAGCGAAAAAGCATATGATTCTAATTTCTACTCTTCATTAGAAGTTGCATGTTGCTTAAAAAATTTTACTTCATTGATAGAAATTCAAAGATCACTAACATTTTAGTTACATGTAAATTGAGGTTTATTCTTAAATCCATATAACTCCATATATATATATATATATATATCATGACTAAGACTTGAACATTTCTATTGCATTGAGTGTTCACAATAATTCTATGTGGTAAATGCTATTAAAAATAAGAAAATGAATCCCAGAGAGCTCTGCAACTTTCCCCAGATCATATTGATGGAACTGGTGTGCAGAGGTGCATGGAGCTGAGCCCAGCCAGGGAGTCCCCTCAGCCTAGTCTTTACATGACCAGCTTACTCAAAAGTTTTAGATGTGAGTTACAGAGCAATTAGTCAAAATTCTAGCTTTATATGTATTTTTCTTTGTTTTGTTTTGTTTTCCACAGCTACATACAAATACCCCAATGTCTGGGGGAAAAATAGGTGTTCAATGATAATTAATTATATAAAGTGCCAGGCACTGTTATCATGTTTTACATATAATCACAATAGCCAAGAGAAAAAGAAAAGGTAATTATTACCATAAATTTTTTATACAAGTAAAAGCATTTTAAAATATTATTTGAATAGTCCAATGTCTTACAGCTAGTAAATAAGAATATGGGACTTGAGCAAAGCTAGTCTGGTTGTAGAACTCACTATATCATAATGACAGCCAATATGATATCTTTGAGTTGCTGTCATCACCATTGTTATCGTATCCAGGAACGTGCAGATAGTCATCTCGGGGTTTGTAGTGTAGAGTTGTCAAGAAATGCCTGCTTTTCAAGCTGTCATTTTTATCATCACAGGTATTAAGTTACATGATTCTTCTTTTTACTCTTCAAGAGTCAACTCATGAATCTACTTCCTACAATGACTATCATCAACTCTTAGCTAATTCAACATCTTATAGGAAAAGAGTATATATAAATGCCTTTTCTCATCCACAACTTTTCCTAGTACTGACACTATTATTTAAAAGTTGATATCATGCCAATGTTATAGGTATTTGTATATTGACCACTCACTCATTTACTATGTAACTGCTGTGTACTAATGAGGAGAAGAGTGAACAAAATCAATAAGATCTCAGCCCTCAAAGGGCTTAGTGTCAGGGAATTCAATTGCCTTTAACTCCCAAATAAAAGCAGTGGTGGCCTCCACAATCACTATAAAAAAGGCATTCCATGGTCTCCAATTTCCCAAATCCTGGGTCTTCTGGGATATTTTTAGCATCACATTCCAAAAGAGAAGCCATTACATTTTATTAAAAATCTATGAGGATCTACTTCCAGGTACAGTACTATCCTAAGTATACTATATATACAAAATCTAACAATTAATTCAACAAATAGTTATTGAATGCTTCTTATAGGCCATATATATAGTATTTGTATTTAAAGATCTTAAGTAATGAAGGAACAATTTAGTGAACCTATTTAAAGTTCATTATGTCTTAGAATACATATATGCCGAAACTGTTACTCATTTAATAATAATTGAACAGAACTTTGTAAATATTAGTTAGTGATGTCATAAAATTAGGGTGTTGATATTTTAGTCTTTTCTTATTAAACTCTATATGATAGGAAGTAGTGAATGCTTCCTTTCATGATTCCTCTTTTAAAGTACTTTCAAAATTTTCATCATTTTGGTATAAAAATTGTTTTAAAAAATTATGCTTTCTTTCTAGTAAAACAACACAAACTTGGCTCTATAATTTTATTTTTTATATAATGCTAAGAATATAATGACTATTATTATTCTCTTAAATGTATGGACAGCATTGCTTGTCAGTAGATAATTTAAATTCTAAAAGGCATTGTAAAGCTCAATTCATCTCAGATGTCTTTCTTACTTTAAACTTGTTTATATTATAATAAAATATGGGAATATAATTCTTATTTCATAAGATTGTTTATAAAACAGATTGACAGTCTTTAGTAATCACTCCAGATTTTCAAATTTCAAAATCCCCATCATGATAGGATGTGATGATATAAATGACAGAGTCAAAATATTTTTGTTCTCCATCGGTCTCTCTTAAATTTTATCAAAAGTATTGATAGTGTTGTAGATATTAATCATGAATTCAAGATTTCTTTCTAGCTCATGGAAACATTCACAGGATATTTACAGCAAAAGATTTTTGTGTGGAAAAAAAAAAGAACGCTTTAACGTTTTTCTTATGATGAAGGTGTAGCATTCAGCTTTGGAGAAAAGTAAAGTACGTGATATATTTTGTAGACAACTGCTCAAATTTTCCTCCAGCTTTTTGAGATGCTTTAAATAAAAGTTTTCTCTTGTAAGTTACAATATTACAAATGTCAATCGATGCCCTCCCCACCAAAGCATCTTTGGAAGCCAAATAAAGTGTTTATGAAATGAATATTATTATGTTATACAGAAAGAAGCAAATAAGTCATATTATTTATATGTTTGCTTTGGTTTTAACTTCTGAAAGAATGCAAGTGCCAAATATTACAAATCAATCAAATCTTTCTGTCTCTTTCTTAGCTCCAGTTTTCACTTTTTATTTTTCATCCCTTCTTACTGTCCTTTCCATGCTTAAAGTTCTTAGTCAACCTAATGATTATAAGTGTAAATTGCTAGAGTAAGCCTCATGTTTTCAAGATTTTTAGCATTTCTACAAAGTGTTTCTTTTCACTATCATGCACTCAACATATTATTGTATTATAGTGATGACCTGATTCTGTCCATATAGCTTCCTTCTCCCTCCCAATATGAAAATTAATTTACCTCTTGACATTAAGCCATCTAGAGTTTTTCCTCCTGATGTTTTCTATCATAAACTATAATAGGCAGTTTTAAAAATACATTGTGTGTATTAATATGCAAATTACATGCACCCCAACATTAAGGTCTTCACACAGCTTCTAAATTTAGCGCCACCATGTGGTGAAATAGTGCAATTGTGATGTCGTGTGCTGCTATCTCTGCAGATGTTCATTTCTTTTTTTTTTTTTTCTGAAGTTGGAAATGGGGAGACAGTCAGACAGACTCCCGCATGCGCCGGACCGGGATCCACTGGCTCGTTCACCAGGGGGCGATGCTCCGCCCATCTGGGGCGTTGCTCTGGTGCGACCAGAGCCATTCTAGCGCCTGAGGCAGCGGCCATGGAGCCATCCTCAGCGCCCAGGCCATCTTTGTCCAATGGAGCCTCCACTGCAGGAGGGGAAGAGAGAGACAGAGAGGAAGGAGAGGGGGAGAGGGGGAGAAGCAGATAGGCGCTTCTCCTGTGTGCCCTGGCCGGGAATCGAACCCGGGACTCCTGCACGTCAGGCCGAGGCTCCACCACTGAGCCAACCGTCCAGGGCCTCTCCGCAGACTTTCATAAGGTTTCAGGAGCACATTTGCAGAAGAAGCAATCAAGAAGTAACGGTGTGAACGAGTACGCATGCACATGGATCACAGGACTAATATTTTACGATGAGTTGATCCTGATTATTTTCGGAGAATGACCACAATGCCATCTGACACTCCTGTGATTTATACCTATTAATAGTTGTAAATTATTAGCACAATTTAATGTTCATGAAACAGAAAGTTCTCTTAACTAACGTTTGGTAGCAAGATGTAGTCAAGGTGAAAATGGAGGCGTTCCTCCTGTCTCTGTGGCCAGTCTGGCAAGCTGTCAAATCTTACAGTGCCGTGGGTATCTGTGGCCCAGTTGGAAAGAAAATGTGTACGTGTGTGCAAGGTGTCTGAAAAACCACCTTCCAACCAGAAGAAATTAACGTTTCACCTTGGTGATGTCAGGTTGTCTTTCAGCTCTCCTTGAGTTTTATCTTCAACTAAAGTTCACCTCTATGTTTTACTTTTGAAAAGAATGCTTATACAGCTAAGGAGAGCCTTGTTAGGTCTTTAAAAAAATATATTAAGATGATGAATGAGGGTTATCAAAGAGGTGAATTAAATGACAGCAGGAAGTTATAGACTTATTTTTATCCGGTGCTCATTCCTATTCACTCTATAAATATTAACACATTCTGCTGTCTAAAGCATGAAGATGACCATAGTCAGTTTTTTCTAAACCAACTTCTAGAATTTATGCATATTTGGAAAATATCCAGGTAAGACATTTTAATTCTATTCCAAGACTATTTTCTGACTACATTCTCAACTGCCAAATCACAATATTTTTCAGTTCATTATAAAAGTCATCCTTTCGCTACTACCATGGAAGCTATTGTACTTTTAATAGATACTTCCTTTTGGCAAACTCCGTTAATAATTATCTATTCCTCTCAGCTATTCAGATACATTTGAAGAGCTGCTAACACCATCCAGAACAATTTAACAGACATTTTAAAATGTCTCTCCTACCAGTTATTCATTTTTAATAATTTTTTCTCATTTATTTTGTGAATTTGAGTTTGTATGTGTCACTAAGCTCTCTGTATAACTGCATTTCCAAACTTTGAAAGTCTCTATCTCCTGCTTTAAATTCCTTTCTGGAAATCTCTGAAAATATCAGTATAGCATAAACAGATATATGGATTCAAATAGGAAAACTTAAGTGATAGCAAATGAACATTGCTATCAATATTCTAATTGATTCTGATATCTAAATGTATGAATACAATATTTGAAAAAATAGACCTAACTAAGAAGCTAACTTGGGAGAAGATACCAGTAGTATGCATTTCTTATACATTTTGATATTAATACCTTTATCAGCTCTATGGTTTGCAAATATTTTCTCTTAAACCCTAAATTGCTTTCTTATTTTGTTCATTGTTTTCTTTGTTGTGCAGAAGTTTTATTAATATAAAGTAACCCCACTAATTGATTTTTGCTTTTGTTGTTGCTTGTGCTGTGGGTGTAATATCAAAATACTCATCACAAAACCTGATGTGAAAAAGCTTTTTTGTTATGTTTTCTCCTATGATTTTTACAGTTTCAGGTCTTATGCATAAGTCCTTAATGCACATTCTGTTATTTTTGTGAATGGTTTAAATAGGAGTCCAATTACTTTTTTATTTTTTACATTAGAATATTCAGTTATCCCAACACAATTTATTGAAGAGACTACCCTCCCCCAAATAAGTATTTGACTCCTTTGTTAAATATTACTTAAACCTATATCTGTGAGTTTATTTCTGGGCTCTCAATTCTGCTCCACTGGCCTATGTGTCTGTTTTTTAAATTTTATTAAATTCATTGAGGTGAAATTGGTTAATAAAATTAGGTAAGTTTCAAGTGTGCAGTTCTAAAATAAATCATATGTATATTGCATTGTGTGTTTACCATTCAAGTAAAATTTCCTTTCATCACTATATATTTGACTTTCTTTACCCTTTCCTTTTATGAAAAATAAATTTAACTTTTTAATTATAGTTGACATACAATATTATATTAGTTTTAGGTGTTCAACACTTTTTCTCTTGCTGCTTCTATGATTCTCTCTTTGTATTTAACCTTGGCTATTTTAATTATGATGTGACTTGTTGTGGTCTCTTTGGCTTCATCTTGTTTTTGACTCTCTTTGCTTCCTGGGTTTGTATGTCTATTTCCTTCACCGGGTTAAGGAAGTTTTCCATTATTATTTCATCAAATAAGATTTCAATTCCTTGCTCTCTTTCTTCTTCTTCTGGCAGCCCTATAATACAAATGTTAGTATGCTTGACGTTGTCCCAGAGGCCCCTAAAACTTACTTAATATTTTTTATTTAAATTTTTGTCATTTTGATTAGGAGTTTTCTGCTACTTTATCCTCCAAATTGCAGAGTTGATCATCTGCTTCATCTAATCTACTATTGATTTTCTTCATTTCAATTGTTGTGTTATTTATATCTGACTGGGTTTTTTTTTTAATGTTTTCTATCTTCATTTTTGTTTCCTATTTCTTTGTTGATGTTCTTATTGAGATCACTGAGAATTCTTTTTTTTTTTTTTAAGCGAAAGTGAAACAATGACAGACAAGAAGGGAGAGAGATGAGAAGCATCAGCTCATGGTTGCGGCACCTTAATTGCTCATTGATTGATTTCTCACATGTACCTTAACTGAGGGGCTACAGCTGAACCAGTGACCCCACGCTCAAGCCAGTAACCTTGGGCTTCAAGCCAATGACCCTTGGACTCAAGCCAGCCATTATGGGGGTATTTCTATGATCCCATGCTAAGCCAGCAACCCTGCATTCAAGCTGGTTGAGCCTTGCTCAGGCTGACCACCTCAGGGTTTCAAAACTGGGTCCTCAGCCTCCTAGGCCAATGCTCTAGCCACTGTGCCACTGCCTGGTAAGGCCATTGAGCATTCTTAAAATAGTGTTTTGAACTCTGCATCTAATAGATTGATTGTTCTTTTTCTGGAGTTTGTTCTGTTCTTTCATTTGGGACATGTTGCTTTGTCTCCTCATTTGGCTGCTTCCCTGTGTTTGTTTCTGTGCTATAAGTAGAGCTGCTGTGTCTCCCAGTGTTGGTAGAGTGGCTGTATATAGTAGTTGTCCTGTGAGGTCCATGGCACAGTCCTCCTGGTCACCTGAGCTGAGTGCTCCAGGTGTGGCCCTTGTGTGGATTTTGTGTACCCTCATTTTGGAGTTAAGCTTTGTTTACTGTTGTACCCTTAGGTTAATTGGCTGTGAGGAATGGCTGTAAGGAGCTGTTGTGCAGGGGCTGGTCCTGCAAAGCAGGCTTCATTTGAGCAGGATTCTGGTACCTGCCAAATTTACCTTTTGGGTATGTCATTTCTGGAGGTAGTTGACTGTGCTCAGGTGTGGTCTGAAGCTGGCCACCGGATGTGTTGGTTTTGAGACCTCTTGGGAAGAGCTCTGATGCAGGCTTAGGTCAGCCACTGCCTGCATCCTGGGGCCACTTGATATGAACTACAGAGTAATTTGAAGTAATCCTTTTAAAAGTTAGTTTGCTATAGAATCAGGAAAGAAAAACTTGTGATAAATTTACTAAAGTTAATATGTTTTCCAAACAAATTTTAAGCAAAGTTGTTTTTGTTCTTTCTAGACAATGTCTCTCAACAATAATAAAAAAAATATGACTCCCACCTGAAATGCCTATTGAAAACTCAGGTATTAACTTTTGTTACTTTGTCTGTAAATTCAATAAACATTTATTAAGCATCTACTCTTTTTCTAAAACTTTGCAAATTTTTTAAGATATGAAGATGAATAAAGTGTAGACTCAAAGTCTATACTTGAGTAGCCTTCGTTCTATCGTGACAAAACAGACAAGTAAATAGATGTGTGATGAAATATTGTTAAGTCTAGTGAAAGACCTATGTGCATATTGGACACATAAAAAGGGTTTATCAATTTTACTTATTTAATCTAAATGTTGAAAAATTAGTATGTCTGTCAGAGAAAAGGCATATGAAGAAAAGTAGGAAGCAGGGATAGGAAAAGCAGTTAGAAAACAGCCTGGTGTGAGGAAACAATGAAATTTGAAATGGCTGCAATTAGGATTCAAGGAGAGAGCCTGGAAGGAGACCAGATGAAAGGGGCAAATGAGAACCAACTCATGCATGATTTTATTTATTTATTTATTTATTTATTTATTTATTTATTTATTTTATATAAATCATTTTCTTTTTTTTTTTTAATTTATTTTATTTTATTTTATTTATTCATTTTTAGAGAGGAGAGAGAGACAGACAGAGAGAGAGAAGGGGGAGGAGCTGGAAGCATCAACTCCCATATGTGCCTTGACCAGGCAAGCCCAGGGTTTCGAACCGGTGACCTCAGCATTTCCAGGTCGACGCTTTATCCACTGCACCACCACAGGTCAGGCCATGCATGATTTTAAGAACATATTATTCACAATTTAATGATTTTTAATTTATCAGGTGATGACCTGGAACCCATATTCAGAGCAGTAACATGTTAGATGGGTGATTAAAGGGGCATTTCATTAGCCCAAAGAGATGATAAGGACATTGACAAAAGCTCTACTATAGGGATGGATAAGAGGAGACTGATTCATAATAGGTGAAAATGTGTTAATTTACAAAAAACAGGTTGTCTAAAACACCTCCAGATCCCTGGTTGTTGACTTACTGAATGAAGACATCAATTCACAGAACAAGTGAGGAGATAAGTTAACTTGGCTCAGGGAAATTTGGATCCAGTCCAAGTCTACTGAGATTTGGTCACCAACTGGGCATCCAAGTTGTGATCACCTTTAATCAGATTATTCCCTATAACTTATTCTTCCAGGGCAGGGTTGGTCTTCCACAAATAAAATGTCATATAACTACAGAAAAGTATTATATATAAGAGAATGTTTTTAAAACAAGTGAGGACTCCTTTTTCCATTAAATAATTTGACTCCTGAGATATATAAAAGCACATTGATCTGAAGTAACTATTTCTAATATGTATTAATGAACAGTAAATAATTATGAAATTAATAAATTATATTTATTGATATAGATACCAAATTCATGTGTGAAATTCCACATAAAAAATTAAAGACATGGTGATAACAATTACATGACTCATATTTCTTCCCGAAGTATTGATTGCAATCCTCCACTCTAATTCCATTTTCTTTTCTAATTCCATTAAAATGTGGAATGTGAAATAATTTAAAATTCAATTGTTTTAAGTCACAGAAAAGTGTCATAATTTTTTCAGCTTGATTTTTCACCTTTGTGATAATCATTGTTTCCAGTGAAGAATTGAAATTTACCAGGTAACCAGGACAGATTAAGATTTCATTCCTAGATCCTTTATGTATCTTGACTATTGTAGATATATTTTTGAAGTTATGGTTAACTAGTTATTGAGGACGTTTTTATTTTTAAAGTGTCAGAGAGAGGGATAGATAGGGACAGACAGACAGGAACAGAGAGAGATGAGAAGCATCAATCAGTTTTTTGTTGCAACACTTTGATTGTTCATTGATTGCTTTCTCATGTGTGCCTTGACTGTGGGCCTTCAGTAGACTGAGTAACCCCTTGCTTGAGCCAGCAACCTTGGGTCTAAGCTGGTGAGCTTTGCTCAAACCAGATGAGCCCGTGCTCAAGCTGGTGACCTCGGGGTCTCAAACCTGGGTCCTCCACATGCCAGTCCAACGTTCTATCCACGGTGCCACCACCCAGTCAGGATAGAGGACTTTTAATTATCTAAATGTCAAATGTCTCAGTACTATTTATGCATCATAAACTCCTTTTTACACACACACACACACACACACACACACACACACCTATACTCACACACCGATTGTTGAGAATCTGTTAACAGTTCTTATTTTCCAAATACAGAATTTTAATCCTATGACTCGTATATGAAGAATCTAATATTTTTACTTTGAAAGGAACCATTGACTATTGTAAAATTTTAAACTATGACTTAAAAGTTGGCAAAACATCAGAGGAATAGTGTCTTTATATTATCACTGGCAAATAATTGTCACCCGCATCTGAATTATTTATAACTAGGTCACAGTGTGTGCAATTTTCCAGATGAACTCCATGCAAAACAAGGATCTTTTTATAATGAGTTCTTATGAAGCAGAAGCAATAATAAATATCTGAGAAGTAAAGATAGACTACGATATCATCAATTCATGATTTTGAACTTTCTATTTATTTGACAAGTGCATTTATTAAGTAGCATTTCAGCTTGTCAAAAACAATATCAAGTTAAAAGAGAGCATGTTTTTATATTTCCCAAACTTGGATTATTACAGATGATTTGAAAAAATAAAAAATATACAGGCTGAAAAAATATGGCATAAATATTACTGAATATCAATGTATATAATTTGAATTTCAAGTATTTCTTCAGCAATGGTTATTTAATATACTTTAAACTTGACTTATAGCAGATTGGGCAGCTTGAAAGGATATTTTCCTAACATATTACTTAATATAAATTACTGAACTATTTAATCAAATAGAATGAAAAGAAATGGAAGTCAGAACAATACTCTGATTGCTGAGGTTCTAGTTGAAGAAATGACATATTCACATAAGTAACATACATAGAGTGGTATTTATTCAGAGCAAAGCAATGTAAAACCTGATTTCAATCTAGGTGAAAGAATTTACTTCTGATGCAAAGTTGTTTCTTTCTAATAGTCTCTAATGTATTGTCTCCAAATTTTTTATTAAAATATCAGGTAAGATTCTTAGAGAAAGTTAACAATTCCTATCACTGATGAAAAACTTATACTAGAATCTAGTAACTGGTGAACTAATTATATACTAGAGGAATCTAAATTGAGAAAAATCTGTTCATGTTTCAAAATGTGATTTGGCTTCATGAAACATCTCCATGGTCTGGAAGGAGCTAAAAACCTCCAAATACTTTACCATCTAGTCCATGATTCAGAGATTGTACCAACTAGAGAATCAGAAGAATATGTCATTTCTATTATTCAAGTTCCAGTGACTCAGTAAGAAAGGCAGAATATTACTTAACTCACACTTTCCTTCTCCAAGACCCAAATCCAACGGTTTTCAGCCTAAACAGAGGTTGAAAATTGCATAAATGTGTAGAAACAAGGGGAGGAAATAGGAATCTCATATATTTAGCTTTTTAAGAACTAAAGCTCTTTTAGGAACAAGCAGATCTATTGAAGGATAGTCACAAATTCCAGTTTGAGACAGAATTTGAACAGAGTGACAGTAAGAACAGAATTTGGGAGCAGAGATTCCAAAGTCAGAGAGATGTGTATGCCAACCGTCTGCTAACTACAGAACTTTTTATTAAATCTTTATTAGAGCTCATATTATTCATCACTAAATTTAATGTAATAAAATCTAATGATATTTTTAAAATTAATGGAACAGTACATGTAATGTGCTTAATACAATATAGTGTTTGGAAGATCAAAAGCATTCAAAGAAAGGTAAGTACAAGTGTTATTTTATTGTTATTAGAGTGACTATTTTTAACACTTCATAGAGCACTATATCAGATCCAGAAGAAGAATGTCACAAAACCGATTTTCATTCACAATAAAATGTAAGAAAAGGTGGAAAAAGAGCAAAAGTTATTTTTAAATAAGATAAAATAAATAGGTAATAAGAGTCAATTGAAAGGTCACAAAAGGAAAAGTCAAGGAGAGAAAAAGAAAGTAGGATCAGGAGAAAAATAAAACACATTTGTAGAACTGGAACCCACTTTAGCTGAAATAAAGGGCAAAGACTACTAAAAGTAGTCTATTTTTTCTTGAATACTCTCAGACTTGAAAAATAAAAAGAAAAAAGTGAAAGTAAATCTTCACTTAGGGAGGTAATCACCAGCCAATGTACTTTGTATTCCTAGAATTGAAAGATTTTGTCAAAGGAATGACATGATCTGACATTTGATTTGGAATTGTGCTGTGAATTATTTGGAGAGCATATAATATGATCTATAAAAATTGAAGAAGTACAAGAGAACAGGCACTCATATTAAACATTAAGTTTAGGAACAAAATATTGCCGATATCAAAGGATTTGCCTGTGTGCCACTGCGTATCTTTCTTCTGCATAAGAGCTGTCCTTTGGTGAAAAGTATTTTGCAGCTTTTGTTTACCATTTCACCACCAAAATATGTCCATTAGCAATATAAGGTTTATTTTTTTCTTGAATGTCTACCTAAATGGTATCAAACTGTACATACATTCTGAGCTATGTATCTTTTCAGTCAATATTGTTTTTGAGATTTATTCACTTTGTCCCATGTAGTTTTGATTTGTTTATTTTCATCGCTGTGAACTTCAAGTTATTTATATATTCTATTGGTTATGTACATTTGAACTAATATAAAGGGTTGTTTAGGGTGTATATCTAGGGTCATAGACTTACAAGGTATTTGTGATACCTTGTAATAACAAAGGTATTACTTTTCTAATAGGATCACACACATTTCACAATATTATGAGAGTTCTTATTGCTCCATTTTCTCACTAACGTGTGATATAGTATAACTTTTTATATTTATCTACATGAGATATATGTAATATTTTATTTCAGTTTAAATACTAATAAATTCTTTTTTTTCTTTTTGCACACATGTGTGCAAGAGAGAGAGGGAGGGACAGACAGGGACATCAGGGACAGACAGACAGGAAGGGAGAGAGAGAGGTGAGAAGCATCAACTTGTAATTGCAGCACTTTAGTTGTTCATTGATTGCTTTCACATATATGCCTTGATGAGAGGGGGCTCCATCTGAGCTGCCACTGACTCCTTGTTCAAGCCAGCGACCTTGGACTCAAGCCAGTGACCTTGGGCTTCAAGCCAGTGACTTTGGGCTCAAGCCAGCGATCATGAGATCACATCTATGATCCCACACTCAAGCTGGTGACCCTGCGCTCAAGCTGGTGAGCCCATGCTCAAGCCAGATGAGCCCATGCTGAAGTCTTATTAGCCTGCGCTCAAGTCAGCAATCTTGGGGTTTTGAATCTGCGACCTCAGCATCCTAGGTTAATGTGCTATCAACTGCACCACCACCTGGTCAGGCTTTTTAAAGGTAACATCAAACTGTCATTTTTATAATTTACATATTCAAAATGTCCTATATTTTTTTCTCTTTTTCAAATAGATGTATGAGTGTTATTTATACATTTATTCTTTCTTTGCTTATGTGTATTGTAGTTCTGCTAGTTGT